>NC_132960.1:1276666-1595833 GCF_034638445.1 Ciconia boyciana | reverse complement strand
AATTGAATTACAGAGCACTGTGGGTTTCACAGTGAACAGAGCCGGGTGGGAGCCCATGGAGACCGAGAGGAAGTGGCAGGCAGCTGCCGGGGGGTTTAAGGAAGGATTAATGAGAGGAGAAGGAAAAACAGTTTTTCCCAAAGGGCCATTTTAAGGCAGCACTTGTAACCCTCCCTCCAACCAGGAAGGGCTGGGACCTCCCCATTTCCTTAACTTTTCCTTCTTCCTTTTGCCTTGAGTCTTTAATATTCACGGAGTCTAAATCACGGGTTTTCCCAGTTATTCCCATATATGAAATGCTTCTTTAAAGGAGGGAAAAAAAAAAAAAAAAGCCTCAAGGACAAATTCTCAAGAGATGAGCGGGATAAAATACCAGCCTGTTTCCAGCTCTCTGAAAACAAACAGGGCTACCCACATCTCGAATGATTTTCCTCCTTTTGTTCCCAGATCCAGCCACCATCCAGCTTTCCCACCTACGGCGCGCGGGGCGGAGGGAGGAGGAGGAAGGCGATCCCTCATCCGGTAAATCCGGCTGTTTCCCAGCTGTTGCTGTGACTTTGCAGGCAGGAGCGATAACCAGGAGAAAGACTCTGCTCTGGGCAACCTGGCCACCAGGTGCTGGTGTTGGAGAAAAGGGCCAAGGTCCAAATCTCTGCAAAATTAAGATGCCATCTGGGGTTGCCTGCTGTTGTGGGCAGTGCCCAAGAGCCGGGAAGCCCGTTTTGGGTTGAGAGGTGAAAAAACATCATTAGGTTGAGAAATGCAAGGAGGCCAAATCGGAGCTGTTGAACAGGAACGGCTGTATTCGCATCTGAAGTGGTTACGACTCCTTTCCCCGCTTGCTCATTTCCATCTCATCCGCCTTCGTCTGCCAGAGGTTTCCACCCCTCGGAGCAGGACCACCCACGGCCGCTCCGGGTGGGGATGTCCCAGGGTGGGGATGTCCCAGGGTGGGCAGCAGTTGCTGCCGTGGGCTTCTGCTAATGCGGAGCAGCCATAAATTGCTTGGAAAACATCTATGCCGGCTGCAGAGGGGCTGGCAGGCATCCCTCCCCTGCCCGTGGCTCCAGCTCTCCGTGCGGTCAGCCAGGACACGAAGCTGGGTTTAACTCAGCCTCAGACCCCCCGCAAGGCAAAATGAACAGCTCTGCAGTAAACTGGGCATTAAAACACCCAGCTGCCCCCTTCTCCGGGGCTATCGTGTCCCCACGTGCCTGGAGGACACAGCTCCCACCCTGTCCCGTGAGAGCAGGGATTCCCTAAGTGAGAGATGTGAATCTTGCCCTGAAACATGACCCAGAGCAGCCCATGGGGAAACACGGAGCGAGCGCCGGGCTGGCTGCTCCGGCTCTGGCTCATTGTGTCTGCTCAGTGAATCTTTAATTAGGCCATGCAAATTCCAGCAGCTTCTAATCATCTTAATCCCGAGGCCAGCTTGAGGTTGCTCTTGCTTGCAATGTGTGGGTGACCGCCTGCCCCTTCGCTTGGCTGAGGATGCTCCAAACTCATCTTGTCCAAGAATGGACACGGGCGTGGACGAGAGTGATGCAGAATCATGGAAGCCACATCTCCGCTAGCTTAGCATCCCAAAAAACCTGGTGGTCAGCTGGACACAGTGCAGGACTCTTGTCCAGTGATTGCATATGTCTCCTGGGGAAGGAAGGAGGACCTATAGACTGATCACCCCTGGGCACCTCCATGCACACTCTGCTTCTCATTACCTCCTGCAGATTTGGGGTTGCTCCGTGGATGGAGAGAATCCCCTCTGCTGAGGGGGTGTTGGGGGGATGCTAATCCAGGCGGCACTGCCTTTCCACCTGGGGATCAACATGTTTTTGCACTGTGACACGGAACTGATCAAAAAGCTGATTGCTGCCCAAAGCCAGACTCTTTAGGCATCGAGGCGCACGCTCCTGCCGGCTGCCAGACCTGCTTTCACAGTGCTGGCAGGGATTTAAGGTGCAATCGCTTCTTGGGTGCGATTCTCCTGAGCTGGCTGAGATCTTTACCTCGGGACGAGGTGACTCATGCCCCGAAGTGCCCGTTTCTCTCACCGCCGGCAGGCCCAGACATGCACATCTGCACCGCGGCAGCGGCGTACCGAGGGTGACATCAGCCCCTCCTGGGTGCCTATCGCAACCAGCATCACCACTCTCATCCTGTTTCTGACGAAGGGACACACACGCTGCTCTCTTCTTCATCAGTTTTTGGTTGGTGTCAGCTGCAGCCCAACATATTTCTGCGTGTTGATTCTGCTCCTGAGTCCTATCACACATCAGAGCTGGTACCTGCACCCTTGAGCCGAGCTCCTCGACAGACCCATCCTCAAAACCTGCCCCGTGCCTCAGCATCTCTCCATGACCTCCCCGTGCCTGCCTGTGCCCGGCGCAGAGCTGGGACACACCGACACAGGCTTGGGTGCCTGGGGGACCCGGCGGCTGATCTCCCACCGGCTTCCAAGTCTCGTCTGGTGGACGGTTATTAATGCAGGAGAGTTGTTTCCTTCTCGTCAGCAAAGGCGAAGGAGCACAGCAAAATGGATTTCTTTAGAAATCGATGTGCATTATGTCCACGAGGCCACTTTATTCCGCTTTCCAAAGCAGCATTTACTCTTTCCTGGTATTTACCCGCAGCCATGTCCTGTTGTTTTCTATGGGAACAGCCCAAGGTCTCCTGAACCCATCACCCAGCCTGGAGACAGATCTACCCACTTGTGATCTCCAGATCCCTCCTGTCACCTTTTAAAAGACACATTGACCATCTCTGAGGTTGGTCTAACTGATAAGCCTGCTCCTTAAAACCTGCTCCCCAAAACCTGCTCCCTTTATTATATCTTCCCAAATCCTTCTGGATGACTTTCTGCTGTGGCCTGATCTTCCCTAAATGATCAATTTGAACCTTGATCATCTACAAAAAAACAGACTTTCTTGTTTCTGATCAGGTCAGAGAGGTTTTCTACCTGTAAAAAATTATTCCACAAAATCTTTTTGTCTTTGGCACCAGCCGTTCAGGCAGGCTCAGCAGAGCTGGGATGACACTACAGAAGTCGTCTCCAAATTTCTGCTGGGTAATTGGCAGAAAGTAGGTGTGAGAAGAGTCTGGGCAGAGAGAACGGAGATGGAGCTGATTTTACCTGTTTTGACACAGAAGAGCTGACTGGCGTTTGCTGACGCTGCTTATTGCGCTTTCAGGTATGTGCACGCAGCATCTGAATTCCTGCGATCGCTGCAGGAGGTGTCAGGAAAGAGGTTTTTTTGCAGGCTTTTGCAAGGCTTTTACGCTAAAACCCCACTAACGGCATGTCCCTCCCCCAGCCAAAGGCACCCAGGACAAGCAGCCATCCATCCCAAGGGCACCTGATATTTTATTAATGTCACCGAGTCTTTGAGGACTGTGCTCAGCCCTGGGATGCGTCAGGCTGAGACTCAGCGTTGCTGAACCCAAACGAGCTGCAAGATAATCCGTGTTTTCACCAGTGACCGTGACCGATGCACGTTCAGCATCTCAGGCGTGAGGTGTGCGCGGAATAATGTCCCACGGTGCGGTCCGAGAAATGCCTTCTCGCCTCCGAGCCCTGCGGTGAGCTCCCCCGTGAATTTTCCGATTCTTCAGCCAAGAATGTGATAAGGCTTCACGGGTCAGTCACACTGCATAAACATGTTCTCCGCTCTCAGATCCCATGA
Source organism: Ciconia boyciana (assembly GCF_034638445.1). Taxonomy (NCBI): domain Eukaryota; kingdom Metazoa; phylum Chordata; class Aves; order Ciconiiformes; family Ciconiidae; genus Ciconia; species Ciconia boyciana. The sequence goes on along the minus strand of NC_132960.1, from coordinate 1,592,150 downwards.
CCTGCTCTTGAACTGGTGGAGCTGAATCCTCAGCCACATCTCTCAGCCCCAATGAACATCAACCGTTACAGACACGCAGTGACTGTCCTCATCATCGCATCCTCCAAAAAACGAGGACCTTCCACATCCTCCCCACATTCTCTGATGGTTTGTCACTTGTTCCCCTCCACTCAGTGCTCCTTGCACCACATCTGGGTGCTGTGTCCAGTTTGGGGCCACCAATATGACATAGACGTCAATGAACTGGAGTGGGTTCAACGGAGGGCCAGCAAGACGGTTGGAGGCTGGAGCCCGGTTGGAAGCTGGAGCTTCTCCATGAGGGAATGGGGCTTGTTCAACTCAAAGAAGAGAAAAGTTTTGGGACACATAGCAGCAGCCTTGAGCACCTTAAGGAGGTTATCGAGAAGGTGGAGCCAGGTTCTCCCATGGTGGTTCATGGCAGGAGGCCAAAATCAGAGAGGTTCACATGGGATATACGGAGAAACTCCACCCTTGGTGGTTTTCAAGACCTCGATGGATAAAGAGGAAGGGAGGGAAGGGGAGATGTTGTTTCAGCGATGTCTCAGGCTGAAAGGGAAGGAGGCTGCTGCCATCTAGAGCAGGGACTCCTCTGCGTGTGGTCGCAGCAGCCAAACTGCACTTTCCCAGGCCTGGAAAGATCATCTTGGTAGAGATTAAACCCGGAAAATTAAGGAAAAAACATTACAAGCTGGAATAGATCAAGTAATGGATTCCCAGACTCTGGGCAGAGCATCCGCCCCTGCCGTCCTTGAGCGGCAGACGCTGCGCCGCTTACATAAGTGCAAATTAATAATTGATTCGAAATAGGTGGAAAAAGCCCATTCTTGTCTCCATCCCCGCTGCAAATTTCTGCCCCCTGGGTTTAAGCGCAGCCAAACCCAGCCAGCAGCTCAGAACATGAAAAGGAAAAAGGTTTAAAAAAAAAAAAAGGAAAAAAAGAAAAATAAAAACCCAGAAAAGTCCCAAACTATTGGAGAACTTTTATTAGGTGTCCCCAAACCACAATCCCACAACCAAGCAGGACGGTGCTGGTTGAAGAAGGAAAAATCCCCGAGAGAGGAAGCGAAAGCCGCGCAGAGAATGTCCCCAACCCCACGGGCTCCCCCATCTCCCATTGTCCCCGTGTCCTCATGCCTCCTGTGTCCCCCCACCTAATCCCATGCCACCCTGTCCCCCCATGCTCGCCATGTCCCCCCCATGCCTCCATGTCCCCCGTCTCCCCATCCTTGTATCCCCAACGCCCTGTGTCCCCACGCCCTCCATGTCTCCCTCATGTCCCCGCCATGTCCCTGTGCCCCCACCTCCCCATGCCTCCATGTCCCCTGTGTCCCCATGTCCCCCATGTCCCCACACCCTCCATGTCTCTTTTGTGTCCCTGCCATGTCCCCATACCCCAACCTCCCCATGCCTCCATGTCCTGTGTCCCTGTGTCCCTCATGTCTCCCTGTGTCCCCATGCCCCCCCGTGTCCCCACACCCCATGCCCCCCTGGTCCCCCATGTCCCCTTGTGTTCCCATCCCCATGCCTCCCTGTCCCCTGTGTCCTCCTGTGTCCCCCATGTCCCCACCCCCGTGTCCCCATGCCCCCCGTGTCCCCACTCTCCTATGTCCACCTGTACCCCCATGCCTCCCCGTGTCCCCACGCCCCCATGCCCTCCTGTGTCCCCACCCCTGTGTCCCCACGCCCCCCACATCCACCCCGTGTCCCCCCATGTCCCCACCCCCGTGTCCCTACGCCAACCCATGTCCCCACTCCCCTGTGTCCACCTGTGTCCCCCATGCCCCCCGTGTCCCCATACCCCCACGCCCTCCCATGTCCCCACTCCTCTGTCCCCACGCCCCCCACATCCACCCCGTGTCCCCCCGTGTCCACACTCCCTGTGTCCACCTGTGTCCCCCATGCCCCCGTGTCCCCACGCCCCCACGCCCTCCCGTGTCCCCACCCCTCTGTCCCCACGCCCCACGCCCTCCCGTGTCCCCACTCCTCTGTCCCCACGCCCCCACATCCACCCCGTGTCCCCCGTGTCCCCCACGCCCCCACCCCTCTGTCCCCACGCCCCCCACGCCCTCCCGTGTCCCCACTCCTCTGTCCCCACGCCCCCCACATCCACCCCGTGTCCCCCGTGTCCACACTCCCCTGTGTCCACCTGTGTCCCCCATGCCCCCCGTGTCCCCACGCCCCACGCCCTCCCGTGTCCCCACTCCTCTGTCCCCACGCCCCCACATCCACCCCGTGTCCCCCGTGTCCCCCACGCCCCCACCCCTCTGTCCCCACGCCCCCACGCCCTCCCGTGTCCCCACTCCTCTGTCCCCACGCCCCACATCCACCCCGTGTCCCCCGTGTCCACACTCCCTATGTCCACCTGTGTCCCCCATGCCCCCCGTGTCCCCACGCCCCCCACGCCCTCCCGTGTCCCCACTCCTCTGTCCCCACGCCCCCCACATCCACCCCGTGTCCCCTCGTGTCCACACTCCCCTGTGTCCACCTGTGTCCCCCATGCCCCCGTGTCCCCACGCCCCACGCCCTCCCGTGTCCCCACTCCTCTGTCCCCACGCCCCCACATCCACCCCGTGTCCCCCGTGTCCCCCACGCCCCCACCCCTCTGTCCCCACGCCCCCACGCCCTCCCGTGTCCCCACTCCTCTGTCCCCACGCCCCCACATCCACCCCGTGTCCCCCGTGTCCACACTCCCTGTGTCCACCTGTGTCCCCTATGCCCCCGTGTCCCCACGCCCCTCACGCCCTCCCGTGTCCCCACTCCTCTGTCCCCACGCCCCCCACATCCACCCCCTGTCCCCCCGTGTCCCCCCCGCCCCCCCCGGGCCTCGCTCCGGTCCCCCCGGCCGCCAGGGGGTGCGCTGGCGCGGGGCGGGGCCGGGGCGGGGCGAGGGGCGGGGCCGGGTGTCGGCGGGCGACGCGGCGCGGCGGCGCAGCAGCGCTCCGATGGCGGTGAGCCGGGCGCTCGCCCTGCGCCTGGCCTACGCGGCGGCCGGTGCGCTCATGGGCTTCTCGGCCTTCTTCACCTGGAGCCTGGCGCCGGCCTTCCGGCAGCCCGCCACGGCAGCGGCGGGGGGGCTCTCGGGTACGAGGTGGCGGGGGGAGGGCGGCTGGGGGGGGTGGCCGGGGCGTCGTCGCCGCCTGAGGTAACTCCGGCAGCGGGGCCCGGCGGTGGGCCCTGAGGGAGGGTGTGAGGGTGGCGGCGGGCGGGATGTGAGGCCGAGGAGCGCCTTCCCTTGGGGGTGACGGGCTGTGGAGTGGGTGGCTTCGCCTCAGTGCTGCTGCGGGTGCTCCCTGGGGTGAGGGGGGGACAGGGCCGGGGGCGAGCAGCACTGCCCGGGAGTGCAGACCCCTCAGTAAGCACCCGTGAGGGTGGGTGAGCCCAGAGCCCCCTCGGGCCCTGCCCATGAGGGGTTTGGTTTTACGGTTGGACTTGTTGATCTTAAAGGTCTTTTCCAACCTATACGATTCTGTGATTCTGTGGGTGCTCTTACCTGGCCAAAAATCACCAAGCGGCCTGAAAATGGAGTGAAGCAACAGTTTGTGCCTGGGCGGTGAGCGTGCGGGGATGGCGTTGACGCCAGGCTGCCGGCATGTGGCAAGTCCCTTACCTCCGCGCTTCATGGCTTTGCGCGTTGGTTTTCTTTGAATCTGGGTGGTGAAGCTGGCAAAACTGGGCTTGGGACATGGCGGGGGGGAAGCTCCGTATGGCGGCTGGAGTAGATGACAACAGTATATGATTTTGGGACTTGGGTGGGCCACGCTCTGTTTTGGGAAGTCTCCACGTGATGCTTTTGTGATCTGCTCAGGAACTCCTGACCTCCTGGAAGGACTCGTTGCGCTCTTAAGAGAGTGACTTTTAATAAAAACTGTTCGGGAGACTTTAGCTCACAGTGTCTGGCTGTATTTGCAACTTGAAATGCAAAACCATAGTTTGTGGGACACGTTAACTGCATCTGTTGATGCTCATCCTTTAGGAAAAAGGAAATTAATTTGTGCGTTTTATAACCTTGCTGCTAGTGAAGGTGGAATTGTTCTAGTCTTCACTTTGGTCCCAAGAAGGTTTTTGCAACAACACCTAGCAAACTTGCTGGAATAGCTTTAGTTAATAGTGGTGTATAACTCTCAATGTTATGGAGGGAAAACTTCTAAAAGTTTGAGGCTTAAATTGTGTCAGAGTGAGCCCCGTATGCTTGCCAGTGTTGTTACTGAAAAGAGAATTTTATTTCAAAGTTACAGTTGAAAGCTTTGCTGACTTGCCTAGTAAATTTTTTGTCTGGCAAGCTATATTTATGTGTGCTCTGTATTTTCAGGAAAGAAAAGAAAAACGCCAGCTTCCTGACACTTATACCCGCTGAAAGCATCTGTGCCGGACGTGCTGAAATAGGCGTTTGGGCTACTTGTCGTAGAGGCCAGAAGCTGTAAAATGCATCTTAACATCCACTGAAATTAGTGAGATTGAGATGCCTATGTCGGTTATGGATCTTAGTTAATGAATGAGTTGGAGCAGAACGTAGTCTTCTCTTGGTTTGTCAGCTCAGCAACTCATGAATAAGAGTAACCGCCTGCAGGAAGAGTAGAAAGTGAAGTTAAACTTTGTAAAGAATCTGCCTTGCTTCTGGTGCGTGAGCAGCGCCAACGCTCCCGTGTACCTCTCAGTATTTGCTGTGCTGTCAGAGCAGCTGCGAGGTGCAGGGTTGCGGTTGTCTCTCTGCTTCCTCTCCCTCCAAAACGTTTTAATTCCAGCTGGAATTGGAATTAAGCGGAGCACTTCCAAAGCCTTGCTTTACTAGGTGGCACAAGGAAAGTTGGAGTGTTGTATCCCAGAAATGCACAAAAAAATAACAAGTAATATTTTGTGCTGTGTGCACGTGCTGTCTTTGTGTTCAGAGAGGAATTTCAGAAGTCTGCATTCTAGAAGGAGTTTGGTGAGATAGCAGAGAGAGGAACCATCCTGTGCTTTCTGTGCTGAAATTATTTAGATTATTGTCTGCGGGGAGAAGAAGGTTTGTGTGCTGGTTAATTACCAGGTAATTCAAGCTAGTTAAGATAACAAGGAGCAAGGTAAGCAAGAAACAAAATCAAAAAATGGTCATTTGTTAGGTTGGGCTCTATGAATTTGTGTGCTCCCAAACATCTGTTGAAATGTATGGGTAGAGTCACAGTAGGATCGCAAAGCCTGAGAAACAGATTAAGAAATGTATGTTTTGGAGTTAGACAAAGCTGATTTAAGGGATTCCTGTCATCTTAAATTCATGGCTGCTTTTTCCTGCCCCTCTGCTTTGCTTTTCTACCCCCTCAGTGGCTCAATAGGTGAAATATGCTCCAGACATTTGAGATGAGACTTTTATTTTAGGCTCTTACCTCTGAACTGAAGCTACGTAGTGTGCTGTCTCACAAACGTTATCCCTGCAACGGAGGGGCCAGGAAGGAGTGGGAATAAAACCGCTCGTGTATGGGGAGGACCTTTTAAATTCATTCTGCTGCCAGACAGATATTAAAGTCAAGGTGTGCCCTCAGTTCATTGCTAGCCTTTACAAATCGACATTTCACGTACTGTACATTGGAGCCTGCATGGGTAGAGCGCTACGTGGTTGCTTGTTTAGTTGTGGAGGAGTAGCCAAAAAAAAAAGCCATGGTTTTTCTGTGCATTGAAGCTCAGGCTACTTGCTGAAGTAAGATTGTTCTAAAAAAAAAAAAAAAAAAATCACGGTGTGTAGGAGGTTTGCATTATGTGTAGATGCTGTGGATACTTCAGTTTCAGGTAAGCAGGGCGTTCACTGCGTTTGTTTCTGGCATACTTCATTAAATCATCTGTTTTTTATCGTAACATGCTAGCTAGTACTTAGTTCTACTGGCAGAGAATGGCAGAAAAGGAAGTGGGCGAGCTTCTGAAATTTTCCGCTGTGTAGACATTGCAAAGTTAATTGTCAGGCATTGTTTTGTGCCCTTTAGTCTACTAATAAACTTGTGGCAACTTTCTGCATGTTGTACAGGATAACATAATGCAGAAAGACGGCTTCTCCCCCAAAACGTGTGACACAGCTCAAGTGCTGGGGCGCAGCGTGTGTGCTGCTGCAGCTGGTGTCGTCGTGAAATCCAAACCCTGTGCTGGATGTGTGTTTGCTGTGCTGGGTGGGCTCACTGTCTTCAGCACAAACGGGTTTTTTTGGCCCATATGTGCCTTTTTCATTCAGAAGCTTCCAAAAGCGATCTGAGCACCTGAGAGTGAGTTGCAGGTCGGGCTGGGGGCTCTGACATCGTGTGGGGGGGCAGAAAATTGTTTGGGCTGGTGTATTTGGCAGCTTTGCAGCAGTTCCTTCTTAATGTGCCTCTGATTAAGCTGAGGCTTTGCCTGCCAGCCTTCTCTGCAAGTGTGTGTTTGTACATGTTTATCTAGTTTTAACTATCTTTCTGGTTTTCCCATCACCTCCTGTGTGTTTATCGTTGCTTTTCGCTTGCCTGTGTTGGTGAGATGGATTGCAGCCTGCTGCAGCTTTTGTTGATGTGCCTTTGGTTTGTCAGGGACGTGTGTTTCAGGATGTTTATCCATATACTTCCTCTCTGTAAGAAGTCCTACTGATTCATGTCTCATTAGGAATCTGTCTTTCTCTTTGTAATCAGTTTATTTATCTTTTGCTTATCTTCTAGAGAACCTTTCCTGCTACATTTTGCATTGAAATCTGCCCTCCGCTGCTGCTTGTACTAACTTTGACTTGCTCCGATACATTTCCTATAATTTAAAGTAAAGACTTAGATATTTATTTACTCCAAGTTCTAGGATTAAAGTTCTGTGGAGGGAAAATTGCCACATACTGATGAGTCTGTAACTAGAGCCCTCAGTTACCTCTAGTTATGAAACCAGAAGCATGTAATTTAAGGTGCTGAGCAAACTACCTTTCCAGTCTTTCTGGTTGGCTTTCATAATCATAAACCCCCCACACAATGCCTAGTAAAGTCAACTCACTAATCCTCAAAATCTTAAATATGCCTCTGGGCATGCATACTTGGGAATTTTTGGGATCATCTTAAATCAGACACAGACCTTGTGTATCATATCCTTGTTTTAAGCAGAAACACCCCATCGAATCAGAAACACCCCATGCTTCTGATAACCCGAGGGACAGCAACTTAAGTCGACTAATCACAGGACCCAGAAAGTCATTCCTGAGTTAATACTGGCTGTCTCAGTGGTTTGCCATTTAATTTTGAGCTAGTCACAGTGGCTTTTATAATTTACTGCTTGTTTGTATGTTTGACCTTCTCCCCTCACTGCCTTAAATTAATTTTTTTTTTTTAAGTAGGCCATGAATCTCTAAGCAACTCTGATGTTTTCATTCTGCCAGAGGCAGTTTAAAAGAGAAGAAAGCAATTAAATGTTTTCAGGATGTATCCAGCCTTTTCCTGAGTGGCTTTTAATGTTCTTGTGTATGTATCTTCTCTTTTCAAATTTAATAGAAAGAGAGGGGTTTTTTTCCTGCTCCAAGGAGACTTTATTGGCTGTTTCCAAGCTGCTCAGATATTTCTGGCAAAATATAAAGCTTGTGCTTTGTGAATATAATGTGGACCAGATATTAAAGCAGCTGCAAAGAAGATGAAACACAGAATGTACTTTTCTGACACTTTAAAAATATCTGATAAATGAAAGTAGTAGAAGCTAGTTTATGCTGAACATGGTATCTGTTGCATAGAAAAGTAGTGATTCTCTGAAGACTGATAGCTAATCTAACTTGCATACACTAGATAAATTTATGAAAATTGCCTTGTTCCCTCTCCAGGGCTGGAATAGCACGGCCAAAAAGTGTTGCAGTTATGGAGTAAAGCATTCGTAAATGTTTGGATTTGCATAGTGTTTGATTAAGGTTTGGCTCGTGACTGCTTTAGTCCATCGTCTTAAGAAATGGAGAAAAAGGAGGGAAAGCACACTAAAAGAAAACACAGAAAAGGCTGCACGGGGCTTATGCTTAATCATAATTTAATTAAGTTGCGAGGAGAGATTGAGTCCCTTGTAAGTGCTGCTGATGTGCTGGAAAATGTGATGTTGGTTTCATCTTAAATGTGAATGGTAGAGGCACGGAGCATCTGAAGGCTTAAAATCTTGTTTCCTGCTTCTGAAAATGGCTGAGCAGCCGACTCGATGCTGAACAACAAGCTGAAAGACCAGGTTTTTCTTCCCGCACGTGTGCAGCCCAGTCTGCTTTCCTCCGAACCAGAATGCCCTGGATAGTAAAGCACTCGATTGCACGTGTCCAGAGGGAAATTTTGCCAAGTGAAAACCAGTTTTCACTAGAATGCTCCAAAGACTCCTCTCCTTCGAGAGCTGTTTTCCTAAAATATTTCAGTGTTCATCCCCAGCTATTTTGGCAGAAGAGCTATTCGAAAAAACCCATTTTTAACCTCTTCCAAAAGCAGCTGAGGCTAAGCTAGCTTGGCTTTAGCTCCCGGAAGAAAACATTTTACTCTTTCAGGGAATCAACCAGACAAGGCAAAGTTCTCAAAACTTAGAAATGGCAAAACAAACTTAGGTTGGCAAAGCTCAGGCTCCTTTTAGAGTAGGTATTTCTAATGCTCCAGCTAGAGTTATAGAGCGTGTAAAAGAAGATTGTCGAGATGGAAAATGTCTGAAGGCTTTGTAAGCACTTTGGAAAAAAAAGTCTTTCTAATTGGTCACCATAGACTTCATATTTTCCAGGACTATGCAAGTAGTTTTTAATACTGTTTTTCTTTTTTATTGTCATTTTGTTTGCCATCATCTTTGCCATCATCAACACGCATTTTGAGCTTCAGAAGGCTGGAATAAGAATGCTCATTGCAGAATAGCTTCTGTGTGTATGTGTTTGCTTGGTTTTTTTTGGCCTCCGTTGCACATTTGTTGTTTTTTCCTAGAATCTGTAACGCCCGTCAGTGTTGGACACGGTGTCCTACCGCGGCGTGCAAACGTGGCCTGACACGTTTGGCCTCTGGCTGCTCTGACCTCAGGGAAGGCAGCTGTGCTGTTATTCCCCATCAACAATGCAACTTGTTTTGCTGGGACTGAAGAATCGGTCAGTGATGAGCAGGGGGCTGAGAAAACCTTTTGTTTGTCGCAGTTTTTGTTTTTATGTTTGGAGAAAGGGAAAGTTTTGTTTCACTCAAGCTAAAGTATGCCAAACTTTCGAAAAGGGCTTATCAAAATATTTAGATATTAGTGTTTTTCTGTACCAGGTTACAGACTGAGGGCGAGCCTGCTTTTGAACTTGCCTTTTAGAATTTATTTCAACTTGTTCCAAATATGCTGGGTTTGTATTTTAAATATGAATTCATCTTGTCAAAATACCTGTTAACTTCTGTTGAAAAAAATCCTGCCTGTCACTGTTGTTTCAGATGCACTCATGGTTGTTTGATCGGCCAGTTTCCTTTTTCCTGGAGCTTTGTGTACTTGAGATAATTAGGTTTTAATTCAGAGGTAACTTTCCCATTGCTCTACATCGGAAATCCCTTGATTGTGCCTTATTGAGTGGCTCTTATTTTGGGGTCATTCCAACCATGATGTGTGGGGTAAATCCACCAAGACAAATGTTTCTCTGAAACGGGTGCAAGATTTTTTTGATGTTATTTTAAGCGGGCACTGTAACTGGAGCTGACAACCACCATTGCTACTCCAGGGCTACGTCTGCAGGTTCAGGTTTTGCTTCTGTGCAAAGTGCGATTCCACTGGAGAATACGACTGCAGTTGTGGAGGAGGAGGAGGGGATTTAGGGGAATCGCTTGAGGTGAAAAAGAAAAACTGGAGGTCCTGCAGTTAATCATTCTGGACTTTAAATGAGACATGACTTTTATTTCCTATTCCAGTAAAACCTGTTTCAGTTGAACAGCTGAACGAGCTAGCTGTTCTTCTGTTACCTACATAGAGCTGATGGGTTTGTGTTAAACCTGCAAACTTTTTGCTCTCAAGGTCTACAAAGTGAGAGATTTCACATGAATTAAAAATAGTAGTACAGTTTTAGTTTCTCTGTGTGATAATGAAAGTCTTTTCTGTAAATCAGTACAACTAATTTGTTCTTCTCACCACTTAGCTTATGTATATTGGTGAATAGGAGGTGATTTTTCTTTTCCTGAACCCAATTTCAGTTGAATTAAACATGAATCAAATGGTCCATTCCAGCATTCATGGATACTTTTCCCCTGGAGTTAGTTAGAACTAGCATGGGTGTTTTTCCTGCTGAATGCCGTATGTAGATAAGCAGTTAGCTTAAAGAAGGCTCTTTAGCAAAGGTCCATGTTTTCATGTATTAAAGCATTTGGTTAGTGATAACTATATTTAGCAATATACTGTGCTTAAATGAGATTCCCTGCAATAATTGTTCGTTTTCCTCGTGTATTCAGACTCTGAGTTTGATTTGCCATGCCCTACTATTACGTAGCTTCATCCCACTTGGGATGCCCCTTCTATTCACATGCGTTTGTCGACATCTGGATGGTGGTTTTTCTTTCTTTTGTGGCTGTTCCCTAGTTTTGAGCAGCGCTGGTGGGGTTCAGATGCCCACCCAAGTACGATCTCACAAGCTCAGGATGAGCAAATTAAGCAATTGAAAAAGCAAGTCCTGTTCTCCTTTCTCCTACCTGTCCCTGAATGCATACTGCCAATGTTTTTTATGCCAGCATTGATGTTTTTCAGAAGTGTTGTGAGCTGATTTAATTTGTTGGAATTATTTTCTGCCATTTTAGAGGAGGAAAAAAAAAAGGAAAAAGAAAAATCACCTGCTCTGCAAGCTGGATAGCCTCACCAAAGGATCTGAGTGCTGTGGGGGTGTAAGGGAAAGGAGGCAAACGTATGGCTGGAGCTGGAGGAGACTCCTTTCCCCTCTATTTCACGTGGTAACGAACATGATGTTGGCTGAGCTGCCTGTAAGAGGATAGCCTCTCTTAATGACCATGTGGCCAAACTCAGTCCTTTAGCAAGTGGTGAAGTTGTCATGAGGCTTTTTTTGCTTAGTCATGTATGAGGCAGTTACTTTAGATGTTAAGAATTAACCGAACACAACAGTTTGCCACATAGCTTCCTTTCAAGTGCTGTGTCAGGCTTTAGGGTCAGGGGAAGGTGCAGGGACAGGCACGGCAGTGGGGGGAAGATCAAGTGACAGCTCACATGCTGCCTCTGCTCTCCCCACGGAGACCTTTCAGAGCATCAGCAGCAGTTTTGGCGTGGAAACACCAGCAACTTGACTCAGCAGTTCAAATAAATTGTGCCAAGTCATCTGAAAGCGCCTGGGGGGAAGCAGCTTGTTTTGCTGACTGAAAAACCTGAGTTCCCCATTTTTTTTAAAAAATGTGGGTTGAACTTGCTAGAGCACAAGCTTAAAGGTAATACGAAGTCGAGGAAGTGGTGATTTAGCAAGCTGTGTGATAGGTTTTTCCACCAAATCCCGTGGCATGCTCTTTGAAAAGCATTGCCAACGCAATTACCGTCTTCTGCATCTGCAGAACTCCAAAATATCTTCCACCAGCTTTGTGATCTCTAGCATGCGTGCGTAGTGGTAGCCTGTGTGGAATCAGTCATGGAAAAGCAGTATCTGTAGCTGACTTGATGAGAGTTTCAGAATTAAAATCCTGACTGCTTGGAGCCAGAAAACATGCCTAGATACCGCTTAGGTACAGCGGGTCCGACCAGATGAAGTAATGGACTGATTCTGCCTTTCCTGTTCGCTGTGATAAAAAGTCCGTGAGCTCCATCTGTCCTGGATATCAGCACTTTACCCTTGGGTTTTTAGTTCACCCTGAGTGCTTTTGCTTTCACTTTTATTGGCTTTTTCTTTCGAAGGTTGTCCTTTTTCCACCCACCTCTTTTGTGGGCCACTGTGGAGGGTGTTTTAACTTGCTTTGCCCCATCCCAAGACAGTGAAGAGGCAAAAAGCATTGTCAGGGTTCTCCTGTCTATCCTGGAACTGACTGTGTATATTCAGCTTCATTTGACGTGCACCTGCAGTGCATCCATTGTCTATGTGTCCGGCGAGGTCAGAAAACCTGCTAGAAATGAGCTGAAAGCTGCTTGGGAGCTGAAAAGCAAGTCCAGCGGGTTTGTAGGGTGACTCTCGGCTGTGCTCATCTGTCGGTTTTGACGCAGTTGTTTTCCTCTGTGCTATAATATGCTCTTTTAAGCCTTAGGAAGCTTTGTGTATAATGACCGTATCCAGTAACAAATGAGCTCTGGAAAGACTTGTGGCTGTCCTTAGTATTAAAATGTTTATCTTGTAGTGGGCAAGGCTGGTTTTCGCTTCCTTTGATGTTGAGAAGTAGCCGCAGAGGGAGGTCTGTGTTACTGCAGGATGCCGTATAAAGCAGCCTGGTATTTTAGCAGTGGTGTCTTTTTTTTAATTATTTTTTTTCTTCCCCCTGCTGCCCTTAAAATAAAATCTGGAAAGGAGGTGGCAGTGAAGGAGAAATACAAGCCAGTTAGTTGCACCACTGGAGGTTCAAATTTCAGAAGTGCCGCAGAGGTCTTTGCCAAGATGAGACAAATATTTTAAGTCTGTAAAGTGGCGCTAACTATAGGTTGAGTTAGCAGCTTAGGGAGATTTAGTCATAGTCTTCAGCGCTGCGACTTAAACAGAGGAACAGCTTGCTATAATTGGAGTTGGTGATGTTGCTTGTAGTTGGGATTGTATAATGGGGAATGAGAGGCAGCCTTGTTCTGGTGGGTTATAAAAACTTTTGACAGGCTTTAAGCATGTGAACGGACAGCTCTTACATTGAGTGTCTCTTCTAATTTTTTTCAGAAGTGTGGTGAAAAGGTAGCAGTCTTTCGAACAAGATTAGGGAAGGGTGCATTGTTTTTCCCTATATCAGAAACTGTTTACAGCTGTTACTTGGATGCTTTCATCCCTTTTTTTTCCCCTCCTGTTTCCTCCCTTTTGACAAGGCTGTTGAAACTTGGTTACGGACTAGTCACCTAAGCTTAGGGAAATGCCTTTTGCTGTTCCTATTAAAGCCATAGTGAATTTGGCTGTTCTTAAAAAAAAATATATATAAACTGTATGTGCTCAGATATTTGTCTGGTTATGTAATCCAGACGTTTTGGGCAGGACCCACAAGTACAGAGTTAGATTTAGGCTACCTTAAACACTTAGTGAGCGTGCTTTGTCATAAGTGGGAATTGTACGTACAAATCATCTGGGAGCTGAACTGCTACACCCCTTTACTTGAAACATTTGAAGTGTTTGGAAGGGGATTTATATAAATGGACTCTTTATGAAGTTAACTAGAGATACGTTGGAGTTAAAAGACATGATGTGAAACGCTGAGTACTGAACAGCTCCTGTATATCTTGATTTAGGTGTCTAAAAGGCAGTGGTTACGTAGCGGTGCTCTTCATCATCGTCTCCATATGTAAAAGGGGCTGCCTGGCCTTTGTGAAAAGGTGCACTAATTCTTGCCAAGTGCTTGCCTTGCTATGTGTAATGTTCTGAAAGCTGTATGGAAAATGAAATAAAACTGCACTGAGTATGCATTAAATGGGTCTATCTGAAACAGGAAAACGAACGAGTTTTTTGGGGGAATCCATTCAATGAATGAAGTCCTTTCTGTGCCAGCCCATAATCCAGACCTGTCTCCTAAAGCCTGTGCAGAAGCAGGGGGTCTGGGGTGGTCGTGGAGAGTGATGCTTGCACAGGCAGCCATTTATTCTGATATTTCTCCCCTCTTTGTGGGGGACGTGGCCGTGAAGCGTTAGTGTTCCTTGGCGTTTCGTGTGGGGTTTTGATGAGATGTGTATTTGTTAGACACCTTTCTGTGTTGCAGTGTGATGCATGGTACTGATTCCCCTTGCTGTCTAATTGAGCAGGTGTTCTGGCGCTCTGGGCCCTAATCACGCATGTGATGTATGTGCAGGATTACTGGAGGACCTGGTTAAAAGGGCTGAGGTTCTTCCTCTTCATCGGAATCCTCTTCTCAGCTCTCTCAGTGGTGGGATTCTGCACATTCCTTGTTCTGGCCATCACCAAGCACCAGTGTAAGTACTTTGTTGCAGTAGGCAACTGGGAGAAATGAGTAGCGATGCTGGGATTACTGGGATTGGATTTGAAGGAACAGAAGAGCCTGCAAAGCAGAGCTGGGGTGTGAATCTGGGGGTGCTCCTGCCATCTCTTCTGAGAGGTGTGGAGAGACTTGTGGGGAGGGGCTGCAAGAATGCCATTGCATTTCATTTTTCTGGTGATATCTTGAGGACACGAGTAATTCTGCTGCCCGATGAGTGCCACTCCTTTAGGACATCTTCTAATATTTGATAGCTGCCTTGATAGACCTGGTCTGTAGGACTGCTGGCAGGCAGTCCACGTTTTCCAGCATTGTTTCCTATAGGAACTGGAATTTACTTATTTCTATGACAAATAAAGAGAGCGCTCTTAAACGTTGTCTCTTCAGCAGTCATAAAGCAGGTGGGTGAGGATATTGAAATCCCAACACGAGTCAGCAGGGTGAAAATGCCTTGTACATTGAGTCAGCATATAAAGCTGTGTTGCTATAAAATATTTAACATTGTCTAAGGAGGGTTCATGTAATTATTCCCAGTGTTTGCTTGGCAATAGACCAAAGAGAGAAAGTTTGAGTTTTGTTTTTTTTAGAAGTTGTCTGTGTTTGTTGCTTGCTGCATTTGGGCTGATAGCCACTAAGAGCCCTGTTGTTGTTGTACTCATAGTGGTGGGCAAGCTGTGTTGGGGTCATAACCCACCAAAAGCCCCTGGCTTAGCCTAAATACACTCCCTGTGGAGATTCAAGTGCTTCAGCCTAGTGGAAGGGTATGAAAATACTCGTACGTAATCGCTAGAAATACAAATGTCAAAAGAAAACCAAATATTTTTCATCACCTCCTTTCTTGGAGACATGGGGAAAAACTGGTTTTGGGAAAACTTGGTGGTTTTTAGGGAAATAGAGGTTTTTTAGGGAAGGACCTAATTTAGGGGGAAAGTAGAACATCTGCGTAGGTTATTTATGTATGGAAAGTTTAGGACTGGTACATTCAATGAGTGGGATTTACTGAGAAAGTATCGTTTTGTGTATTCTTAAAAAAAAAACACCTTTATTTTTTAATAATGACCAAGCAGCTTGTACTTAGAGGTGGAATTGTTTTAGGCATTAGGTTATGTAAGTGTATTTCAAAATTGTTGACATCTGTAGAACAAAAAAACCTAAATGTTGAAAATAAATATGAAGACCGCTGACACGCACTCAAAAAGCAGAACTGTACCCGCTTGACTTCAAAGTAATCCCTAAGTAGAGGCAGTTTTATAATAGATAAAGAAGGAATGTGTTCATTTGCAAAGAATCTCTAAAAAGAGGCTGTTCGTGTCATTCACTAATGTCCGATTATCACAGCACTGTATTGAAGACCTGCAGTACAGGTTGAAGTGCACCAGTATTATATATTAAATGTCGGTCACAACGATTGGTAAAAGCATTTTTAGAAGGAGGATATATTTTATTTCCTGTTTTCCCCTGAGATGTGCAGATTTCCTCTCTCCCTGCCATGGTGGGGGAGAAGGGAGTAGCCGTAAGGCAGGGTGAGAGAAACTAAGAACTGCAGGTTGAGGTTGTTTTCTTGAGCCACATGTTTCTGCCATCCAGGAATTCACACAAACTCCATCCTTCGGGCCCTAAGCAAGGAGGGTTTGGGGTGACCTTACAGCTCTTGGGATCTGCCTCTCAAGAGATGATAATGACCTTCTTCAGACTGTGACCAGAATACTCTCCTGTGGCAGAGATGAGGAAGTTTCACAATCTGAGTCGAGAGCTGGGAATAAAGCACTGATTAAGCCTTGCTCGCAGAACAAGATCTTTAGATGCAGGCTGAGAAGCTCCCAGGAACTGGGGGGCTGAGTTGGTTTCTTCCTGGCCAGACTGCATGAGGGATAAATGGGATTTTTAAATGTATCTGTATCCTTTTCTCTCCTAGCCCTGACTGATCCCAGAAGCTACTACCTGTCGTGTGTCTGGAGTTTCATTTCCTTGAAATGGGCCTTCCTGCTCAGTTTGTACGCTTACCGGTACAGGAATGAGTTTGCAGACATCAGTATCCTCAGTGACTTCTAATGCTTGGACTTCAATCCTGTCTGAAGGTGCTGGATGTTTGAATTGCCCGCCCAAAGGCATGGTACATGCAAGAGACGTACGAGAGGCGGAGAAAGAACCCACCCAGTGCTGCTTGGTTTGTCTGTCTGCAGTAGGGGTTTTTCCTAATTGCTTTTACTCAACCATTTAAAGTTTGGCTAATGATGTCAATCTAGTCTTTCTGTAACTTCCTTGGGAGTCCCTGTGTCTGGTAGTGAGGTAAAGACCCCGTGTGCTTACACACAGCAGGCCTAGATCCACTCTTTGCGTTGCCCCAAAGTCCAGGGGAGCTTTCAAGTGGGGAGGAAGTCCTGGGCCCTCCAGGAGCTGTGGGTTCATACCTCATGGATGCAGCACCCCGACATCTTGTCCTTGTGAGTGCATCACCAGCTTGCTTCAGGTGGGAGCCCCAGATGTAGGTAGCAAAGAACCCTGCTGTGTGAAAGTCAGCTCCTTTTGCACTGCTCTGCTCCTCAAAGAGGAAGGGAGAAACGAGCCTTTCTTTGTGGCAGAAGTCCCTACGTACCTTCCAGCCTGTACCTGCATCTGCCAGTATTTTCTTTTTACACATGGTACACAAAGTCCGCTCTCTCCTGTGGTCTGGATGAGGCCCAAGGGACGGGCCAGCGGCAGAGAAGCACTAGTCATCTCAAGTCTCTGTCAGAGGTGAGGAATGCTGATTCCGGCTGCTATCCAGGATCATTTTAAAAAGGAACTTAATACCATATTTAACGCTCAAATTTGTAGCATGTAGAATCAGGTGTTTGGGTGACAGATGCGCTTTGCAAAGGCTTACCTACCTGAACCTCTGGAGAAACATGAATATGATTCTTCTAAAAAAAAAAAAAAAACCAACCAAACAACTTTTTGTAGGCAGTACTGTTTCTTTTTCTTTGCTCAGCTTCCCTGTAAACAGTCAGCAGGATGAGAGAGGGGAGGAGACATGGTACTTAAAAATAAGAAAGGTATCCAGAGTCAGCTTCCAGCAAGCCTCTGTAACGAGCGCCACCGGCGTAATGCAACCGTAGATAAATCGCTGGGCTCTCGCGCAGTGAGTTAAGAGGTGACAGGTCTACGCTTGTGGGCTGGTGTGCTGGAAAACAGCTGGGTTTGACCAGCATATCTCTTGCCTGATGGCTGTGAAGCCTTCCATCTGCATTTCAGCCATGCGTGGCACTGCTCTGACAAACGTAAAACCTGAGTGGATTTAGCGACCTCTGTAATCCCTGTGTTTTGCTCCCTGCCAGCAGCTACCCTGAGAAGCTTGAAACCTTCAAGCGTTTACATCTTTCCTTGTTAACTCTATGTACTTCAGACCAGCTAAAGGTCTTGGGCTGCTGCACTGGCAGACTCCGGGCTGGTGTTTTGCCATGTCGGGCAGATGGTGCTGGCTACTACAAACTGGAAATGACAACTTCCATGAATAATTCTACAGGTGGGTGAGAAGAGAGGCAGGAGAAGCCCCCTTCCCTTGCAGACCGATGGAAGATGACCAAGGCAGGTGTTTGAAGGAGTCTCCAGACACAGTTGTCCTGCCACTTCTCTAGGTGCTGCTGGAGCCTTCCCTGAAGTGCCTTTTTGGCAATCTGTGGCAGAGGGTGGGTGACGGGACCTGCTCAGGGTTTTGTGACCGAGTGAGGTGTGAGTGGAAGGTCCTGCGTGCTCCCTTGTCAGCCCAGCTTTCTCTCATGCCACACAAAACTCCCAGTCTGGTTTTGTGCAGCTATCTGCCAGGGAGTATCTTGGACTGTCCTTTCCATTACCTTATGCTAGCGGCATGCTCTGACTTAGCTGTGATTAAATCCCTCTCCACACTCAAAGGCTCCATCCACACCTTCACTGGTCTGTGTTTTGCTTTGGCAGATGAGTGGTTCAAGCACACACTAATTCATTTGAGCTGTTGAGGGGATTTTGGAAGTGTTTGACACCACCTGTTGATAGCGTTCCCCAGTTTCTTGGGTAGGAAGATCCTCAAGTGACTTAACTGGATTAAGGAACATCTTTGGGTCAGTGTGTAAACCAAGGTTATAGCCAGCTTTTGCCAGGGGATGTGCTGGAGTCACTAAACCCAGACAAAGGCTGCAAATGTGAAATGTGCTTACTTATGAGATTAATACTCAGGCTTTTAAATACTAAAATCTCCCTTACTGCTGACGTCAGGCTGCCAGCATGCCTGGCAGGGGATGGAATAGCTCATCTCGCTTCTCTGCCCAAA
Organism: Ciconia boyciana; assembly: GCF_034638445.1. Classification (NCBI taxonomy): domain Eukaryota; kingdom Metazoa; phylum Chordata; class Aves; order Ciconiiformes; family Ciconiidae; genus Ciconia; species Ciconia boyciana. The sequence continues at coordinate 1,573,838 of NC_132960.1, read as the reverse complement.
GCCGTGGCACCCACTGTGGTGTGTGCAAGTGGTTTTAGCATCAGTCGTTTCAATAAGCCATCTCTCGTCTTAGTTTCCCCAACACCACACCGCCCACGCGTTTGCTGTGCCGGTGCAAGCCCCAGCTCTGATAACCGGGTTGTGGTGTGCTTGGGATGCAGAAATCCCGATGCCGGTCAGACCGATGGAGCTCTGCTACTGCCTTACAGCAAAACATTGTCCCTGTCTGTCACTGAATTACAGAGCCCTCCTGTCTGCGTGCCGCTGGCATCTCGTAGCGGCACATCAGGGGCTTCTTTCCTGGGCACGTGTCCAAAAGTCCTATCAGCTTACCCCGGGGTTTTTTAAAGTTTATTTTTGTGACTGTAAATTTGCCTACAAACAGCTCACTGAATCTAACCCCTGTTTTCTCCCTGACATGTTTTAGCTCTGGAATTTATACTTGCATCTCAGCTTTTTAAAAGATTGTGTATGTAAATATATAATATATTTTTACATTGTTTATGCTTCGTTTGCACGCTTGGTGTAAGATTTGGTTCCTGCGGTGGGATGATGTAATTCACAGTGGGGTTCATTTGTGTGTATCCCAGTGTCTCCTTGTACTAAACCACACTATAACTTGTACGTGACACCACAGTAAGAGCAGAAATACAGCCGTCTTTCTCACCAAACCAGTGTCTGGAGTGATTTTTCCCTATCGAGTTGTTAAATTCTGTCTGTCTTCCTCCCTTGATGACAACCTGCAGGAGCGTCACTCTTTGTGGTGAATTGTACAAAACATTTTGCTTTTTGGGGTGGTGTGGAGCCCCAGCATTTAACTCTGTCCCTTGCATCTTTATCGGCACCCTCAACATCTGGATCCACAGGTAGTGATGCCTGAAGTGTTGGGTTTTTTTCCCTCCACAAATCCCTTTGTGTTTTGGCACTTAAGCACAAAGGAATTTTTGAGCAAGTGATGTTGTTTCCAGCCCCTTTGTATTTGAACTACAACGTGCGTGTCGTCTGCACCCGCAGCAGCCGGGCGAGGGGAAGAGATGCCTATGGGTGGGGGCGGCTGGATCATCTGCCGTGATGGGAGCACTCCTGATTTCCGTGCCGTTGTCATCCCTGTCTCGGGCATGCCACCGCTGCTGTCTGCGGAAGCCAAAACTCGGCCACCTTTTTAGCAAACCTGGCTGCAAGGTCAAGCCCAGTCTTCCCTCCCATCCCCAAAATGTAACTCTGATGTGCGGTATCGTGTTTGAGCTGCAAATCTTTTCTTTTAAGAGATCCCGTGAAGGGTGGTTTGTGTACAAGGCTTTTGATTTCTTACAGCAGACGGAGCACAGCCGCGGAGGTAAGAGCATCGCTCGTGTATGTGTCGTGTTGCCAGTCACGGAATTAGATGTAGGACGGGGACTGTGAAGCCCAGTGGGTTACAAGCAGTGCTGCCCTTCTCTTTGCAAACGAGGCCATCTGGTAACTTAAAAAAGAGTTGGAAAGTTGCAGACTTCGGTGGTGTAACAGTGGAGGGTGTAAAATAGTCGGGCGGGAGGGAATGTTTCATCTTCCTGTGAAAAACCATATGCTGGCTGCGCGGGGACAGGGTGCTGACGTTTTTTTCCTCTTTGGGACTTCCAGATTTTATTTTTGCTGTTGGAATGAGACAGTCCCGGTCTCTTTTAGCCTTCTCACAGTCCCTCTTACCCTCGCAGCAGCTTGGCCAGAACTTGCTGTCAGCATGGGCTAATTAGCCCGGTGGTGATCCCAGCTATCTGAGGCAGCTCTTTGTTTTATTTTCCCCTGCTGGCCTCTGATTTCTCTTGCCTTGTCTGCGGCCTGAGGAGAGACGGGGCAGGCACTCGCTTACCTGATCTCGTAGGTGGATCGGACACGTTTCCTCCAGGCTGCGTCCATCTAAGTGTGGAATAGTTTGGATTAAGCCATCGGTTTCCTAAAGGGTGGAGGAAAAAGGACGCCGTAGCCTGTGAAGGCCCTCCTCGTGGGTTTTCAGGTGTCCTTGGCTGCGGTGAGAGCGCGGTGCCCATCTAGGAATGGGCCGAGCGGGATGTGTAGGGTCATTCCTCTGCAAACGAGTCCTGGTAATAGGTGCGCGTATGTGCCTGGGCTGGACAGAGGATAAACTGCCTGCTGCTTCTGCCTAGCACCGGATTTGATGCCACGGACGGGGCGAGGGTTAATGCTTTGGTGGTATCTAACCGGGCTCAAACCGGTGGGGAGGATGCATTTGCTCTTGCCATCTCCAAGCACGAGTAAGCACTGCCCGGTCTCCTGCTGCACCGTGAACATCTCCCGTACCTCCTGCACAGCTCTCAGCAGAGAAATCCACCCTTGCTCCAGGCAGCAGGGGGCTGGGAGACGCCCGTCCTGCGTGGAGACGCCCGTCCTGCGTGGAGACGCCCGTCCTGCGTGGAGACATCCGTCTTGCAGCACCAGCGCTGTCGTCACCCGCTACCAACGGCTGAGCAACCTTGCCTGGATTCACATGGGAAGTGTAAATCCCTGCACCCGCAGGTGAGATTCCCAAATCCCCTCTAGCTCTGGGTGCACAGAAGTTTCCCTCTGTGCTTGTGCTTCTGGTGTTAGGCCTGTCTAAAAATTGCCGGGGTTGGATGAGCAATTAGCTCTTGCCTGAACGCCAGCTGCCGTCTCAGAGCAAGCTGCCTCTCTCCCCTGTGTGGTCTCAGCTGGTAAGCGTGCTCCGAGCAGGCTCGTCCAGCGCCTGCGCAGACCAGGGGGAGACGGGAATCCTGCACCTCTTTTTCCTCTGAGGATTTTGGGAAAGAGAAGGCAGTTTTCGGAAGCTGAGCAGGGAGGGGAAACGTCTTCAATGTCTTCAATTCAGTGCTGAAGGTTGGCTGGAGGTTTGGTGCGAACCACTGCTCTGCTCTTCCAACCAAGCACCTGACACGGAGGTGGCTGTGTGCCCCCGCCGTGGGCTGATGCTGGTGGAGATCCCTGCTCTCCAAACCTCGCTGCAGGCTGGGCATCGCGCTGAGCGAGCTCTTGAGCGGCTCTTCCCCTCCCGGTCCTGCCTGGTGGCACGAGTCCCGTCGCTGATGCTGGGACCAGGAGCCTGTGCCCCCACCCGTGACCGAGTCCCCTGGGTCAGCGAGGTTTGGCACAGGGGGAGGCCCCTGCATCTTGCTTCCTGATCATCGGTTTTCTGTAGCCCTGCCAGCGAGTGCAGCGGCTGGTGAGAGGCCGCGGTAATTAGAACATTTGGAATAAATTTGGGAAGCGCTGGGACGGCGTCTCCCCTTTGATGCTTTTCCTGCAGGAGGGAACAGTCCAAGGCTCTGCAGCCCTGTGGTTGGGAGAGCCAGCCGGCGTTGCTGCGCGGCGAGCTCTGCTCCGACTCCGATTACAAATGAAACGAGTTTGCCGGGCTCAGCCGCATCCTCGGCGGCGCAACTGGCCTTCTTCTCAAAAGGGACACGGAGCGGCTTCGCTGGGTGCTTCGGGGGCAAGAGGTGAGAGATCTCCTCTGGGGAAGGGAAGGGGGCAGGTGGGGTCCCCCCACCCCGGTGCCAGCAGCTTTTGGCGGCAGCATGGGAGGGAGGGATGTGGGAGATGCGGCTAAGCCCCCAGCCTGGCTGGGAGCACCCATGGGTGCAGGGTGGGCAGTGGCCGGTGGAGGGCAGCAGTGGCCCGGCCATGGCTGGGAGGAAGCTGGGGTCCCCCCAGGAGCAAGATCTTCATCCCCATGACACCCAGATCACAGGGATGTGCGCCCAGCTAAGGGTTTCCTTGGAGCTGCGGGGGGGAGATGAGGCTGGACCCCTTTGGGGACCGCCAGCTCCCACCGTGGTGACCCCACCATCCTGGCCAAAACCCCTGTTTCCTTGTAGACTGAGGTCTGCAGGAGTCCTTGTTTCACACCCGTGCCCTGTCCCAGGGTGGCGGAAGGGTCTGGCAGGACGGTGAGCTGTGGCCGGCAGCCACTGCGGGACATTTTGGGGCTCTTCGTCCCTTGCTGGGGTCTCGCAGATGGTTCTAGGAGCCGCTCCTGCACCGGGAGGTCGCTCCTGGCGCCGTTCCCGGCTCGTTCATGCCGAAATCCCAGCTGGTTTTGTTCTGCTGAGGAGCCACCGAGTCTCTGCCGTCCACAGGGAGGTGATGAGGGCTGACAGTGCTGTGGCACACGCATCCCGGGACACCATGTGAGCCCTTCCCAGGGCGAGCGCCGGGGGGATTTCTCCCACCAACCCTGTCCCCTGTGTCAGGTCCAGGGGCTGAGTTCGGAGCCACAGCAGGTCCAGCACTGTGTCTCCAGGGTGTCCCCTGGGCTGGGGGCTGCGTGGAGGCCACTGAGGAGCTCGGCATGGTCCTGCAGTGCCTCTTGCTGGCTCTCCCATCGTGGGATGCTCAGGGATGTGGGTACCCAGTGGGCATCACCAGCGCTGCTCCTGGACGCTAGCACAGCAGTGCTGGGTGTCACACGACGCTCTCTTGGTGGGTTCACAGCTGCAAAACTGCCTCTCAGGGAGGCTGCGAGGGCCAAAGCAGAGCCGGCACAAAGGGGAGGGATCTCCCTTCTCTTCTTGGTTTGCAGTGGGGAATCCGAGTCCCCTGAGTGACGGTCTCCCCCCACCCTGTGCTATGGGATGGGTTTTGCATCTCGGTGGATCCAGACAGCCTCCAAAGGAAGGGCAGAGCAGCCCTTGACTGCCCTGGTCAGGAGGGGAAAAGCCTTCTCCTTTCCTGGGGAAAGGTTTCCAGTCCTTGCTCTAAATCAGGCAGGGCAGCACCCAGCCCACGTTACCTGCTCGTCCCTCTGGTGTTAGGATACGAGGGGAGCAGAGGTCTCGTGTGGCTCTAAAGGGCCAGAGCAACTCCCCGGGCAGACTCGAGTCCATCATCTTGCCATGAGAGCCCTTCTCTACCTGCAGGCTCCCCAAAGTCTTGGCGATCCCAGCCCCACTTTTAGGGTAGACCAGGCTTTACCATCCAACAGGACCTTTTTCATGCAATTGCCCAGTTTTCACTTGGAGGAGCAGCGGTGTTTGTATCACCTGGCACTTGGCAGCATAAGGAAGTCTTCAGAAATCGGGCAGCATCTGCTGCATTTGGCACATGTGTTGGGGCTTACAGAGGACCTTTGGTGTTGGAAGGGGCCTGCCGTGAAGCACAGCTCTGCCTGCAGCCCGCTGTCACACCACCGGTGCAGGTCTCCAACAGCTTGCTGAGACCCACTGTCGGGGTCTCGGCACCCTCCCAGAGGGTTCGTTGCTTGCCCGCGTTGGTGGCCCTGATCCCACCTTCCTGCCTGAGCAGTGCTTGAAGATATTCAAAGCAACATTAACAAAAACAACAGATTTTTTGCATTTTAGCAATCTGCTTTCAAGATGTGGGGAGGACGGAAGCGGTGTTTCAAAGGCTTCGAGCACTGCAGCCCTGCCAGACGTGGAGGCCTCCGCAGATGAGCCTTGCTGGAGCTGCTGAACGTGGGCCTTCAAAGGTGGGTTTGGGTGGAGAAGGATGCTCGGTGCCTGCTGGCCAGGATGACGCCATCCTTGGTGTGTTGGGTCCATAAAGCTTGGCTGTGTGACCTCTGAGTGGGCTCTGGGGCTGTGCTTAGGGGTGTCCAACAGCTCTAAGGCATGGGGCAGAGCCTGGGGCTTCATGCAGCCGTGGAAAAGAGGTCTTCAGCCATCCTTGAGGTGGTCATGGATGGTCCTAAGCATGGCCAGGCTGGGAGTGTGGTGCTGGGAGGGACCAGCCATGTAGGCAAGAGGGTCAAATGTCTGCCCAGACGCTAGGTCCCTGCTCCCTCGGGGATGTCCACCCATCCAGCTTGACAGTGACACATCGGGTCTCATGTTGCCACTTGGCCAAAGCTGTGCTTGCAGAACCCATTGCCTGGCAGTGCGGGTGCTGAGAAGGGGAATCCATCTGCAACACAGAGCAGAGCAAGGGAGAGGGGACCCTTTTACAAGCCTCGCAGGAAAGGGGGACCTCAGCCATGCTTGGTGGCACTGCACTGCAGAGCAGCTCTGCCATGCAGATCCGCCTGCATGCATGGTTTGCTGCAAGCGCAGTCCCCAGCCTTGCAGCGGAGCTGGCCCGCCCTGCAAGGAGGGAGCCAACTCAGCACATATTTGCTCTTTGTTTACTGGCTGTTGCTTGTAAAAAAAAAAAAAAAAAAGAAAATCCCCCAAATACCATTTTAATAACTGCAGCCCTTGCACGCAACGTCCTGATTGGAGCAGGAGGGAGCCGTATGCCATCGTGTGCTGGCTGGAGTGAGATGTAGCAGGCATGGGGTGTTTTTGGACACGAACGAGAGGCTGGGATAGCGCTACTTCAGAGGCACTGCTGGATGAGGCCAACACAGCAATGAGCTGGAGGCCGCAGGCATGGGGTAGCCCTGGGCACGGGACAGTGCTGAACACGAGGGGTAGAGGGTAGCGGTGGATGTGGTAAGGTGGGGTGACTTGGGACGTGGCAGGCGGGGATAGTGTTTGGCATGGCCAGTATGGGTTAAAAAAATAAAATAAGGCTAGAAGGGACCTTTTGGTAGTCTTTGGTCTGGCACCCTCCTCACGGCAGGGACAACTGCAAGGTCTCACTGCACCCAGCCCCAATCCTGAGTGTGGTTCTGGGTCTGGACAGGGTGGAGAGGACAGGACAACCTGCCCAAGGGAAGCACGGCAAGGAAGAGTCCCTGCAGAAGACCTCTTTGCTGGAGCAAGCAACCCCAGAGGTGTCTCCTTGCTCCCAAATGCCATACCTCAAGCTGGACTCGCGGAGATGAGCCCAGACCAGTCCTCCTGGTCATCATCTTCAGCGCTAAGTCCTGCCAGGCTGATGCTCTTCCCAAGGGAATTTGTGGTCCTGCCTTGGGCTTCTCACAAGCCAACAGGCAGAGGTGGGTTTTGGTAAAAATTATCAGTGGGATTAAAAGTCCCCAACTGAGCTGATTTGGTGTTGGGATAAGCTAACTGAAGCGCAGACGGAGCTGGGAGGCAGCCATGGTCTGAGAGGGGAGTTGAGCATCACACACAGAACTGGGATTAGTTATTTTTAGGACATCTTTCAGTTTGGAGAACAACCAAGTGCGTAAAATGATTCAATATGGTTCCAATATTTAACAAGGAGGCTGAAAATTGCCGGGTTGAAGTGGAGTATCTAGGAAGAGCCTTTGAGACAATATTTATGGAGAGCAGTGATGTGCAGCCAAAAGGAGCCAAACCACAGCTTTGCAAAGAGGTTATCGGGTGGTCCTGGCACCTCCACGGAGGTTACTCTGCACTTTGGAGCTGGCTGGAGGGCTCTGGTCCTCTCCTGGGACAGCCCACGCCGCAGGCTTGGAGCTGAGCTGGGCTGGCAGCAACTTTTCATGGAAGGGTCGTTGCTTATCTTCCTCCTAAACCAGGAATGAAAGAGCAAAGAAATAAAGAAAAGGCTAAAAAGCCAAGAATGAACTGGGATAATCATTGCAGATTAAAACACGACTGCAAAGAAAGAGGCAAGCGATGAAACGGGTGCCCTTCCCCTCCTCCTGCGAGCGCTTGGGCTGTGAGATCCTCCACCAGATCCTGTTTACTCCACGCCTGATGTGGCTGGAAACATCTTGCTGAGCCAGCGCCGTGCCAGGACATGTCTCTTGGCCCACAGCTCCTTGACACAGTTCAGTGGTTTAAAGGCCTTGTGGGGGAGAATTTATTCTGGGAATAATTATATTAAAAATCTTGCGGGTTGGTAGCTAGGTCCCGAAGCTGAGGGCTCCAAAGCTAAAAATCAACCCTCAAACAATAAAAATTTCTCCCCTGTCTGCCCAGTGCCTGGAAGGTGGAGTTGGTTTGGGATGCACAGAGTATGGGATGCGCAGGGTGTGGGATGGGCACCCCAAAGCCCACCAGGCCAATCCACGCTCCTCCTCCTTTCCAAATTGGATTTAGTTTTTTTGTTTTCCCACCCTGGGGAAGATTTGCTGCTTGGGATCAGCCAAATTCTACTTTGGAGGCAGCTTCACCCAGGAAGGAGATTGGGAAAAATGGGATGTCCACATTGCAAGTGCCAGCAGTGGCAAGAAGACTTTGTCAAGGGTTTTTTATATCCAAATGCTGAATTTATGTTTGATCTTGTTCCATCTTTTTGTTGCTCTAATCTTTTAATACATCCAGGTGTTGCACTCCGCTACTCAGATCCTCCTCTCCGCTGCCAACGCCTTCGCGTTGCAGTGACTTTGCATCACGAGCAAATTGCTTTTACCTTCCTCCTGGCTTTTAGGCAAATGAAGACATTAAGGAAGCCTGTCCCCAGCCAGTCCCTGAGGGGACCCAAGCCGGTGGCAGTCCCTCTTCCATGACAGCCCCACGCCTCCCCTTTTAGCCCATTCCTTCCCCAGTTCAACCTCCCTTTTCTCCAGTTTACCTACAAGTACCTACGGAGCAATTTCCCCAGTGTGTTAAAGTCCAGACAGAGATCTACTGCATGGCCTTTGTTCAGAATATAATTTTTGATCAAAGACAATTATTGAGTTAGCCCAAGGTGAGCTCGTTCTGTGCCACTTTTATCCAATTATCTCCCTATCTTTGATAGTTTTTGCCTTCCAGATTTCCTCCAGGCCCTTGCACACTGCTGGGGTCACACTCAGTTGTCTCTCTTGCCCTTCTGACAATAAAAGCTCCATATTTACTGTCTTTACTCAGTTGGTTTTATTTTCCACCAAATCTTGGTATTTGTATTTATTACAGATCGAGGTTTCAGTGCTCCAGCACTCAATACTCATGGAGGTTTGCCTTCACCTCCAAGGTGCTCGCTCCATAAACCGCTGCGCCCTCATCCTCCTCACGGGATCATGGAGTCATCTGGGGAGATATCTAAATTATCTTTAAGCTCAATCCTATCTGCACTGCACAGATGTAATCTTTTTTGCTCTCTTTTTATGTATATAGCGAAAGGGCTTTCTAGCTGAACGTCTTTAGCCAGGGCTCATTCAACCTGGCTTGGGACAATTCTGACTTTATCCCTGCAGAGCTTGCCAAGAAAGAGATGTTTTCTTTGATTCTTTTTCTTTCTACTTGTAAACGGAACTTTGCAGTGGGGTTTTCCCTCTCTCCATCTCAAAAAAGTGGTTCCCTAGCAAAACACTTAAACTTTAGCTACCCGTTCAATTTAACCCATGCCAGCTCATGATCACTCATTTCAGATTACACTTTGTCACGGCATTCCTTGGAAGAGGGTCCGTTGCCCAGGTCCCCCAACTCACAACGTGCTCTCCAGTCCTCAGAAAAACCAATACTTCCATGGGACCTTCCTCATTCCCCTGAAAACACCCAACCCTGCAGTGCTTCGCATCACAGGCCACATTCCCTTTTATATTACAGCCACCTGGACAAAACCTTTTATTTCAGGTGACAGAGGAGAAGGTAAGGAGCTGGAGGACTCTTGTTCCTCGATGGGGAGGAACCAACCCTTTGGAAGATGACCCTGGGCATTCAGCTGCCCAGGCAGGAGGCAGGCAGCCCAGCCCAGCCCTACAAGCAACCCAACCCACAATGAGGCGTTGATGTGGCATCTCCTCCTTTAGGATTTTTTCCACCAAGATGATCTTCTTGCCTTGTCCAGCTTTCATCCATCCCTGCTCAACTCTACGTGCCTGCGCTCACCAGGTAATGCTTAGTGGCAGCCGGCAGCAGTGCAAAGAGACCTGCAGAGAACAACAGGTATGGCTGAGCAGCAGGTATGGCTTTTCTAGCAAGGCACGACCTACAGCGAGCCTGACGGTGTCTTTGTTGCTTGGTCTGGAGGAGGAACCATTGAGAGAAGACCTGGCCATGGTCTTCGGGGGCTGGTTTACAGAGGAGAGGAATGATCTGCTCTTCTTGTCCAGATGGGAAAAGAAGTAATAGGCTTAAACTGCAGCACCGATGTCGGTTACGTCTTGGGTAGGATTAGTGAGGGGAGCGGGTTGCTGGTGTGGGCTGCCTGGTCCGCTTTGCTGGCAGGACAAACTGGACGGGCATTTGCAGATGTGGCAAAGGAGTGACCGATCCATCCTGGGGACAGAAGGATGCACGGGTTGACCTCTCCAAGTCCTCTCAGCTGCAATTTTCCATGACTTCACCTTTTATCCTAGCCAAAATTGCTGAATTTGAACTCATGACTGGTTTGGGAGTGGATGAAGCGGGATGCATCGGCGTAGGAACTGCTTGCCGGAGACATGGGGTTGGCGTGGCCAGCCCTGCTCCCCAGCCAGTGCCTTTCTGCCTGTTGATGCTCGAATCAGCTCCGTAGCATCCCTGATTTTTCCACTGCCTCAGGCTCTTCTGGCCAGGACCGTGCGTTCAGGTCTGCCTGTGTTTCCTCAACTCTGCCATTAGTTCTCCAAACATTACCCAACACCTTCCCTCGCTTTAGCTCTGTCCCTCAGGCAGCCACACAGCTTAATACACACTCATAAACCCATTTGATACTGACCGTCTCTACATCCTGGGCTCTGCTCAGCTCAGCTTTGACGCCGAGTGACCCCGTCCCAACACGGCGGTGAGATACAGGCACACGGTGGGAGGGCAGGGGAGAGCCCTGGGGTGTTTGTGGCAACAAGTGTGGCTACCAGGGTACCTGGCTCTGCAGCCTGCCTGTACACATGGCCCTGGACAAGCGGCTTGATCCTTTCCTGCTCTCTGCTGCGCAGCGCATCCCTTTTTTTAATAAACTCCTTGAAGTCATCTCCAGATTGTGCAGCTCATGCCCTTGCCTTTCCCTCTTTTAAATCTTACTTGGAAGCTTTTAGCCGATACATTAGCCCAATAAAGCCCAACAACTGGAGAGAAACCCAATCCTACCCCCACCCTACCCCCCTTCTCCATCGAGATCAAACGGGTTTTAATCGGAATAGAATTTCCTTTGACAAAATGAGTAAAATCTGTCGCTCGCATCCGCCCAGCCAGCCGCTCCTCAGCCCTGGGCTGTGTATCTGTGCTTGGTGCAGGAGCTGAAATCTCCCCTTTCTGCTCACCCCCGTCCTGCTGCCAGCTCCGGCTGGACAGCTTATCCTCACTTTGTGGCTTTGTCACCCCGAGGGGCAGTGGGGTCCTGCTGAGCTGCGCCGGGAGCCCTTCCCTGCGGAGATAGGGAGGATGTGAGCACCAGCCTCAGCTGCTGGAGCATCCAGGCTGCCCCTCCTGCAGAGCCTGGCATCCTCCCGGCGTGCTCGGGGACAGGGACGCGCCAAAGTGCCGCGGATGATTCGGACATCTGCTCTCACAACAGCCCCGTGGCTAGTTAGCGAAGTCCCTCTGCAAATGAAAGCTCCTTGCCATGGCGCTCAGGAAATGGGCCTCAAACCCGACTCCAAAGCACCAGCAACTCGTTCCAGCCGCGGAGGGGAGAGTTTCCTTTCATCTCCAGCCAGGAGTTTAACCGGCCTTTCGTCTCTCCCCAGACAGGGCTTTGAAGGCTTGCAGGGTCCTCCCACATGTGCTGCTGGGGCTGGGAGTGGTGTCAGCCCTGGGACCGGGAGGGAGGAGAGGGTGGAAAGCAGCATGGGAGAAAAGTGTTCTTCCCTTTGGGAGATGCCCAAATGGGGCAACTGGAGGGGCTCCTGCAAACCATCTTCACCCCGGATGGTCAAAAAGAGCAGGGAACATCCATGGGCTGGGGACATCCACGGGCTGGAGCACTGTGGGACCATGTCTCCTGGTGCTTTTGAACTTCTGCAAAGTGTCTTCCCCAGGCAGCTTAAAAGACGTTCTGGAGCTCTTCAGGATTTAGGCAGAGATGCTACCCCCTGCCTTACCAGGCTTTTGGAGGGTCTTTGGGCTTGGAGGGTCTGCTTTCTGCCCAGGACTGTGCTGTGGGGAGAACAAAAGTGTTTTATACAGATTGCAGAGATGGAGTCTGGTTCTCACTAGCAGCAAATTATCAGTGCTGTGGGGAAGGGTCCAAGCTCCCTACCACCCTCTACTCCAGCACACACTCAATCCCCCTTCTCCAAAGTCCTTCCTCCTCTTTCTGGCCCTCTGTGACTTTGTTGATAACAGACCAGGGCACAGGGTGATGGTGATGGAGGGTGATGCTAATGTGCCTAGAGGCTGGGGGTGGGAGAGGGCCCAGCATGTCCTCTCCCATCCCACCCAAATCTGTCCTAAGATGTTGCTCATAACTCCGTCCTGCCAAGCACGGGCCAGCTGGGAGCCGTGGGAAGCCACCAGGCTCTGAATGCGAGCTACTAATTTGCTCCAAGATGCTAGTGGTTTGTGTGAGCGTGGACTCTCACGCAGAGCTGTGTGAAGAAGACCCGGCACGTTGGCTTTTCTGAGACCCCTTTTTCCTCCATCCCTTGGGCTGGCATGGCTCCAGTTTGGCTCACAGCTCGAAGGGAGGAGAGGCAGAAAACTGAGTCAGCTTTGAGTGCTTACAAAGTTGCTCACATCAAAATAACGCAACGTTCTTTGGGATGTGCATCATCGGTATCATCCGTCTGTCTGTCTGTTCTGTACTTTTGTGGCCTTATCCTGCTGGTAGGCTTTGTGGCATTTAGATAACAGCCCAAGGAAAACTGCTACAAAATGAGTGTGCTTGCTGTTGTTGTCTTCCTTTTTTGCTTCTCTGGAGAAAAACATCTTTTTTTTCCCGTTTTTCACTCCCTCCCAGTTCCTGAACCTTAATCTCTGGTTGATTTGCTGTGAGCAGGAGCACGAGGGACCAAGACAGTTTGGTCGCTGCTTAGGAGTAACACCAAGTGAAATGTCTCCTCCCATCTGGGGAAGATGCTCTCGGACAGGGACCCCCTGGGGCAAATTCAACCTCTGCCCTTCTAACACCTTCTAGCATAGATTTTTCCAGAGGCTGTTTTTGCTCACAGATTAAACAAAACCTACCATAAATGTTTGTCTTGTTGCTAACAGCAGTTTTGAACTTCGCTGTCCCACAAATACTTGAGCTGATGTTGGAGGATTGTGTGGTGCTCTGCACGGGGCAGATGGAGGTCAGGATGGCTTTGACTTACTGGATCCTCTCCAGTTCTGTGCAGAGAGAGGTAACTGCACACGAAAATACATATTTGCTTCAAACAAATTCCTTTTAAAACAAGAGACCGGGTTCCCTGCACTAGGGGAGAAAAGAGTCAACTTTGCTGGCTTTATTGGGATTTCAGGATCGTGAACAGGGGAGAGGGGAGGGACAATTTGGTAGCGGGATGGCAAAGTGCATGGCCAGGCATATGGTAGCTAGAAGGAAAAGGTGTGTGAAGGATGGATGAGTAGACAGCTACGTATGTATGGAGACGGAGTTACAGCTGCAAGAGGTGTCCAGAAGTTGAACGCTGGAAGATCTGAGCCTGAAACAGAGGGATGGGCATAGGGTGACCCACAGATGAGCCATCCTAAGGGTCAGGAAAAGGCAGAAATGGACTGGTATGGAGCCCAGGGGTGCAGCGTGCAAAAATAAGAATGACTGTATTTCCTCTCGTGAGCTCCCACATTTCAGAAACTCTGCTTTTTGGGGGTTAATACCTGCAAGGGGAGGCTTGGATGCCTTTGCAGGAGGGAAGCAGGCCTGGAGCAGGGGGATTAGGCAGCATTTACACATTCAGAGAGGATTAAACCATGAAACTCCCTAGGAGCAGAAGACAACCCTTTGGTTTCCCTTCCCACAGACCGGACTGGAGGCTGTAGGATCTCCTGGCTGGAAGTGACTCACGGCAGGAGTAGCTGAGCTGATGCACAGCGTGATGGAAAGACGCTTCCTGCTAACCCAGCCACAGCCATCAGGATCCTTGCGCCATCTGACAGTGAGTCACTGACCTCTCATCCTTGGGTTACTGGTGCTAGCGCAGGTCCAGTTGGGTACTGGGAAGCACTGGGATGAAGTGCAGAGCTCCTCGTCCAGCCCTTTCCTGCAACGTGCCCACAGCACGTCTTGTTTCCTTCTCCTCAAATGCATCAAGCAGATCTGTGGCATCAAGGCCCCCCGTTCATCACCCAAACCTGCTCACGAGGCACAAATCTCGGTGCCTCCAGCTGGAGGGAGCTGGGAGAAGGTTGTCCTTTGCCAGATGTGAGCAGTGGTGCAGGGCAAAGTGTGTGGAGGCAGCAAGGCAGAGGGCAGAGGTGGGGTTTGCTTTGCACCAGGAGAAGGAACTGCACATCTGGAGCCAGGGTCAGGTCCTGCAGCCGGGTCTGCAGAGCCAGGGAGCTGCAGTAAGCAGGGATGGGCACCTCACAAGGTTTCTCTCTGCTTGACATTTAAATCCAAGGCAAGAAAATAAAGGCAAGAAAGACAACAACAGGTAACTGTAGCACAACTACTCGCAAGCTACAAAGACAATGGAGCCAACCTGTTCTTGGTAGCGCTGGGTGATATAGCCAGGGGTGAACAAAACGCCTTGTAGCTGGGCAGAGGAACTGGTCCAAGAAACATTTGCTGAAGGGATGAAGTAGAGTCAGGGTTAGGCGGCTCACCAGGCAGGAATGGGTTGGCTGCTCACAGGAGTACCTGAGCTATAAGGCTCTTGCTCGCTCCTCCCAAACAGTTTCTTTGCCTGCAAAGACTGCATTTGTCCTCTTCATCCCATCTCCTGGAGCAATGCTTGTTCGGTTATCTACTGACCACCGCACGCGTGCCCCCCACCTGCCCCATCATCTGGGGTGCCCTCTGTATGGCTTCGTGTCTGCGAGGCATTGCATGGGATTTGCAAAGCAGCTGGGTCCTTTGGAGGAGAAAGCTGAGTAAATAGGAAAAGCAACTGCTTGTGATGATCTTTTATTGCTATCAGGAAAGCAGATCCTAAGGGGGTTGATTCACTTCAGCGCTGCCTGGGACTGATGCAAATTCAAGGGCAGAGCAAGGTTGCAATCACAGGCAGCGCTGGGTCTCCCAGCCGAGGCTGCACGACCGTCTCCGTTAGCAGCAGTGGCCGGAGAAGGGCTACCCTCGGCCATCCATCGCGCTCGGCTTCCCCACGAACCTCGGCTCGTGCGGCGCCAGGGCTGGGCTGGAGGCGGCTTCGGTGGGAATTATTTGGCTCACGGGGAGAGCGGGGAGGCTCTTGGCAGTGAGACCCAGAACATGGCGTTTTGCTCCTTTGATGGCCAGATGGAAACAGATGGGGAAGAAGAGGGAAAAAAAAGCGCCCCAAACTTTCACATGTAAAGGTTAACTGGAACAGGATGGTTGTCAGCGCGGGGTGGTGGTTGGCATCTGCGGGCGGCACACGGGGCACCCCTCCGTGGCTCGGCCACGGTGCCGCAGCTCATCCCACTGCCCCATCCCGCGGCTCCGCACCCGGGGAAGGGGCAAAGCGAGGCAGAAAAGCACCACAGCTCACACCCGGGCTCACCAGCAACGCCACTGGCCAGATCCCAGCCACCACCCTGAGTCCCTTCTGCACCCTGCTCGGGGAGAGGTGGAGGGGGTGCGTTTTGGTGGGGAACATCTTTTAGTTCTTAAAAAGTTCAGCAAGTTCCAGGAACATTATGTCACTTTGACAAGGAAATGAATTGCGAGGCCATCAATCAAAGCTGCAGGCGCGCAGATCAAAGGACCCCGCAGCGCTCGAGTTCCCTTTTACAGCCAGAGCCCTGCACGATCCCCCTCACCCATATTCCCTGCGGTTGCTGCAGCAACAGCACGCTACAGCGGATGCTTCGCATTTTTATTCGCACCACACATGTTTCCACTCTAACACTGCAATAACTAGAAAAACCTGCGAAACCAAAGCTGCTTCCCCAGCCTCCAGGGGCAGCGGCTATTCCTGGTTCCCTTTAATGTTCTCAATTTATTAGCGTTATCCTCCTTTTTTTCACGCAGGATAAAATAGAGATTATTTTTGTCCTCTCTAACAAAGAAAAGGAGCTTGCAAAAAAAAAAACCAAAAACAACCCAAACCCTCTGTGTCAAGGCTCAGCCTCTGATTTTGTGCCCAGAATTATTTGCAGGCATAATCAGGTCCTCGGCCATCAAAGCGA
Source organism: Ciconia boyciana (assembly GCF_034638445.1). NCBI lineage: Eukaryota > Metazoa > Chordata > Aves > Ciconiiformes > Ciconiidae > Ciconia > Ciconia boyciana. The sequence goes on along the minus strand of NC_132960.1, from coordinate 1,557,918 downwards.
TGCTCTCGACAGCACCGGGCTCACACATGGACCGTGTTAGCCCTGCGCAGCCCCAGCTCTTTGCAGCGGTGGGCAGGTTTGCTGCCCCGTTTTACCAGCCTGCAAACCGAGGGTGGAGCTGGGGGTGGCACTGCCTCAGCTTCCCCGGCCCAAAATGGCATTTGCACCCAGACCATGATGTGTGTCCTGTCCCAGCCCCACTCTGCCCACCAAGGACAAGTCGTTGCATCTTTGGAGGTTGTTTGGGTTGAACCCAGCTCTCGCAGTCTCTCCTCTTCACGCTGTTATAGCAGATGCAGCCCTGGTTGATGCCACACAACACAGGAAAAATCATGGCTTCAACCCCCCCAAACCCTGCAGAAACCGCCTGTCCGCCTTCCTTACACCTGTGGTGGTGGAGCATCAGCTCCATACCGAGCTCTTCTCCAGCATCCATTAACCCAAAGACCCCATCTACCCCGCGAGACCTTCTCCCATCACAGCCACCCAGCTCGGTGTGTGTGACAAGGTCAGGGCAGATCCTCGTGCTCTAGATCCAACTCAGAAAAGCCAGAAGATGTGACATCACCAGCGAATAAGCAGCAGATTGCTAAAATAAATGTTTTCTATTTGAGATATTAAGCGGTTCCTCTGCGCTCCTACGGCGTGTCCTGAGTGGGACAGAGCTGGACCTGGAGGCACGGCAGTGCCACACTGTCCTTCAGACCATGCTCTGGTGGACCACCTCTGCAGACCTGTGGCAGGCGGAGAGAGCCCAGGACGTCCCAGGACAACAGTCTGACGTTTGTGTGAGCTGGTGAGTTGTACTGAAAGGAGGTGAGTGAGCATTTGTGCCAAAGCTCAGCTCTCCTGGGACTGAGAGGGAAGCCTGGTCCCCCACGGGGACAGCATGGGTCACCAGGGGTTTTGGAGACCTGCTTATGGGGAAGAGACTGAAAGGGCTTCGCTTGTTTTGCAACCAAGCAGATGGCAGAGAGGGGTCAGACACATCCAGGACTGAAGGCTGGTGAAGAGCATCTAGAGGTCATGTGAGGCTCAGAGACAGAAATAGGCTCAGGTTGACCAAGATGTGCTTTCAGCCCACCAAAGGACGTGATTTGAGGGGAGACCTCAACCCCTTTCTAAAGAAACCTTGGCTCCCACCTCGACCGCACAAAAGAGCTCCCATTTGAGGTCCTACAGCCTCTCTGAAGTTACTGGTGTGCCTCAGCCCTGTTTTTCCAGGCGATGGACTCCCTGCTCCCTTGCACTCTGCCCATGTGTGGTTTGGTAGTGTCCTTGCTTTCTTTTTTTTTCACCTTTCCTTTCTTTCCAAAGTGCTAACTGGCCCTGCAGGAGCCCTGCAAACCATCTTCCAGGCTGAGATCTGCTGAGGACACCCCAGCGCTGGGGACATTTCCTACCTCAACCAAAGAAAAGCTGCTCGGGAAAGATGGATGTGAGTAGTGAGGACCAGGAGGGGAGGTGGGCAGAGGGGCTGGGACATGGTGGGAATTCAAATCTTCCATCTGGTGGCTTCTCACTGAATCAAGCGAGCTAGGCTTTTTTTTTTTTCCTCCGCATATTTAAGGTCTGAAATTTTCACTGATCTGTCAAAACGAGCGCTATAAAACCCCCAGCTAGCTGGAAAAGCAAAGTTATTGAAACCAGTTTGGTGACTCATGACCTTTCCATGAAAAGTTTATATTAATATTCCTCCAAAAAACCCTCACTAAAAGAACAAATTGAAATGTTTAAGAGAAAAATACTCCTGCCACAAAACATCCAAATCTGGGTAAAAAAAGCCTGCTCGAGCAGTTCAGGGTGCTGAGCTGATCCTTCCCGCAGATCGAAGCTCATTGTATTTCTCCTTTCGCTCAAGGATATCAGCAACAATACCAAACTTCACTTCCTTCGTCCAAAACCATTTGCCAGCGAAATTAAATTAAACTTTTTTTTTTTTAAAAGGAAAACAATTTAGAAAAAAAAAAATAAAAAAAAACAAAACGCAAGCACGAGCCCATGCCCCAGCTGGTGTTAATTGGCAGCTCCCCAGCCCTCGGCAGAGCTGAGCCAGCTCCTCCAAGCGCAGGATCAGAGGACCCTGGATCCTGCCTAAATCCTGCCCTCCCTGGGGTATTTTTTCCTCGCCCTTTGTTTTCTCTCGCTTTCCCAGGCCCCTGTGATCTATTGTCTTTCCGCATTATGAACATCTGATATTAGTCGCTGTCTTGACAACGCTCACGTGTGAGTAATGCGTTGAGCCGATGCCCTGCCGGCACCGCGGGCTTCGGTGAGGAGGAAGGAGCAAAGTCCCCGGCCTCCATCCCAGCAGGTCTGAGTATCAACCTGTTTCTGAGCATCTTTGACTTCTTTAAGCTATACTGGGCATTTTTCAAACGTTGGCTCTCCGCTAGCTCCCATCCGTGGCTACTGCCATCCCTGACAAGTTGACACGAGAGCAGGGAGGATGGGGCTGAGCCAAAGCCCTCTCATATCCAAAATCATCGTCCTGCATTGCTCAGGTCTCCCCGGGACAGGGGCCGAGGTGGCTCTTTGAGGTTGCCATTTCACTTGGGCCCCCACCCAGCATGAAGGATTTTTGAGAGAAACCCGTGGAAGAATGTGAAAACACACATTTCCTCAAAATAGAGAAAAGCATCTGTACGGTGCCTGCATCCTGAGTGAAAAAGCCGCAGCCGGGTGGGTGCAATTAGGAAGGCAAAGGGGTTGGAAAGGGTTTTGCTGTGAGCGCTGATGGTCAACGGGATGCGTGTCTGGTCAGCAAGGCTACGGCTGCTTGGCAGGTCTATGGAGCGTGTTTTTAAGAAATACCTTGTAGCTGAGCTTGAATTGAGGTTTTTCTACTGGAAACGGGTGTAGCTTGCTTGAGCAAAGTTGGCCAAGTCGCTTGCTTTTCTTCAGCCCCACCTCGAAGAGCAGAGAGGACATCCTCCTCCTCTTCAGGCTGTAGGGAGCGGGTCGGAGGTTCTTGACCAGAGCTTCAAGAGAAGACTGCAGTACAACAGTATAGGTTATTCAGGATGCAGGTAATACTGACAAGATGAGAATATTAATTTGTTATATGCAGCAAGACAAAAAATTAAAGGTCGTTGCTTTTTAAAGGACTTTCTCCTGCAGCCTCCTGGTGATGCTCAGCCTGAGTTGCCACATCCCTGCCACTGCCAGCCTGGGGGTAGGTGGGGATCCCACTGCAGCACGATGCAGGCTCATCACTGTAGGAGAACTCAGGAATACGTTATATATTTCTGTTAGTAAAATATATTATATACGGAAACTTGTTACGTGTTATAAAAAGGAGCTAATTAAAAAAAATATCAATACAGATACAGGCATATTTCAACTCAACAATTTATGTTTAATGGATATTGTTTTAATTCTTTTGATGAATTCCTGACACTGTTTTAAACTATATTGTTCCCATAATACGCCTTTGTGCTCTCATTACAAGACAGAGCAACAAAACAAGATTTTAGCAAGGGTTAAGGAGCTCTGCTGGGGAGGGACCCCAATATCCCCAAGGACTTCAGTCCAAAGAGACTCAGCTGCCGATGACCAGGAGCAGGGGGAGCAATGCCAGGAGAGCGTGATGAGCAGAGACAGCTTGGACGGGGTCAACAGACACCGGAGAAGAAACACCTTGGAGAGGCAGAGAGGGCACAGGCAGGAGGTGGGAAGGTTATAAGGGTTCCCAAAAGTGTAGGACTTTTTTGGGAGTGGGTGGCTGGGCATGGGAGGATGGTGGGTCACCAGTGGAATCCAGTTTCATGTGTTGATTCTACTGGTGTGATAACGGAGGGTGGAAAACTATCCAATATAAGGAGGGACCTGGGCAGAATATTTTATGCCTTGATAGTCTGAATCTGGACCTCCAACCCTGGCAAAAGAGGCTGCAGCTCTCCCAGCATTTCTGCAGGGAGGAGAAAGTGGGTTTATTTGCTCAGGAGTGGTGTAAGGAAGCAATGCTGCCTATAGCGCTTGGTTTCCTGGGGAAATCAGGGGCAGAACTGGCTGTGGATCCAGCCAGGAACAGGGTCTGGACCTGTTCCACCCTCCCTATCTATTTGAGAGGAATTTGATGGTGGATGAGTATTGGCTTCCATCTGTATAATAAGGGCTACTGTAGACTGCCAGGAACGTAGACAGGGGAAGAGAGATGGATGGATGGATGGGTGGATGACGGGGTGGATGCAAACTCAAGTTTTCAAGAGCAGTATGGATGCCTATCACTGTGCTTCTTCCTTTGGACTCAGAGAATACCCCGTATTGCTCATTGAAACATCCATTGCTCCACATTTCCACTTGAATGTCTCATAGATAAAAGTCTCCTATTCCAAACTGGACAAGTGACTATTTCTGGCTGGCTTTTGCAGGGTCAACTGGGCTTAAAAAAGAAAAAAAGGACTAAAAACCAAAAAAGCCTCCCCTGAAGTCCATGGCTGGTGCTCACATTAGCATAGGCAATGTCCCCTGACATCCGGGCAGCAGGCAGGAGCATCTGTGCCGGAGGGCTTGGGGGTGTCGGTGGAGGAGGGAGGGAGGAAATCTGGAACCCATAAGCTCCACTGATGTTTGCATTACCTTGCACGGCTGCATTGGTCTGTGTCTGGTCCGCCCACGGTCCTCCTCGCCCTATCAGCAAGAGCCATTCCCCAAAGTTATTCGAACGCCCTCCTCTCCGTAGCCCAAAGGAAAAACCAACCGAGCTCCTTGGAGGGCTCTGCAAGGCTTGGGAAGTTTGGGGAGGCTGAAGGGTGGATGCTCCAGGCTGCACCTCTTGAGTGGGCGCTGGCTGCTCTCCAGGCCGCCTTGCCGATGTGCTGTGGCCGTCGCATCTCGTGAGACCCCAGAGCCCTTCACCTGCAAGGTGCCGAGAAGATGAAAGAGGAAAGCATGTGCCCAGACTCCCCCGAAGGCAGCCTGGTCACCAGCGAGGAGGAAGGCGAGCGGCTGCACAAGAAATGCCTCCGCAAGCGTGGCCAGGGGGGCAAGCCGGCGGAGGACTGCGGTGCCCTCTCGCCGCAGGGCAAGCGGAGCAAGCGCAGCCCCGTCCCGCAGTCCTTCGAGGACGTGCACACGCAGCGCGTGATCGCCAATGTGCGGGAACGCCAGCGGACCCAGTCGCTCAACGATGCCTTTGCGGAGCTGCGGAAGATCATCCCGACACTGCCCTCCGACAAGCTGAGCAAGATCCAAACCCTCAAGCTGGCCGCCCGCTACATAGACTTCTTGTACCAGGTCCTGCAGAGCGATGAGCTGGACCACAAGATCACCAGCTGCAACTACCTGGCCCACGAGAGGCTCAGCTATGCCTTCTCCGTCTGGAGGATGGAAGGGGCTTGGTCCATGTCCGCATCCCACTGAGCCGGGGTATGTATCGCCACCTCCCCGCCGACACCTCCGCACATCCCTCGCTCCTGCATCCTCCATGCATCTCCCCAGCTCGGTCCTGCGGGGGAAACGCACAGCAGCCACCCCCTCCTCACGCTCCACGTGCAAGCGATTTGCTTTAACGAACCCCAGACGCTGCCAAGGCCGGCAGTCGGAGGAGGTGGCGATTCCCAACCTCGCTGGGGCCGGTAGGACGTTGCAGGGGACCCAGCAGCGGAGCCCTAAAGCAACTGATCTCATTTAGCAAGGTCTGGTCCGGGGCAGGCTAGTGAAAGGTTTAAATGAGGGCTTAAAAATCTGATTTATCCTCCCATGGTAACCCGGGAGGGCGCGTAAATCAGCAGACACCCTTCTGAACGTGCTTGGGTTACCAAGGTGTCAAAACCGCACGAGCAAGACCAGCGGCAGCCCCGCGGCCATCGGCCGACGGCCGCTATTGCTCCCACTGTACGAAGAGCCCAGCCTTGTCCTCGCTGCCTGGGCGAAACTTGGCAGCCATTCCCTGCAGCCGTTGGGTGGCCCTGGGGCCTCCAGCCTGCCGGGGTTTCTCCTATCCCTCTCCTAAAGCATTGCAGATGAGATGGGATCTGTAATCCCTTCGGATCCGTAGGCATGCTACGCTGCAGGGAATAAAAGATGGCGTGAGGATGCCGGGGCAGCGAGGTTTGCCCACTCGTGGCACTGCACCCCTTGTTTGAGGCACTCAGCACCATCCAGCCACCACCTGAGCATCCTTTCAATCACCGGCAAAGCTGCTGAGAGGAGAGGGGAATAATCCTGTTTTCAGTGCTTTAGGTCTCGTTGGGCTGGGAGAAAGGGGGAAGAGAGGGAGAAGGCTCAGCTACGTGCTAACGTTTCCTGCAGCCCATGAGCAGGAGCAGAAAGCTCCGGAGAACATTCCCGAGCCGTGGAATTCGGGGACACTTCATGGGAGCCCAGCTCAGCTCCCAAGAATCCCCGTTGTCCCCTAAACAGGATCAGGGCTTCTGGCTTTCCTCGGGCACTGCCTCATTAACCCCTGCCTTGTGTTGGCCCCGGCGCCGGGGGTTAGAGACCGCCAGGTCCTCTGGGGAAGCCAACTCCAAAAGAACTCTTATTTTTCTTGCGCCCACCACTAAGGGCTGCAACGTGGAAACCCCTTTTCTTCTTATTTTCTGCCAGCTATTGGGCCAGCCTTGTGCACTCTCTTCACGTGCCATTTCTTTTCCTGAAGTCCCAGTTCAGTGCAGGGAGTCCCGTCCCCATGCCCAGCCGTGGTCTCCTTGCAGGCAGAAGCAGCATATTTATAACAGAAGCAGCATATTTAAAACAGAAGCAGCATATTTATAACAGGGGACAGTCCAGACCCTGCGATGAGAAGTGCTGAGCGGGTGCACGACCCTACTTAAAGCCATGCTGACCCCCAGCCGGGGCCGGGAGCTGGTGCGATGCTGCAGCCCCATGCGAGGCTGCGGGTCCCTGCCTCATCGTGGGCGCAGCCTGGCGAGGACGATGGGCTCCCGGTGCCTTCGCCTTCGGGGTACGTCTGGGGGAAGCCACAGTGCAAGAAAAAAAATCTGCTCTCTACCCTGGTCTTACGTTTCGAAAGGCCAGAGGGAGTGGGAAAGGGAGGAAAGTGGCCTTTCTGAGACAAAATAAATCAGAGCAAATTCCTGTAAAGTGGCCCAAGTGATGCCCGGGCAGTCAGGAACCCTCTGCCGTGGCTTGTGTCCCTGCCATGAGCGCCGCTGAGCCTCCTGCCTTTGGGTTTTGCCACTTAACAGCCCTGAATTTCAGGCCAAATCTGCAGATATAGGTGCAGCTGCTGGCTAAAGATGTTGACCCGCTTGCAGGGGGATTTCATTTAAGGATGTGCCACATTTAAACTCTCATTTTCCTGCAAACCTTGCTAAGATCTCTTCTAACCAACAGAAAAACTGCCTGTTTTCTAAATCCATGTATAGATTTCAATTATTTGGGGCAGACCCCGTTGTTTAAAAGCTGATGAGAAAGACTGTCCTTGCTGGAAGCAGGATTGCTGCCCCTTAGCCATGGCTGGGTGCCGCTGGGGCCACCTTCCCCTTCGGGACAGCCAGGAGCATGTTCTCACTTCAAGAAGCCAAAAAGCTGCCAGGGACAGGCGGGATGCTGAGCCCCCTGAGCAGAGCAAGCCCGTAACCCCCCCAGAGCCTCCTTCACCCTCTTCTGGGCATCATATTTTTGCAGCCCTGTGAGGTTTGCAGTTTTCAGCCGGGTTATCCTGTTTTGGGGGATGCGGGGTGGCTCCGCGCGTGCTCCCGAAAGACGGGGGCTGCTCGGCACGGCTCTGCCCTGCTCCCGGGTTCACAAGAGAGGTGGAATCAGCCCAGCGAGAGTGTGGGTTTCTTTGGTGGATGGTTTTTAAGAGCTTCAGCACTGTGCTGACGGAGTCCGTGCTGACGAGCCATGCACTTCGTTAAAGCCCAGCTAAAGGCGTTTTCGCCCCGGGGAGGTGTGGGGTTTTTGAGTCCCCTCCGCGTCGCCCCCAGACTCGGGGCCGTTGCTCTCGGCGCACGCGTGTCTGCTCCCGGTTGCGTGTGTGGGCTGACGTGCCGCTCTGCGTCCGGTCATTGACTTGTAGACCTGTTTATTTAAGCTGAGTGCTTGGCAGGAATTGTGTTCCCATGATAAACAGAGGAATTAAAGACCCTTAGTGATCTTAAAGACATCGCTGCTAAATGAAAAAGCCTCCATGTAAAAATCCCTCATGTCCTGTGAGCGTGGTACTCTCAGCGTGCTTATCATTGCTGGTTAACATTAATCCCAAGCGGCTCCAGTGCTTGCCTTGAGGCAAAGCATCCTTCAGCTGAACAGATAATAATCTGCTTTGTGCCAACCTGCAGCGGTATTCGGGTACCAATTAGCAACTCCCAGTTGGGCAGGGAAGTAATGGGAGGAGGATTTGCTAAGCAAAGACCAAAAAGAGGGAACAGCCACAGGGGAAGCGATGCTGGAGTTGGAAAGGCTGCGTCTCGCTCTCCCATAAGTGAATTAACCCAACGCTTGCAATGGGACTGTAATTTTATAATGTAAAGCAGCTAATGGCTGCTGCGAGCGCTGGCATACTGGTCTCCACTGGAACTCAGCCTATTAAATATCAAAGGGCGCTGGAATAGCTGGATGTGGATATGCCCTTGTTAACCAGGAGACATCATCCGGGGAAAGAGGGATTGAGCCCTCAGGCAAGAAAAATAATGTTTGAAGTCCCCCAAGCTCACGGTTTTTCAGCACAGTCTTGAGCACATTAAAATGGTTTCTTTTCCTGCTGGAGGAGAAAATGAGGCTGGAAGCTGAAACTGCTGGGGGGGAAAGACTGGTGGAGTTGTAAGGGGTGATATTCCTTGCCCTTCATGTGTCTCCCTGGATTTATTGTCTTTCTCGCGTTGCCCTCACTTAATTGTCTATCCTGAAAGACCTTGGATAAATCTTCCCTTTGGGGACTGTTGCTCTTGCTTGGAGTCTGCTTTGTCGGGTGGATGTTTCATTTTCTTTTATTTATAAATACGTCTCATTGCACAGTATTAAAGCACCAGGGTATTAAAGGAGCTTGGGGAGAGCTCCCTCCCCTCTTCAGATCTGCTCAGAAAATGCACTTAAAGCAGCATCTGCTTCAAAAAGCTGAGATCCCTCCGCAGACTGGCAAGAAAGCACAATCCCGTCTGGCTGAGCTGTCTTGCCACTCCAGATCAGGCCTTTAAAAGCAGCGAGAAGTGGGTCCATTCGCTCGCTGCTGGTTAAATTGGCCAAGGTGGCCCAGGACCCCCGGGCCGGGTTAGAGCAAGCCCAGGCGCTGGGCTCCTCCGTAGCCAGGTCCAGAGGGTGAGGAGTTGGGCTGGCAGGAACCACCTTGCTTTCACTTTTGGTTTGAGCTCCCACCAGGGATGCCCAGATCCTGGGAAATCTGTGCCTGGGTGGTTTTTCTTTTTTCCATTTGGATCAAGGGCTATGTTAAGTACCAGCCATGCTCCGTGCTCCCATCCACGGGCTCTGGCAGGATGCTTCTGGGATTCGCTCCTTGCTCTGGCGTGGAGCAGGTTTAGAGACCAAAAGTTTCCTCCGAAGGCTGCTGTCTCCCCCCTCCACATGCAGAGCCAGCGTAGCATTTGCCACGGCGTCTGTAGGGTGGACAGGTAGAAGAAGAGCTGTTTGGTGCCTTGAAGGCTCCAGCTTTAGTGCTCCAAGGCAGGAGGAGCTGCCCTAGATGAGGGATGCGGAACATCCCCCAGAATCCCAGGGCTGATCTCATGCACTGGCTCCGGGTAAGGATGCAGGAGCAGACAGGATGCTCAGCCCGGCCATGACCAGCCCACCCCGTGCCGGGGCTGTCGGGGGATGCCCCGACTGCTGTGTCGGAGCAAGGGGTGGCATAACCTTGATGTCCCGGAGCTGCTGTGCCGCAGTTCCCAGAGTCCAGCCTGAAGCGGGGAGAGCCACAGGCTGCCCAGTGCTCCCTCTCCAGGGCCCTTGGCATGAGAGCATCCAGCACAAGAACATGTCAAAGAGGAGACTGGGGCAGCCATTAATTTCACCGTCAGAAAAACCTTTTTCTAGCAAAAGCTTCCACTTTTCTATTAAAGATGGAAGAACTCAACACCGAACCTGCCCGGGGGGACCGGGCTCCTCTCCATCGCAGGAAGGCAGGTTCTCAGCACTACTCAGGATTAGTTAAAATTAAAACAGAGATAAAATTACAGAGCCAGCCCTCACGAGCATTAAAATGTCTGCCGGTTTACGATCCCCGCGAGGAGACGGGCTCGCTAGATCTCAACTGCGTTCGCTTAGCCCAGAGGAATGCCTTTGAAATGAGCCCGTATTTCATCGCCGAATGTCATGGGAATGCACCTGGGATCTGAGGGGGAACGAAGGAGATGCGTTAACGAGACGGGCTTTGCATTTCATTTCCTTTTATAGGGCTGTACCTGAACAGGGACGAGGGTGTTAATGCAGCGGAGGGCGGGAAGGGCAGTTGTCAGCCGGGACATCGAGGACAGGCTCGCAGAGCGCTGTGTCTCCCCGGCTCCGGGGTCTGCTCCACGCCAGCCCCGCGAATGTCCGTCCCCAAGCCCTGCACACTGGGAGCGGGGCTGGCCTCCTCTGGAGGCTCCCGTAGCCCTTCGGCTGCCTTCAAAATCACGCCGTGAGTGCGTTATTTGGCATTGGACCTGTTGGCTTGAGACATGGCTGTGCCGTGAGGCAAGGGGAGAACATTAACTGTTATATGGGCTGGGTTGAGATGCTCCTGCCTGTGCCTCCCACAACCCAGGACATCCCTGTGCCATGCCAGTTGGATGCCAGCCTTTTTGGTTGCCCGTTGTGCCAGGCACTGTTGCCCTTGAGCACCGTGGATGTGCACAGGGCCCGTGACAAACCTTTTGGACCACGGTCCCAAAGGGACGGCGATGGGACACATCGGGCTTCGGGGATTTTTTTCTCTCTCTGCCACCTGGCTCGGGCAGGCTCTGTCCTGCCTGCAAGCCCCAAGGGCAGCCCTGCCTGCAGAGAGGGTGGGCAGGGGCTGCCCCCAGCAGCCTGCTGGCCCCGTCTGCATTACCTCAGCCAGTGTCCAGGGGTGAATTACCGGAGGGTTTGATTTATTCCTCGCTAGGCTCCTCTCCAGAGAGTTGAAGGTCTCCGCTATTGTGCAAGGAGGGACTAGAAAAGCAGGAGGCAAAGCGGGGAGGGGGATGAAATAAAACCAGAGACCTGGGGGTGATGGGGAGGAAGCCCAGAGAGCACCAGGGCCAGCAAAATGAAGCCATTACCCCACCGGGCTTGATTTCCCTCGGCCCCCCATGCCCGGTCCCTCAAGACCTGCTGGAGCCCTTTCTAAACTCCTCCAGCCCCTGCAGGAGACGTTTCCCCCCGCCCAAGGTCCGGCTCAGGCTGCCGGCTCGGCTTGCTCTGCTCTTGTGCTCGGTTCACCCGCACCACGGCCCCTGGCTCCAGGCTGGTGTCTGGCGTCGGCTGGAGGCGCCTGGCAGCTCTGCGGGGTCCCCTCCAGCGTCACCCACCCTGGGGACAGCCTGTCATCCTCCGGGCTGGAGAGGGAACAGTCCATCACGGGCTAACGCCGGCCCTCCCCATGGAGGGGAAGGAAGGAGAGATGAGCGGTTTGGCTGCTTTCCTTCTCCATCCTCCCAGAGAAGCATATTTGGGGTAAAAGCTGTGATTTTTTTTTGGTCGCTCACAGTCCCGGGCTCAGGTGCGGGGGCATTTCCCAGCGCGTCGCATGCAAACTCTTGCGGCTACGGGGAAGTCTGCGAATGCAAAGCACGAAGGCTCAGGAGCCAGCAACCGAACGTGGCTCTTCCCCCCGTTGGCTTCCCAGCTGAGCGCCAGCTTTTGCATGATTTTTGGGAAGCCTGGGCTGGCTGTGCTGAACCAAAACCTCGGTGCCTTGGCAGCCAGGCTGACCCTGCCTGTCTCCCCTTAGGTCTTACGCCTCCGCCTCAATGGAAACAAGCAGCAGCTCGCCAGCGCCCGGGCACCCAGACCCAGCCACCCCGCTCTCCTCCAGCACCCGAAAAACGACAGCAAGCCTCCTCGGCGAGCAGGAGAGCACGAGCCCCATCCCACCCCACCAGCCCCCTCGCCCGGGGCTGCTCTGACCCCCTCCAAACCCTGGGGCTGGGGCAGAGGGACCCGAACCAGGACCCAGGTGGTTTTGCTTGGAACGAGCTTGGTTGGATGCTGTCTATGGAACTCTTTAGGGAGTAATTTATTTTTCACTCGCAGGTAAGAAATAGGCGAGTTATCTACTCCGCTACTAGCCACCTCCTTCCCGAGCCTGCAGGGAAGCCAATGTCCCCCGGCTCAGCGGGCTCGGTCCTCCCCGCATCCCCCCGCCGCCTGCAGCCAGCCCGGGAAGCCCCGCAGCCAGGACGTGCAGGCAGCTGCCTTCTGCCAGGACCAGGCAGGACAACTCCTCCCGGGATGATGGGAAGGGCTCGAGCCGTCCCTCGCTGGTCTGCTCCTCGCTGCTTCCTAGACCCCCTCCCGACCCCCCCGGGGATGCGAAAATGCAGCAAGCAAGGGTTTGGCCAAGGACCGAGCACGGAGCCCAGCACGGCTCGTGGGTTATGTCCACTTTTATCCTGCTCAGGTCTGCACTGTAATGACACCACGGTTTGTATCGCTGCCTGGCATGCAGAGCGGATTTGGGGGGGCTGCTGAACCCCTCAACAAACCCCGAGGCTCACGACACCCTCCGCTCACTTGTATCCTGTGGACGTGTCTCAAAATATGTTGGAACAACCCAATCTCTTTGAAATTCTTGGAAAATAAGGCTGGAGACGTTGCACACAGCCCCTTCCCTCTTCCCCGCAAGAGGGGGAGAGTTCAGGGACGTCTCGGGAGCTCTGGGGGGGTTCAGGCTCTTTTGGGGAGATGCAGAAATGCCGGGGGGATGACGGAGGGGCGTCGGGGTTTCCGGATGATCCCAATAAAGTCCAGGGGGGAATTTTCCAGGGTTCAATCCTTTTGTTTCCTAAGGAAATGGTGCTGTTGTAAGCACGAGGCGGCGTGGCCGTGCGCCCACCCCTGCACCCTCCATCAGCGCTGGTGCTCAGCCAGTTTTATTTAAATTGGGCAAAAGAATCGGGTATTTTTGCTCGTTATAGCAGAAAAAGGGGGGGAAAAAAAAGCCCCTGTAAGTGAGGCTGCAAGAAGCGCGCAACCCAAAATAATCCACGTGGGAGAGAAGTGTTACGAATGACTCAACAGCAGAGCTTCAATTAGTGATCACGCTTTATTACACACCAGAGAATCCAACGAGAAGCGACAGCAAGGCTCAGACTACCTTTTTCTATATAATCCTCAATTTTTATGTACACCGTGAGTGGATTCCCTGCTCTGGGGAGCTGACTGCAGCCTTTAAAAAGATCTGAATGTGCTTAAAAAAATAAAAATTCCATTAAAAATAGGGTTGTGGATGGCTTCGTTAACCGCATCAGAGGAAGTATTTTACACATGAAAAATGAAACCACCTTTAGAAATATAAATTTTCTTTTGAAAAAATAAAATGTGCTTTAAAAATAAAGGGGAAACGCCTCTTTGCGAAGTGGAGACTCAGGCTTCCAACCCTGACTTTAAAAAAAAGGGTAAAGTATCCTTTTAAAAATTATTTTTTAAGTAACGTTTTGTTGAGTCTTTTTTTAAAAAAAAAAAAATCGCTATATTGACTGATTTTAAAATGAGCGAAACGTCAGCCCTAAGGAAGGAACAATTTGAACCAAGGTCTTGGGTTTTTTTCAGTGCTCACAGTCACGATCATGGTAGTTGTTACCAAAGACACAGAAAGCCGGGGGGGGAGAAAAGATGCCTGGGGCAAGGAGGGATGGATCTGGAGATGTTCTGGCCCTTAACATCTTCATGAGTCGTGGGGGAAAACCCCCAATAAACCCCGTCCCCGAGGGATGGCCACCCCAGCACGACGTTGGGCGGCCCACAGCACCCTTGGCGTGGGTGCCCACGCCGCCGCTTGGCTTTTCTTGCCGCACCAACAAACCTTCCTGTCGGCTGGGAAGTGCGAGTGACTTTTGTGGGACCCGCTGCCCGTTTTGGAGGTCCCATTCATTTATAATGGCGTGGAGCGTGCTCGTCCAGGATGCACGGGCATGGCAACGGGGATGGCTGCAGAGGGGAGCTCCTCCCTGGAGCTAGAGGAGATGTCCACCATCGGCTTCACGGTGGGACTCCTCTGCCTGACGTTCAGCTGTTAAAATCGGGCAGATGGGAGCTCGGTGAGGTCCCTCCCTCCATCCTAACCGAGAAGTGGTGGGAGCACCCATGCAGCGATGCACCCACCCAGACCTGGGCTTCAGCATCACCATGGCAGGACCTCCACCCATGGGACCCCACCACCTCCTCCAGCCTCCGCGCTCAGCAGACACCACTGAAAGGGGTGTTTGGGGGGACCTGGGGATGAGGAGGTGCTACCCCACAGGGAGGGGGAACCCTTCCAAGGAAGCACGTAACTCTGCTAGAAAAAAAACATGCTCGCACGAACACCCACGCCTCGCCGATGCGTCGTTTGGCCCAGTCTTCAGGGTTGAAACCACAAGCGACCGGTTGGCAGATGGGGCCGGTGCTTCCCGTGAGCCGTTCGGCACATCGGCCGGGCTGACGCAACAGGGGAGCGAAGGCAGAGGGGCTGCTCAGGGTTTCGGCTCCGGTTCGGGGTGACCTACCACACGGGGTGCAAAGGATGAGTGGCTTCTTGGCCACCCACCCCAGCCCAGGCTGGGTGATGCTCATGGTGGTCTTGCTGGGTGCTCCTAGCCAGACCTGCCAGGCTGGAGGCGGGGAAGGGCCAGGCCTTGAATTCATGAGCTTAATTAGTCACAGCTTCTTTTTTCCTTTGGTGTCTTGCCCTGATAGACCCAGAGGAAACCTGAAAATGTTAAATTCTAAAGAAGTTAAGAAGTGAGGAAAGAGGCCGTTTGCTTGGGGCACGTCTCTCTGTAACAGCTTCCACAGCTGAGCTCACCCAGTTGCAACCACAGCTTTCTCCTGGAGGAAACTGGGGCACAAACTCTCCTTCCATGTTGAGCTTTGGGCTTCCTCGGAGGCGAGGAGCAGCCGTGGGCCACGTCGCATCAGGACTGCTCCTGCGTGGACCCACTGGGAGAAATGGGAGCGAGGTTGGGACAGAGCAGGGAAGGGAAACTGAGGCTGGCGGAGGGAGAGGTGGTGGCACCGGGGGAGCCACGGCGTGGGGGCTGTGGGGTGCCCAGCTCAGCCGAGGGGATGGAGCAGAGGGAAGGGGCTGCAGTGGCTGGCACTGGGGGAAGGGGTGGCAGCACCAGCCTCGGCTTGGGGACCCCCGAAACACTCAAGTGCCCCACTCAAGGCTGGAGAAGCAGCAGGTCCTTCCCACCACCCCACAGCCCACCCTGGGGGGAGACCCACAGGATGGAGGGACAGCATCTACAAATGCCAGGCTCTGGAGAAGACAGAGAGAGGTTTTGGGGTGCCTTTTAACCCCTTCCTGCCCAAGCTGTCCCGCTGCAATGTGTTGCTCTCTCTCCCGTCCAGCAAGAGGCTGCCGTGGAGGGTGCCCATCCCAGTACCACCTTGCAGGGTGCCCATCCCAGTACCACCTTGCAGGGTGAGCGCGGGTACTCGAGCCCCGGCAGCAAGGAAGCAGCCGTCGGTGGGGTGCGGGCAGTGCTGCAGTGTGCCCACGAGGACTTCTCTGCGTGTCACCCGGCTGTAAGGGAACTCACGCCCTCCCCCGTCTCTGTGCCACTGGCCGGCGCTGCTGGACCCCAGCTCTGGGCAATCGGAGACACAGAAATGTTTTATTCTTCCAAGGTCCTTTTTTTTTCCCTTTCTCCTTTGTTACTCTTTTTTTTTTTTTTTTTTTTTTTTTTTTACAAAATCTCCTCCCTGTGCCTGCAGACGGACCTGGCCACCTCCCGAGCTCAGCCAGGTCTCAGTGTCCCGTCCATCCCCTCCGCCCCAGCCCAGCTGTCCCCAAACCCCGCTGCAGCCCAGCACCGTGATGCCCGAGCAGGGACCTGTCCTTGTGGGGCAACCCATGGGACACAGGAAAGACATGGGGAAGGCTCTCGGGGTGAGGAGCCACACGATGTCCTGTTGCAGTATGACATGGGAAAAAGGCAAATGTAGATGGACACCTCATTTTGGGGGGCCTGACCCTGCCTCTGTCACCCCAAGGTGGCCTGGACAGAGACAGGCACTGCATTGCTGGGGCTCTGGGCATCCCTGGGGGGGCTGAGCACCAAGCAGAGGGCGACAGGACTTGATTCCATCTCAGCTGGAGAAGAGGAGCCCACCGGGGTGCTGGGGGTGGGCTGGGGTGCAGCTGCAGGGCGGGCTCAGGGGGGTGACTGGAAGACAGCTGGGCTGCCCCTGCTTTAGGGATTCCAGGGGTCTACATGGATACAGATCCTCAGGTCAGCAGGTTGCTGAAAAGGGTTCAAGGCACCTTGGTAACATCCACACGAAGCGGTGTTTGTTCCCAAAATTCCCATGGAAAGAAGAGTACGTAAGGTTCACATTAGCACACGTCAATTGTATATAGTGCAAATCAGAGCCCCAGCACCAGAGGGTTCACGCTCTGGTTAGTGGTTAGGATGTCCCACGGGTGCAATCCTGGGCACTGCAGACACTCCAGCCCTTGCTCTTCCCCAGCTGCAAGGTGATCGGCGCATCATGCACAGCCGTCCAAACCCTTCTCGTGCAGAAGGAGGTCATACCCCGTCTCACTGTCACGCTCACTCCCTCCTCGTGCCCTACCAGAGGAAGGGGAGCCAGGAAGCCTTCATGAGAAGACACAGAGAGCCTGTCCCTCCCGAGCAAAACACAGGGCTGCTTCTCAAAGGCATCGCTGCCTGGCCAGAGAGGAGCTCTGGGTGCAGTCCCAAAGGCGGCTCTAACCACCCACAGCACGGCCACAACATCCATCCCAACACCCACCCCCTTCCCCAAGGGTGAGGAAGATCCCAGGAGAAGGGCAGGTCTGCATCTGGCTGCCACCGCAGCCAGAGGGGTGGAGGCCTGTCACGCATGTCCTCAGAGGGGTTTCAGGTCCCGAAGGTTGGGGACTGATTGCAGGCACGGTCTAGGTTTGCAAAGGCCACGCCGTGCAGAGGGAGTTTGTGGTTTTCCATCGGTCCCGAGCAGGAGGACATCTTCCAAGGTGGCTGCAGGAGCATCCTTTCTGGGAGACCTGCAGAGGCAGCAGCCAAAGGTCCAGGCCATTTCAGGACCATGACTCGGGGAGTGAGGATGACGTGGCAAACGGGAAGCCAGGAGTGAAGAGCGAGCGCTGGGCTCAGGAGAGTCCAGCCACATCCTGGAAGCAGGGGAGCAGAGAATGTCACCGCTCATCACTGGTTCATGGGCTCCTCTTCCTCCATCGGCTCGTCTTGTGGCCTGAAACGGAGAAATACGACACATGAGGTGAGGAGGAAACCTGTGTGACACAACACACCCCTCTCAGTGTCAAGGGGCTTTCTGGCAAGTCCAGCATCTACACAACGAGCCTCACAGTGCTTCCTGCTCCACCAAGACCTACGTAGACTCTGGCTGAGTCCTGGTGAGGATGAGAAAAGGCGGTGGGCAGGCGGGGACCCTGCTGAAAGGAGGTGATGAAGCCCCACACCTCCAGCCTCCAAGGAAGGAAAGAGGATTTGGTCTCAGTTTCATCTTGTTTGGGAAGCGCCTAGTACTGAATCCCCCAGAAGCCAATCCAGGTCCTGGCCATGTGGATGCAGGACCTCACCCCACCACCCACCGATGCTGAACGCTGGGGCCAAATCTGCCGGGATGTGAGGATTGCAGGATCAGAGCTCTCGGCGGGGAGGACGGTTGTAATTTCTATCTCCCACAGCCCGAGACCTGCTTAAAGCCAGCACTGTCCTGACCTCCCTGAAGCTCGCCTGGCTGTGGGACATGGCCTTTCTCTGCTGTCACCCCCGTGACAGCAAGGCTTGGACCCAGGCACACAGGGAGTAAGGGGCACCCACATCTCCCAGGATCAACTAAGAGCATTACCTCTTCTCCACCATCACGGCCACCGAGAGGGAGGCCAAGGCTGTGACCGTCTCCACCTCTTCTGCCTCATGGTGCTGCGCCTCCAGGAAGGAGCAGCCCAGCTTGGAGGCAAAGCGCTGCACGGCCACCCAGTATTTGCCTGCAGGAGAAGCAAAAATCAGGAGGTGCCAGGATAGGGGTGCCCCAGGTCTCCAGGCTTCCCTTGCAGTGAGTGCACACATGGGGCATCACCCTCCCATGAGGAGGATGATGATGGAGGGCTCCACTGGGGTCTTTTATGCCAAGGAGGTCATGGGGTTTACTGGAGAGGGGAGGAAACGCTAACACGTGGCCTTTCCATGTTAACTAACTGAGCCCCCGGCCCTGGGACACTCACTCTGGACCTGGATCACCGTTTCCAAGGAGCGCACAGCGTTGGGGTTTGGTTTCTGCCTCATGCTTTCTTCTGGGAGAGGGTCCAGCTGCAGAAAAAAGACACAGGGGGTCAACAGGAGGGAGCTGTGCCCCCGGCTCGGCTCGCTGCCATCAGTACAGCCCCACAGCCACGACCCGCTGACCCCCAGCTCTCACCTCGTTGCCCAGCAAGGCTGACACGCAGGCCTCGGATGCATCGCAGATGGCCGTAAGGTCATGGCCACCTTCTAGCGCAAGGACGATGGCTCCGCCAGCCAGGCTCATCAGCTGCTTCGTCATGTAGCCAAAGCCTGGAGGAGAAGCCCAAGGGGTGGTTGCCAGCCTCCCTGGCCGAAACGCTGGGGCCCTGGCCCTTGATGGGCTGGTACAACCCCAAAGATCTTCCCCGGCTCCCTGGAGAGCTGCCACCCCTACGCCACGGTCCCAGCCTGGGTGGGCAATGGGAACAACCTGCCCTGAGCCAGCGGCACGGCTTCCACCTCCTTACATTTAGCAGAGACTTTGTAGCCGCCCAGGGGTGGCGGGTGGCCATCAGCCGCATCGAAGCCAGCCGACACCAGCACCACATCGGGGGAGAATTCGTGTGCAATTGGCATCACCACTGTCCTGCGTGGGCAAAAAACAAGTAAGAGGTGTTAAGCGTTGGCTCAGCCTGACACAGAGGGAAAGAGGAGATGAGCAGAAACACAAGGAACAGTACCTGAAAGCAGCCAGATACTCAGGGTCACCCATGGGGGGGTCGAGCCCTCCAGTCCAGGCTACATTGACATTAAATCCCTCGCCGGGGCCAGCACCAACCTGTGAGAGAGCAAGAACAGCAGTGAAGGCCTGGATGTGGCCTGCAAGGATGCTGGGGCAGTGCCCTGAGCAGGCTCCGTTGCTGCCAGGCTCCGGGGAGGCAGGGCTGGGTGTCCCGGACCCCCTGCCCTGTGTCAGGGCCAGAGGAGCCGGCTGGCTTTGCAAAGCTTGCTGAAGAGCAGCAGAAGCTACGGCGTTTTCCTGACGTTTCCTGACGTGCCGCTGGCTGCAGGCTGGGACAAAGCCTCGGCTCTGCAGCCAGCTGGGTGAACCAGGCAGGATCAGGCATCAACGGGCAAGGCACCGACACAAAACTACCCCTCTGCTCAAACCTGGCACTGCCCTGTTCTGCTGGCCGTCACCTTCACCACCAGCGCTGCCGCCGCCGGGCAGAGCCGCATAGACCTCGAAGCCTGGTGGTGCTTTTTACCTCGTCAGCAGCCCCGCTACCAGGGAAAAAGTTGCCATCATCGTGACGATGCAAAGAGATGTAGAGAACGTCAGGGTCTCTGTAGAAGATCTGCTGGGTCCCATTGCCGTGGTGGACATCCTAAAGAGAGAGAGAGATTGGGAGAGCGTTCTTTTTTTCAGCCTTGAGGGTGGCCCAATAGCCTAACAGAGCTAAAAGCAACTGGATCGCTACCCTGCTCCAGGGCTTGGTCCCCCAGCCCTGGGATCTGCTCCTGCTCCCCCACCCTGACATGCCGGGGGGTTCCCAGCCATGCTCCTGCAGCAGTCCCCGAAGGAGGAGGTTGCGCTGCTCTCTGGTCTATCTCCAAACCAGAGCTGGGAGGAGGTGCAGACACCCACTCCTGGGGACGTCCTGGGGAGGAGCAGGGACACGCTGGGGGACAGAGGGGACTTACCCAGTCCACAATGAGGATCTTGCTGAGTTTCCCTTTCTGCTGCAGCTGCCTGGCGGCAATGGCCACCGAGTTAAAGAAGCAGAATCCCCTGCAAAGAGGGAGTTGGAGCTGGTTAAAGCTCGGGCCCTTCCTGAGCACCCTTTCCTTTTCACCTGAGAACGCCAACCTTTGGGGTTCATGTGCTCCCCAAAGGGTGGGCTCTCCCTCCCCTCTCCCTCCAGCCTGGATACAGACGGGTCCCGGGGGAGGTTAGTCTGGATCCATCTGATTTTGAGCCAAGGAGATGTTTTTTGGGGCTTCCCACGTGCCAGCCCAAAGCCCTGTGGCTTGAGAAGGGGCCCTTACATGGCGGTGGAAGGATCCGCGTGATGTCCGGGTGGCCGCACCACAGCAAAGCCGTTCTGGGGACAAAACAAAGGCGAGGTGATCAGAGCTGCTGCCCCAGCATCACGCACCCAGCATCTCCACACCCCAGCTGGCCGGTCCTGCCGCACAGGGACAGCCAGGGACGGAGCCCGCAGCAGCGCAGGGCTGAGTGCACCCGGTGCCAGCTGGCGAGGCCCCGCGGCCCCGCTCTTGCCCGGCCATGGGGCGATGTGCAGCTCTGCGACCTCCACACGAAGCCAGCCTACCTTCAGCTCCCTGGTGGCCACCTTGAAGGCCAGCTCGGTGACGCTGCCCGCGGCCCAGCGGGCAGCATTGGAGGAATGCAGCTCGTTCCAGATGGTATCACTGTCCACCTGGAAGCAAGGGGATCGGTCAGACAAGGACAAGGCACCGGTGGAGGAATCTCAGTCATGGGACCCACGCTCTCTGCCAGCCGCCCTGCTCGGGGCCAGGGGTTGAAGTCCTGCACAGGCTGAAGGGCCAGGCACCGTGGAGCCGGACCACCTCGCACGCAATGGGGCAAGCTCCCCAGCCCCCAGCTGAGCTCTGCACGGAGCATCTCACCCTGCACCCAGGGGCTGGAAGGAGTGACTGAGAAAACGCTCGTTACCTTCTTTATCTTATTTTATTGTTTAACCAAACATCTTGGTTTGATCAGGATCACGTCAAGGGCCGAGCCAGAGCCGGAAAACTCAAGTCTCTTCTGATCAACGCCATGTGTGCAACTCAAAGGCTCCCCTCTGCCCACGGAGAGGGGCAGCTCCAGCCCCCCCGCCTTCGGGGCATGGGCGAGAGGAGGGCAGGGAGGGGGAGGCAGAGCAGGGAAAGTAGATGCAAACGGGGCTGAGAAGAGCTGGTGCCCAGCAGCGGGGGCAAGGAGGAGGAGAAGAACCAGAAGAGGCAGCAGGAAGGCATGGAGTGAGACCCTTCCTGAAAGAGAGAGAGAAGGACAGAGACGGGGGGAGAGAGGAAGAGAGGAGAACGCATTGAATGGAGAGAAACCAGGGCGGCAAGCTGTGAAAGGAGAGGCCACAGAAGTGTCTGGAGGGTGACTGGCGAGCTGCTGTCCCCACAACACCGCTCCCCTCCCTCAGTGGAGACCACGGCTTGTGGCTTCCCCCAGCTGTCCCACCAGCTCGCTCCCTTCTAACGCCCCGGGCTCTTAGAAATGGCTGTGAGGGGCTTTTGGTTCCTGGGCCCCTTAGAGTAAGGGGACATAAAGGATCCCCTTTCAAGGGTGGAATGCTTAGGACCATCCCAAGGACAGGGGGAAGCTCCGATACAACGACATCTTGCCCACAGATGGAGTGCTCCCACCTGAGGCTACCCAACCTTGGCAGCCCAAAGGCTTCGGGAGCTCCCTCTCTACTCAAGCCCAGGAGGAGGCCCTCAGTGGGGACAGAAGAAAGGAACAACCCTGTCCAAAACTGGCCAGAGCAGAGATCGAGCACTTACCCCCACCCCTCCGCAGGGCAGCATGACGAACATCCGCTGCGACAGGATCCCTGCAGAGAGAGGGGACAGCGAGGACTTCAGAGCTGAGAAACTGCGGAACGGTGGGGGACAGGGCGCATGGCACAGGGGTACCGAGGAGGGAGGTTTGGCCTGGCTGCTCGGCCAGCATTAGGACCAGCCTCCAGGGAGGCTGCTTGGTGCGGTCTCCATGGCTGAGGGTGCTCCGAGACCTGGTATGGACGTGTGGGCAGTGACAGGCAGAAGGCGAGGGCACTGCTGCCTAGGGAGCGGTGTGGATGTGGACTCACCTGCCAGCTTCCCGTTGTCCAGTTTCAGGCGGTTGAGGGGATTGGTGCCGTAGAGGAAGACGTGGCGCTCGGTATGGACGCACTGCAGCTCTTCCAGGGTGGCCTTGCGTCCCCGCAGACACTGTGGCAGACAGGGGCTGTGACCAAGCTGCTCCAAGTGGGAGACGTGGGCTCTCCCACCCACGCACACCAGCCTCCGAGGGCGGAGGTGGCATGTCCTGATGTACGAGCACAGCCACACCTTGCGGCACCACAGCTGGGGAGGCAGCTGCAAGGCTGAGTGCCGTGCTTCTTGCATTGGATTGGAACTTGAGCACCCCTCATTTGCAGGCAGAGATCAGGCAGGAAATGCCAGCACCACCTTCCTACCATCGTGGAGCCCTGTGTGGACCAGTCAGCCCAGCTAGACCAGGACAAGGTTTCTAACAGACTGGAGCTGACACTGATGTTCTCCGAGTTGGCAAAACGCCCCGTTCCAGTAGGGACCATGCCTCTCCCTACGCCCATCTTCTAGCAGAGCAGACTGCTGCTGCCATCCCAACCTGGAGATGGTCAGACCAGCAAGCTCTGACTTGGCACTGCCAGCAACGGACAAGTTCAAGCCCTCTCCCAAGGTCTTTGTTGCCTGGATAATGGTGGCAACAGGCTGAGAAGATCGGGGAGCAAAAGGGATGGAGGTGGGAGCAGGATACCCTATCACACTGTTAGCATGAGACCTGCTCATACCAGCATCCCCCTCCCAGAGAGGCGTCCGGCTCCCACCCTGCGTCCGGCTCACCTCGCACTGGCTGCGCAGTCCTCTCTCCTGCAGACGGGACCAGATGCTCTGGATCCTGCCCGCGTGCTCCGGGTGGTTGCTGTTGTCGCCGCAGGAGCACTGGTGTTTGAGCATCACTGAGTCATAAACCAGCCCTGCAACGCACAGGGAGAGCTGCTGTCCCAAGACTGGACTGGACACCCAGGCCTCGATGGTGCTGACCCTACTTCAGCTCCTTTTCAGGGGCTGGCTGAGACCCTAAATGCCCGTAACTATTTGCTTTGATTGAAACACCTCCA
Organism: Ciconia boyciana; assembly: GCF_034638445.1. NCBI lineage: Eukaryota > Metazoa > Chordata > Aves > Ciconiiformes > Ciconiidae > Ciconia > Ciconia boyciana. The sequence goes on along the minus strand of NC_132960.1, from coordinate 1,534,703 downwards.
TCAAACCATGGGAGCCTCTGTCCCAACATGCGTGAAGCAAATCCTGCCTTGGATATATGAGAGCTGAACCTTGCCAGCGTCACTGGACCAGGATGGCAGTCAAGGAGCCAGATGGGCAAGTCCTCCTTGGAAAAGCCACCTTAGATAAGGAGAAAGGACCCCTCATGGCTTGCTTTGCTCTTTTTGCAGCCAGCCAGAGCACTCCCAAGCGTTTATGAGTCTGGGAGTGACTGGGACTGATGCTAAGCTGCCCCTGGGCATCCCCACCTCCCTTCCAGCTCCTGTCCCCAGCCCCTGCTGCTGCTCCAGCTGTGACAGCTCCGTGCAGGGGCCAGGCTGTACCTGTTGTGAAGTGTGGCTTGGCTGGCTGCTCCTGCACAGGCAGGGAGAGCGTCTTGGAGGCCGTGTCCTGGGCAGGAAGGGAGATGGTCGCGGTGGCAGGAGATGACTGGGCCCTGGAGAGGGGCCTGTGCCCTGCATGGATGGTGGGGGCCATGGGGGAGTCGGCCAAAGGCTGCCGCTTGAGGAGCTGCTGCTGCACGCGCTGGTAGGAATCCCAGAGATAGGCCTGATGGAGAGAGGTGGCGATGAGCATGGCCTCCGGAGCGAGGCACCAGGGCGGTGAGAGCAGCATCACCCAGCCCTGCACTGTGCACCCTCCATGCTGGGGGCTCGGAGCTGGTTTGCAGGAGCTGGGACACGTCACGCAGCATCTGCTGCTCTCTGCTGGCTCAGCCCCGCAGCGCTGGGCAGCCTTGCTGCAGGGCGCAGCAATTTGGTGACAATACCCAGCAATCTGGGGACGATGCCCAGCCTTGCGGACACCAGGGGTGGCTGCAGCTCTCGTCCCTGTCCTAGCAAACTGCCCCAGGCTCAAGGAAGGTACAGACATGGTGCCTGTGTCCTTACCCACACCGCACCCCTTTATGGAGGTGGCTCTCAGGGTCCGATCTGAGCCTTCCCAGGCTCAGGATGCTACCAGCTTTGCTGGGTTTGTGCAAAGCCTCAAATAGGAGACACCAAGGGATGAATTAAAAATTGCTCCGAATCACAGGGCAGGGATCTCTGCACGCTGCCTGCAGAGGACTAATGCTCAAAGCAATTAAGCCATGACTGGAGACAGGGACAAGGCTGGGAACTTCACCACTTACAGCCCACTCCTGAGCCTGTATGAAGGCTTTAAACCACCCCAAGGGCTCCATGCAGCTTCAGACAGCCAGAGAAGCCATCGTCCCTTTTCCCCATGGACTCCTTGTGCCCAGAAGGGAGAGGGCTGCTTCAGGCTGGCAGCCCGCAGCCCTCCCCAGGGCTCTCCCATCCCTGCCAGTCCTTGGGTACCTGGTGTAGGACAAGCTCCTCTTGAGGCTGCATCATCTTCTGCGTCCTCTCGGGCTCCTTCACGCTGCTCCCCGGTCGTGTGGGCTCCACGCGTGCCCTCGCCGGGTCACTGCTCTCAGCCCCGGCCTCTGGGAGCGTCCCCTCGGCCTCCATGTCCTCTGAGGAGGGGATCTGCCGCAGACGGGGCTTCTCGCTGGATTTAGCCATGCGCTGCAGCCAGAAGGGTCATGAATGAGCACAGAGAGGTGGCAGGGGACAGGCCAGGCCGGGGAGGCCATGGGGGGTGGCAGGGCATCTCGGGGCAGGAGCACAATGGATGTGAGAGTCAAGGAAGCTGAGCAGGTACCCTCAGCTTGCTGCTACGAGTATGGGCAAGGCAGCATCTCCATGCCTGCCTCTAGCTTGGCCCTGGACATCTGGTACTCACTGCCCAGCAGGGAGGGTTGCCATCTTGCACCCTTCTAGCATCTGTCTCCCATTGCCTCCTACACGCCTGGGGTGGGCCTCCATAACTTACCTTGCCCAGATGCGTCTGCTGCTTGAGTCTCTCCAGGAACTGGGTGTGATGCTGCTGGTACACCAGTTGCTGCTGGATGGCCTTGGGGTTCTGGGGCAGGGGCTCCGAGCGGGTCCTGCCCAGCGGTTTATGGTGGCCTGGGAGTGACAGGCGCTCTGCCGAGATGAGTGAGGGGGCGAAGGAGAAGGGGACCGTTCCCAGACCTGGCACTGCAGGGGAGACGAAGGAGAAGTGAGGGGTGGCATTGTCTGCTGGGCAGACACGAGACCCTGCAGAGCTGGGCAGGGCAAGCAGCAGTGCTGTCTGTACCCATGCAGACTATCTCCAGACAGCCCTAAAAATTACACTGATCCAGCCCTGGAGCTGTATCTGGTAGGCTAGGATGGATGGGCTGTGTCTTTATGGCTCCCCTCCTTCTGTCCCCATTGCTTTGGCATCACACAGCTCACAGGGGTCTGGGGACAGGATCTGGCTGACCTCAATCATCTCAGGCCCCCACTCAGCTTCATCCTCAATGGGAGAAGCTTCCTTCACTACAGGTATCACAGGGCAGGGACAGATGGAGCCACGAACCAGCACAAAGGAGCCAGTTCTCCTTCTGCTACAATTAGAGTGGATTACCTAGGGGAGCTGGGGGGAATAAGGCAGCTAGAGGCACAGCCAAGAGGTCTGAGCTGCCCTGCTAAACGCAGGGTCTGTAGTGAAATCTGCTGGCCTAGGAAGAGGCAGGAAAGACGCCTGGAGGGGGGCTTCTGGGCTGCAGGAAAGGTGAACGGCTCCACACCAGCCCAGCTCAGGCCAGGCAAGGGGCAGCTGGAGGGAAGAGCCAAAGCTATGGCGCGCTCTGCATTGTTGAGGCCACGGTGCATGCAAAACTCTGGTTTCATCCATGGCAAGGACATGCTTGCTGGCTAGCCAGAACCAGGGTCAACATCTTCCATTCCCTTGACCCCAGCTCACGGAGGAGTAATGGAAAAATCACGGCCACTGGGCTTTCCCGGCACCCAAAAAAACTGCCTGCCCCAAGCGAAGCTCCACACTGAGCCCTGGCAGCGCTGACACAGCCTCAGTGCCTGTCACCAGGCTCGACACTTACCCGCCACCAGCGGAGTGTGGGTGACTGAGGGCTCGAGGATGATGACAGGCTGGAGGCGAGGGGATAAGGGGCTCCCAGCCTCGTGCTGCTCCAAGCCAGCTGGTATGAACATGGGCGAGTGCGTGCCCGTGAGGACAGGTCCGTTCACCACGGGCACCCGGTGTGCCAGGCTGGAGAGGGGGCGGCGATCTGCCTCTCCCTGCAGAAAGGAGGAGGACTGGGTTAGCAACCCGCCAGGACACAGCAAGGGGAGGGGACGGCATATCCTCACCGTGCCCACGGGCAGCGCCTGTGAATACTCACAGCCAGTGCATGCCAGGAACCCCAGGCCCAAAGGAAAGGGCTTGCCCTGCCCCGCGGGGACCCTCTGCCCAGTTCTGGGGCTACCTACAACCTGGCTACCTACCCTGGCACTAGTGGTAGCCGGCAATCCCAGCGTGATGGCCGGAAGGGAGGCTGCACTCTGCAGGGCAAACTGGGCCAGTGAGCTCTCCTGCATCATCAGGCGCTGGGCGAGGGGCGTCTGCACCAAACACAATTCATTAGTCTCCTGCTCTGGCAGTGGCAGAGCTCAACGTGGGACAAGCAGCTTGGGCACGGGCAGCAGAAGAGGGTGGCTGAGCCCCAGCTGCCTGGAGGAACGCCTTGGGCCAGGGCAAGGGGCATTGGGGCCCAGCGGGGAGAGCACATACACTAGGAGACAAGAAATACACACTGCGAAGGACGGCAGTGTGTCAGGAGCAGCGCTGGGCTTACAGAAGATCCCACTGTGCAGGGAGAGCAGGGCTAAGGGCAGTTCCTGGGCAGCGGGGTTCAGGGCTGGGGTCCCCGGGGGTGGGTGCTACCTTTGCCTGAGCCTAGGATGGGAGTGGGAGATCAGGGCACCCAGCCCTGGGGTCAGGAAGCCCCAACCCGTGAGACCTCTGGCTGTGAGGCCGTCAGAGCTCACCTCGTGGGCCATGCCGGAGGCAGCGGGGAGGGCTCCATGCTCGGCGGGGAGGCTGTCGTTGGGAGAGCTGCAGCCGGACACGGGGGTGCTGCTACTGCTCGGGGAAGAGTCTGCACAAGGAATAGAAATGGGGGTGATGGGCACAAGCACCTAGAGAAGGGCTGCACAGCCCCTGCCCCGGCCCTTCATAGCCCTCCCTCCCTCCAACAGCTGCCCACCGCCCTCCGAGGGCCAAACCTCCCTTTGACGGCACGGCACAGTGGAGATGGAGCCGCCCTGCCAGCATGGCAGGCACCACACCACAGCGAGGAAGCCTGACCAGCTACATTTGCTCAGCGCCTTGGACCTTTTCAGCCTTGTAGGTCCATCCTGGGCCCGAAAAGCAACAGTATACAGCTGCAGCAACATCCTTTCCTAGCTCATCTATCCCTGCACCACCATGGCAGAGAGCTCCATCCATGGGCTGTGCCCCGAGGAGGACACCGATAACGTGCCGAGCCCCGGAGACACGACCCCCAAAGCAGATGTGGTGCAGGATCCTGGGCAAACCGTAGCTGCTCCAGCCTGGCCCCAAGGTCTCTCCAAACCCCCAAGGTATCACCGTCCAGGCAAAGCCCTCACCAATCGCCTCAGGCGGCCGCCTCTTCAGCGAGGGGGGAGCGCTCTCCTTCCGCGTCAGGGGATTCTTGCGTCGGTCAAGGCACTTCCTGGGCTTGCAACGCACCTTCAGGTTGGGCTCAGACGCTGCGAGAAGACAAGGTGGTTAGTCCCGGCCCCGCTGCTGATAGGGGCGAGGCTGGACTGGCTTTGTGGGGCCAGGCCACCGCGCTTCTCAGCTCCAGCCATCCCCTGTGAGCGGGCTGCGAGGGTATCACAGCGGGAGGGAGATGGCATTATCCCCAAGGCCTTACCAGTCTTCCGCAGCGGAAAATGCTCTGGGGGGTCAAGAGAAGTGCTGGGGACAGGGGGCAGGAAGGTGCTGAGCACAGGAGGGGAAGGGCCCTCGGGATCCAGAGGCTCCAGAGACCTACGGGGAGAAGCCACCTTGTTAGAGACCTTTCCTAGTTGGCAGCCACATGCCACCCACGCTACACCCTCCAACACAAGGGTGACCCATGGGGCACTGCCTTTCCTGGGCGTGTGCCAGCTCTTTTGCCAGTGGCCAGAAGGGCTTGTCTTGTCCACTACCACAAGCACCCACAGAAGGGATCCAAGGCTGGATTTGCCTTGTTTTGGGACAAAAGACAAGAAGCCTGACAGTACTTTTTGTGTCAGGAGCGGGAAAAGCCATTAAAGTCCAACAAGGTCAGGGAAAACAATGTGGGAGCTTCATCCACCTCTTGTAAGCACTTAACACAGAACCAAGCTCCTCACCCCAACAGACGTTAGCTAAACAATAACTCTAAAGACCACAAAGCAGAAGATAATGGCAAGATCTTGCCCAAGATAAACAGCCACCTTTTCTGGGTCCTGAGCAGATGTCCTGCTTGGGACAGGCCAGAGGATGCCCTTGTTTTACCTGTACGGCATGGCTGAAGGGTTGGGGTTGCTGGTCCTCTCCAAAGCTGCCTGCTGCTTCTTCAGGATGACCTCAGCCAGCTTCTGCTTCACCACTGTGCTGGCCACAGCACCTGCAGAAAGACCAGCAGTGACCACACAGGGCTGAGAGCCAACACAGAGCACTTTAAAGGATCCCTGCAGACATGAGCGTGGCCCCACGGCTCCACAAGTAATGCCAGGATGGCTGGAGACTCCCTACAAGCACACGGACGCTGAGAAAACCCTGTGGAGATGCTTGGTGCAGTTCTCAGGTCAAGGTTGGCTCAGGGAAAGAAAGGCCAGCTGGGGGAACTGGAGTTTCCCAGACTGTCAGGGAAGCATCCCTGTCCCACCCTCAGCTCTCCCACATCACCTCAGGAGGCAGATCTTTTTGCGTGCAGCTCGTTGAGCATTGGGAGCGTGGCTGGTGAGAGGTAGAGCATTGCCAGAGGCGAGTCTCAGCTGCGGATCTGCCTGCTTCATCCGAGCCAGAGAGCAGGTATAAGCTGACACCCACAGAATAAAGAGGGCATGAAAGCACAATGTGGCTCACGCAGCAGCGACAAAACTCCCACGGCTGCATGGGATCCTTCTGAAGCCTCTCCAGAGACACTGTGCCCTGGGGCTCTTTGAGCCTGTGTTACACGCGGCTAATTTCCAGTTGATGGCATACTGCTCAGCCTGTCCTGTACCTCAGTCCCCCCCCGCTGCCGTACTCTGCCCCCCAAAACGGGGACAGCTTGCATGAGAGGCAGCAAGAAAAAAAAAGCACCTCCAAAGAGTTCAGGGGATAGCTTTGAGGCTCCTGAATCTCTTGATGGAGCTGTGCTCTTCCAGAAGAGCATGAGACTTACCACAACCTACCGGCAAACAAACGTTCAACACCTGGCTCCACCGCAGTGGGGAAACACCCCCACGCAGAGGCCTGACTGCTGCAGGGTGTTGCAATCGCCAGCCCCCGGCTGCCGTGAGCCTCCCATGTGGTTTCCCACCTCAGACTAGGGCCCGTTCCCATGCTCCTACCCATGCCAGCAGGAACGCTCTGTGGTTACAACGGGGATGCTCCACGCTTCTGCGCCAGCGTTCGGCACCTCCGAGCACAAGTTAATTAATTAATCTGCATGATTAACTCCCAGATTGCATAAGGGGCTGTGTGTAGACTCAGCCATGCCGAGCTGACCGCGTTCGCAGGAGCTGTTTGCTCAGGAATGGCACGGAAAGGGCAGGCGCTGTGTTTTCAGTGTTGCAATCAGCCCCATCAACCCTTTGAACCGCGGCAGAGAAGCCTGTGCTCCGCAGCCACGTGTGAGCTAAGGGAAAACATCAGCATCCCGACAGAGCTCAGACTGGATGGGCAGGTGGACAGTGGCCTCACGGACACTGGGACGGACGCAGTGCATCCGATGCATGCTGCAGCTGCATCTTTGGCTTGTGATGCCGAGCTCTGCGCGTCCAAAAGCTCAGAGCAAGCTCCCTGCGAGCTCCCTGCAGCGACTGGCACTAGATGGCGCAGGGAGATCGCAGCCAGACAGGGTTTGCAAGCCTTTCTGCCCGGCACGGGGGGACCCACTAACCTCCCCACTGCCACGGGTGCTCCAGCCTGGGGCTTACAAGTTCAAGAGGCAAATTCATGCCCTGCCCAGTGCAGTCACAAGCACCGTCAGCTTGGGTAGCACCGCTGCAGTGGCCGCAGGGAACGACGCAACGTTAGCATGGAGATCTGTTGGCATCGCTAGGAAGGACATGAAGGACAAACACCAGCCAGGCCAGGGCCAAAAAAACCTCTTGCCAGCTGCTAAGTGCAATTTGCTGGCATCGCTGCTTGCTGCTCAGAAGGACTGGACTTCCCCGTGGACACTAAGTTGTTCTCTTGGCCCCAGGCAGGCACAGAGCACGGCTCAGTTTGACGCACAGGACAGAGATGCTGTGGCGTGGATGCTATCACGCCTTTAGACTAAGAGAAGGCAGAGCTTGGTCTGGATAAGGGCAGAACCACCTGCTGAGCCTCCTTCTAAAAGCCACTCTGATCTCACTCCCTCTGTGAGCCGAGTCCCCTGGTTTTGGGGGCATGGCTCCTCGGGCCGAGATGCAGTGCCCGGTGCTGCGTGCCAGCAGACATGTGGAGGCTCTTACTTCGCTTGCTCTTGTCCTTATTGAGGATCTGCCGCAGCTCCTGCTCTTGCTGCCCAGGCTCGGCTTCGCGGTGCGGGGACTCCATGGTCACCTGCAACAGGAGAGGGACATCAGCACCAGGAGATCCCAGCCTTGCCCAACGCAGATGAAAGCCCTCCTACCCCCTCCTCAAGCCCAAGGCATGACTACACGGTGATGGAGCATGTCTGAAACGGTCCGTTATGTCATTTTTGGAAACCTGATGGGCAGCCCTGGCCGACAAGAACATGTTAAGTTGTTTCATCACAGCAAACCGGACGCATCTTTGTCTCCAGAGACGCTCTCCCCAGGGACATTGTAAAACTCAAACCAGTCTGTTTCAGCTTGCTGCCTTTCATGGTGTTTTGACATATCTGTAGCTAGGGCATGTTGTAATACAACAAAAAATAAAAATCATAGTTGACTAAAAAGGGGAAAAAAGAAAAACAACTATTATACTGGTCTTAAAAGTTTGGATCTTGGTGTTTTCCAGAGCTGAGGTTTTCAGAGATGATCCCATTTCACAGGGAGGTCAGAAAGCATCACGTCTGCACAAATGCCTCTAAGCAGCCATCAGTCATGGCAGCAGCAGCATCTCAAACTCTCCTTGTGTGGACCAAGCTGATGCTCAGCCTCTCCCAGAAAGCCTCAGTGTGATTCCCCCAGGGCTTCCAGTCAAGGTTACTGGGACCAGTGAGCCCGTGCCAGCCACCAAGACCGGGGCTGGTGCTCAGGAGCAGACCACATGGGACGTGAGAGAAGCGGATGAGGCTGGGCCTGCTTAGTCCAGAGGAGAGGGGGTACAACTGCATCTTCCGCCACCCAAAGGGGGTTACGGAGCAGATGGAGCCAGGGTCCTCCGAGGAACGCAGCAAAAGGACGAGCAGCAATGAGACAGACGGAGGGAAATCCCATCTGGGTATATGGAACTGATTCCTGCCATGAGCACAGGGCCGCCCTGCGACTGGGACATGCGGGGGGTGATCTCTGTACTTAGAGGTGGTCACAACTTGCCTGGACGTGGTCCTCCGCAACCTGCCCTCCCTCTGACGTTGGCCCTGCTCTCAGCAGGGACCTCCAGAGGAACCATCCAAGCTAAATCTTGCTGTAATTTTGTGACAATGCAGAGTCTGGCAGCAGAGGCTGTGCAGGGCAGGGGTGCTATTCCGGGTGACACTAGAGAATTTCAGTGAAGACTTCCCAGAAAAGCAAATTAGCTTGTAAAGTGAGTAAGCCGTGCCTTTAGGGCAGAGAAACAGTGGTGGCCAAGCGGAGTGGCAGATCACAGACACCAGGCATCCTGTCCAGTCACTCTGGCTCCTCGCTCAGCACACATGGTATGCAGCTGAAAACATTTCCCTGCTTCGCACATCCCAGGAGGCCCCAGCTCTCCTGCTGGCCTTGGCAGGACAGAGATTTGGCCTGAAAGTAAGACATGAAACCCCCCCACCTGACTCCCTAACCGGCCTCCTTGTGTCAAAGAGGTCTCTGGGCTGGCTAAAAAGCACTACAGACTCTCCAGCTCAGGGGAAAGAAGGAATTCACCTGGGAAGGTTATTTTGGGGTTGGGATTTCCAGCCTCTTCCTCCTAATCCCTGCCAGAGACGGGAGCTCAGACAAAGCCAGCCCCAACACAGGGCACCGCTGGCAGACACACATGGTGCCATGAGCTACGTGCTTTGGGGGCAAAATTAATTCTTCGAAGTGCGCGGTCCTCACCCAGCTGCTACCGAAAGCGGGTGCCGGTCCCTCCCTGTACCCCGGGGTGCCCGTACCCTCACGTGCTGGTGGGCGAGCTGCTCCACTTGCTGCTGGTGCAGGCTGGCGAGGAAGAGCTGGTGCTGCAGCTGCTGCGTGTGCTTCAGGGCCAGCAAGGTGGTGTCAGAGCCGGGCTTGACGACGCGCTGCCCGATACGCAGGTCCATGGGGACGGTCTGGGGCACCCGTGGGGAGGTGCACGGGTTTACAGCAGCTGTCGAGACACAAAGTGGGGCACAGCTCAGTCCCTGTCCGGCTTAGACCACCCTGCTAGGTAGGTAGGTAGGTAGGGAAAGCATCAGGATGGGGCCCAGGTATACCCCAATGCACGGGTGGGCACTGCGAGGAACACACCCTGCCATTGCGAAGGGCTTGCCACGCACCATCTACTGCCTGAAAAAGCCTTCTCCATCATCTGGGCAAAAAATCCTGTAAATCATACACCCTTGGAGAGTCTCCAAGGGTTGCAAGGCATCTGTCCCTGACACCACAGCTGAGAATTGCTTTGCAAAGTTAAGACACTCCCGCCCTGCCTGGATGCACAGCCTCACCGCGCGGTGAACCCCCCATCCTCATGGGAATACCTAAAATAGTCCCAATTACACAAAGCGCTGGAGTACCCACTGCAGCAGGGGATTTTCACCAACCAGCTCCTAAAGCCTTGCTTAATTTATCCTGCACGTGCCACGGGCCAGTGCAAAGCAGAGCTGGTCACCCCCAGCTGCAACGAACAGAAGACAAACCTGCAGAAGAGCCACCCAGCCGAGGGATGCCTGCAGCCGCAGTGCTCCTCCTGCATCTCTGCAGCGGGATGCTCCAAAGAACACAGCAAGAAGGCAGCGAGCCAGCCAGGCGCAGGCAGAAAAGGACAGCAACTGAAGGACGCACGGACAAGCCCCGTGGTGTCCCACAAACCAAACGCAGCCGGTTGTGAGGCAGCCGTGGCCACTGCAGCTTCGCGCTTTCGCCACGGGCACTGCAGCACAGGGGAAGCTGGAAACCGGCAGGTGGGCAGGAAATTCAGCACGAAAAGATGCTGAATTTGAAAGGGCATGCTCTTGTAGGACGCAGGGCCAAGGCCACTGCAGAGCTAATTGTTTTCCAAGAGCAGTTTCAATTAAAAAAAAAACAAATGCAAATGTGATTTTATAGACAGAGAACCACACCCTGCGCTGTTCAAACCTCAGCCTCAACGGCATCAGGGAACTTGTGATGATGAGTGCAACGTTGCAGGAGAAATCTCTGCAGGCTCCTGCCCCATACTGCAGCATTTACGCAGCTCTTCCAGGGGGAAACCCGGCAAACTCCCACCCCGGCCCGCACCTCCCTGCAAGGCAAAGGAGCACGAGCGTGTTCACCCAAGGAGGGCACAGGGACTATTAACAACCGCAGGGGCACATCTGTGCAGACGATGGGGTGCACGGCCCCGCTGAAATGGGGCCAGCTCTGGCTTTCCTGCGTGGCCCAGGCAGGAAAAATTCCCTCTCGTTGAGGGCAAACACTTCTCGGCCCCACCTCAATTCTCCAGGACAGAAATGTCCCCAACCCCAGCCCATGTCGCAAAAGGATCTGATGCTCCCAGGAAACCCCATTGCAGGGTTTATCCCGTTCTCTCCCCGTCTCGCTGATAACTGCCTGGGATTTAATCTGTCTCTGGCTAATTTGCTCTACTTGCTACACCCAGCCTGCCCCACCATAACCAGCGTGATACAGAGATTGAGGAAGATTAACAGCCGCAGTCTGAAAGCCGCTGAGCTCCTCTGGCCCGTTATCACGGAGGTCTCGGGGCTGGACACGGTGCAATGCCACGAGATGGGCAGGATGAGCCCCACAGCCCCCTTTGAGGGTCAGGCACGGCAAGAGCAGATGAGCACGTTTCAGCTGCATTTTTGTGAGCGACCAAGCGTCCAAGTGAAGTTACCCTAAGCAAGAAGACCCCAAGTCTTCTCTTTATGTGCCCTTCAACACCTGCAAGAAGCCAGGGGTCCCAAAAAGCCTGACATCCTCCACGGGGCTGACAATTCATCCCAGCACTTCCCGAGAGGCTGCAGCACTTGGTCCCGTCTCCTTGCAGCACGGTGCCAGCACCAGCGCCCTGGGAGGCTGTACCTGCCTGCTGCTCCAGAAACCTCCCAGCTTCAGCAATTCCCAAAGGGCCTCAAATCTTGCTAAACATCTATGATTTTGAAGGATGCAAGCGATAAGCTGGGCTGTTGCCTCCTGCTTCTCAGCTCATGTGTGTTCCCACCTCCCAGTGAGGAGGAGGAGGAGGATGCCAGAGGGACAGGCGCTGGCCAAGCCCCTTGGGGATGCTGAGCGGGAGGAAGGCTGGAGGGAGGCAGTGGCACGGTGTGCGTAGTGCTACCCAATGTGCCGGGCTGCTGGCAGCCAGACAAGGACAGACTGTAACAAGCAAATCTCAGGATGGGAAACGGGGACTTCTGACAGCTCCCAGCCGAGCCAAATCCCCTCCACGTGACGCTGTCTATCTGCAGGAACTTGCTGAAGCTCAGCCGTCCCTTGGTCCCCTCCAGCCAAACGTCACCGTCCTGCTGTATACCACAAAGGGGCAGGAGCTGGGAAATGCAGTGGGGCTGGCGGGGGACCAGAGTCATTGGGCTCAGCTTTGAGACACTGAGACGGGCTGCTTACACACAGAAGCATCGTTCAGAGGGGAAAGTGGGGATACAAGGAGGAAGGGACCAGCCCACCAAGCCACAGCCTCCATCCTCGGAGCTGATGGCATCCAGAGAAGAGTTGTCACAGTCTTCCTCTGCTTGCGATGCTAAAAATGCCCACGGGGAGCTCTCACTGGCCAATGCTCAGGAGCAGCGGTGTCGTTCTCACCTCCCCATCGGCAGCATCCTCAGGCCCAACGCTAACCTTCCAGCACCTTCCAGGGGCAAAAAGGGGCGAGAAGGTCTCGGGGGCAACCGCAGGCGCAGGAGGGGGTATTACAGGCACCTCCAGGGATGGAGGGAGAGACATGACGGTGGCACAGAGCCAAGGGGGAAAGCACCGGCAGGGTCTCTGGGAGTCTACCTCATTTGTTTTAGTCTCTTTAGAAACCAACTCTGAAGCAGCGGAAGAGGAGAAGTGGGAGGGAATGCGTGTGCTGGGGGAGAGGGAGGACGGGCAGGCCAGCGGCCAGCAGCCAGAAAAACAACTCCTCACCGCTTGCCCAGAGCCAGGAAAAAGGCTGTCGAGCATCCCCACGGCCAAAAGGCAGCAGAGCCAGGGAGAGCAGCCGCTGGCAGAGGCTGCGCAGACCCTCCTCCCGCCACGGCCCCCCAGCTCTGTACATCGACGGTGCCTGGAGCACCCCGCTATGCCAGGCCCTGCTCAGCTGGGGACGTTTTGGCAAAACAGGGCTGTTCAGGAGGTGGGAAAGAGGGAAGATGGGATGAAAAAAAGTACCATGGGAGCATGGACTGGCCTGAAGTGCCCCAGGGCAACGCGGGCGTCCCGGTCTGCGCGAAGCCCTGACTTACAGCTTCGCACCCGGCCAGCGCAGGCTAAAGCCACAAAACTCAGGGTGGTTTTCCAGAGCTTAGAAACACGATGCTTTACATGCCGAGTGCCAGGGAGGCGAGGGACGAGGACCGGCCAGGGGCAGCGGTGCTGGGAGCACAACCCAGCCCCTGGGCAGGAGCCTCAGCCACTGTCCCCATGCTGGGACCCCTCCAGCGTGTGGCACCTGCATGCGGCAGCTCCCTAGGGATGCCCCGCATCCCTCCTGCTCCAGCCCCAGCTCCAACAGCTCTGGACCCCTTCGCAAAGCCCATCCTGCCCTGGGAGCTGTTTGTTTCAGCCGTGACCTCCCGCTGCAGCTTGAATTCATTTGGGGTTTCATGCTGGGACCTCCGCCAAGAGTTACAGTAAACAACTCCCCTCCCCGGCAGCCTCCGATGCTCACACATGATTCAGGGGGCAGGCAGCCAGGCGAGCAGCTCCTCCTCTTCCCCTCACCCGAAGAAGGCCAAAAGCACGGCCCCATGATGGCTCCTGGGGGGGTCTGCCCTTTCCCCAACCCAGCCCAGTTCCTTGTGGACCCTTATAAGCCACCAGCACCATGACATGTGGCCACAGAAGGGCTGGGACCGGGATGCACGGGCTGAGACCAGGATGCTCTGCTGGCCCCATACAGCCTCAGGGGGCCGAATCCATCATCCTTCCCTCCTCACCCGCATGGCCAGGAGCGGGGCCGAGTGCCGGGACAGGGAGAAGCAAGCTGGGAGCACCCACCCCGGGAAGAGGCGGAAGGTTTCTGGGACAGGCTCCTCTCCCGGCTGGATGTCCGGCTGCCAAGATTTTTGCAAATTATTTTTAGTTCACAAGAATATTCGCATGGGAAGGCCGGCGCTGGTGGCAAGCTCGTCTTCACACGAGTGCTAGGGCTGGCAGGGGCTCAGCAGCCACCATGTCACCAGCAGCAGCGTGGTGGGACCAGGGCAGTACTCGCAGGGCAAATGGCTTTGTAAACGACCCTGCCATTAAAACACAGCAGAACTCAGCCTCTTTGCGAAGACATCCCTCTCCTCCCTGCTTCTGCCAAATAAATCATTAATTGCAAAGCTTATCTGCTCCGCTCAAACAACTGGGGATGTATTTGGGGTGTGAAGCAAGGCAGCATCAGCCCTATCCTGGACAGGGGGTGAAGGTGGCCGTGGGGATCACTTGCTGCCTTGTCCCTGCTTGCACCACATCGCCCAGCAGTAAAGCAGAAGCACCCGGGCCGTCACGTCACTGTGGCTCCAAGTGGTTGTTTTTCTAGGTCACCTTGTGCAGCCATGTCACCGGGAGGAAAACACACCGCTACGCCAGCGCGCCGGGAGGAAGCAGAGGCAAACCGCGCCACGGTCCCGGCGTGCGGAGGCAACTGCCTAGGGCTGCCGAGCCCATTGCACAAACCGCTCCGCACCTGGGCAGGTAGCAGCCGCTGCAGCTCCACCCTTCCTCCACGGGAAGGGGAGATTGCAACACAGCGAGAGGAGCTTCGGCACAGAGTCTCTCCCCGGCGTGCCCTGGGAAAGCCTTCGGCAGTACGAGCATGAATGCAACCTCTGTGCTCGACAACCCGGCACGGGTTACCAGCATTTTCCAGGCTGCCGGCATGGCACAGCGCAGGGAAAACAGCCGAAGCGCTCCAAGGGCCCGCATGCTCGCCGGTGAGGTGGGGAGAGACACGGAGCAAGCGTGCAGACGGCGACAGGCTTCCCCCTTTGCAAACAGTCAAGCACCTCCCAGACTCCTGCTAAGCTTTTGGCCAGGGTGAAATCTGGTGGCAGTGAATTTCCCAGGCTGGTGGTGGTAATCCGGTGCTTGTGTCGCTCACTCCCCAAAGGGGAAATCACTGGTCATGCTGCTGCTCTCAGACAGACAGCCATCCCCCCCCCCAAAAATCTTTGCTTTGGCATTTCCTGATTTTTTTTAAAGAGGCAAGATCAGCGGTCAGCAAAGAGCTGCACTTATATAAGAGGGGAAATAAAGTTTGAAGCAAACAAACCAGGGCAGGCAGATTATTAAGGAGCAAACCAGTCGCATCTGAGCTACGCCTTTCCGTGCATCCCTGCCTTCAGCCCTGCCTGCCATGAAGGCAGGCTGCCGGGCTTTGCGGTGCGGTGCAGCCGTGCCGTGCGCCGGCGCTGCCCACAAGGCGATCGCACACGGCGAAGAGCTTTGTCTGAGGCTGAGCAGCAGTTAAAGGCAGTTTTTTTTTAAAACTGGTTCCCATCTTATGTTGATTAGCTGTGAAAGGTTCAGAGTTCAGCCGGGTTGAAGAATGCCTGTGATTAAAAACATTCCTCTCTAATAAAAGGAAAAGGTCTTCTCCAGAGCCACGCACAAGCAACAAAAATTAGCTGGAGGGAATTTGTTCAAATTAAAAACACTTAAATAAGAAACCACACAAAAAAGACTATGTTGAAATAACATTAAGATCACAAAGCCAGAACTCGAGAAATAGGAAATCCCGGAGTCGGGGTACCTTGCGTAACCCTCACCCTGGCCCCTGGGGTGTATGCACCAAGATGCTGGGTTTAATTATGGGACCAAACACTATGCTCCCCTCAAAGACAAGCAAAAAAATGACAAAACCAGCATCACCCCGGTATCTCTGCCCAGCTACACCAGGAGCTGGGGCACAGGCACTGCCGCTGGCTCCTGCAGCTCTCGGGGGGATAGTGGGAACCCCAAGCCGGTGCTCCACGCGCCCCGCTGCTCCTCCTACCTCCATCTGCTTGCACGTCCCCGGGGGGCTTCCTCGCAGGACCCCGCGAAATCTGAGCCTTTGGGGCATTTTCATCCTTCCTTGCCTTGCCGGGCGGCTGCCGGGGGAGCGCAGGGGAGCCGCCACGCAGCTCCGGGGAAGGCAGCTCCAGGGAAAGCCCTGCGCCGCCGCAGCTGTCCCCGAGCGGAGAGGCCGTACGCAGCGTCCCGCATGAGCCATAAGAGAACAGATGATGCTCAGGGAAGATGTAATGTTTGGAGCGGTCGGTTGCCAAGTTCTGATAACTCTTTATGGAGCATGTTAACTGGGAGTTTCAAGGGCTTTATGAATTGGCCAGATGTGGGTGGATCCCTCTCCTCCCTACCAGACATTAAATTCCTGCTCCAAAACAAGAAGAGGCTGATGCTTCTCTATGAAAAGCCCCCGAGAGTTTTTCCACAAGGGCAAAACCATATTTTTCTACTCTGATGCCTGCAAACTTTCTTCTGCAGAAAGTTTCCAGAAAAAATTTGAGACAGACGATTAAAGTTTGGCAAAGTCGCATGTGTATCACAAAACCCTTTCCGCAACCAAAGTCATGAACCAGGATTAAAAGCAACACACCTGAAACCACCCAGACTACGCACATACACCTGTGAGCGAAACACATTACTTAGGTATTTCAGGCACATAAATCAGAAAATACTCTGTTTGAGCCTGTAAACGAGATCCACATCAGGCCTCAGGAAGCGGATCAGGGTGAGATACTTCCCCTGATTACTCTCACTGGTTATTTGCGGCTCGTGACCTTTGAGTCAGACATTTAATAGCCCTCCCTGGAATTTTCTCCCCACAAATGTGCGTAGTTACATTTTGAAACTCATGACTCCGGGACCCAAAAATCTCACGGTGCACCGAGGCCAGCCTGCGCTACAGGGACACGGAGCAATAAGCTTTGTACCTGGATCTGCTGCTATTTTTAGTGCTCTGTGTTTCAACCCACACCCCAGTATCGGTGTTCCCATCCAGGCTCATCAGAGACAGGGGACCACACTATACGTTCCCACAGCATCCATAAGGAGCAGAAGGCAGGACTCCACTGCCAAAGAAAGAGGTATAGTGAACCCTTCAGGACTAAATAAAACATCCACGGACGTGGTCCAGCTGCATCTGCAGTGGAAACACGGGTGCTTGTGCTCTCCCTGAACAGCGAGCCCCCTCCTCGCTGGCCCAGGCCCGCGTGCGGGCCCTGGGCTGCCCTGCGGATGCGGTCGGTGGGGCGAGCAGATCCACACAGGTGTGTTTAGGTGCCTGTTTCAAGGCAGGTTTTCCACTGCTCTCAAATCCGCATGTTCAGGATGGCCTTGAAAGCGTTTTGCCTGCAGGGCAAAGCTGGTGAAGAGAATCCCAAGGTAACCCTGCATCATGCTAAATTACCCCAAAGCCTCGAACCTTAATACCGGACCCAAACTTCACCACAGGCGGTACTTAAACCACCAAACAACTTCCTTCGTGCTCACGTACAGCTCCCAGAGGAGCTGGAGCAACTCACAAAGGTGGCAGGGGCTGAGCTCCCTGGATGCTGCCCCTCTCCCAGGGATGAGTTTTTAAAGCCTTCAAGGCACCCAACCATGAAAGTGCAGAGGCAAAACCTGCACAGCAAAACCTGGCAATAGCTTTCGAGTCTAAATTTGAGATCGTTCGGTCACAGGGACGCACAGGTACTAAGCCACAGAAAGAGCTGGGCACAGGCAGGATTAAATCACGCCACAGGCGGGCAACACAGCGGCTGTGGTTTCATAAACAGCAGCTTACAATCCCAGCATAAGGCATTCCCATCCCTGCCGGCTGTTCCTCAGTTGTGCCCTGATATATGGCACCATCAGCCATGCCTGCGTGGGCAGGTATGTGTGCTTGTGCGCGTCTAAAGCAAGTAAGAAAATAAATAGTGTTTTTACCAGTTTCTCTGCAGAAGGATCAGGTCCCCACACCACACAGTTTGAGCGTGGGCAGCACAAGGTGCGACTGAAGAGCTCATCTCCTGCAACCGCAGCTGGGACATGGGACCGGAGGGACAGCAAGTGGGCTCCATCCCCGCCAAGGCTCTGGCACAGCTGGAAACCTCTGGCAGTCATTTCCTGCCAGCAGTTGCATCCTCCCACCCCCACCGGTCGTAAACCCCATCCCAAATAGCAGCACAAGGCCCCTGGGGGAGGATGCTGTGCGGAGGAGTGCAAGGTATCCCCAGGAAACCTTGCAACAACCGCCATTTCCTCCGAAACAGAGGGAAATTCATGACCAAAAGGCTCTGTTGAAGGAAAGCCAAGGTTGCCTGGCGGCGCCTCATGCTCCCCAGAACAGTGTAGGCAGCTTCTGCTCATGGAAACTCCCAGGATTCAGGAAAAGCCCTCCCCTCCCAGAAGGGAAACATCCCCCACAGCACAGCCCACCCCAGTGGATTCCTCTGACTGCCCTCACCTGGTCGCACAGCCCGGACGGGGTCTGCCGGCTACTCCCTGCTCAAGAGCCAGCAGCGGCGGGTTGGCATAGCCCTGCACATCGTGCTATCCCGAGCCACGCAATGGAGAGGCAGTGCCGTTCCTCCTGGTCCTCCTCCGAAGCCTTTCTCCGCTGGGCTGATGCTGAGCTCCACTGCTCCTCCTGCCCCGCCAGCCCTGCAAACACACCCTGCAGAGGGCTGCTACGCATCTCCACCACCCATGTCCTCTCCTTGCGGACACAGCTACAGGAGCAGCCGGAGAAGGGGCGAGGGTTTGCAGTGTGCTTCTGAAAGCTTAAATACTGCCAAGGCCCACAGGCAAAGACAAATGCGGATGATAGGCAGCATCTCCAGGCAAGCAAGTCCCCCGGCTCTGCCTGCAGTGGAGCAGCCCAGTGTCTTCTAACAGCCCCATCTTCTCCCTCAACCAGGCTTCTGGCAAGAGGCAATAGTCCAGTCTAGAGCCTCCGCATCATCTCCCTGCCTACAGCCAACACAGATCTTCTCTGGAGAGAGACTTTGGCACCGGTCTTGGCAAGATAAGCTCCTCCAGGTCTGTGTTCTCCAAGCAGGTAGATGCCAACAGAGGCAGAGCCATGCAGCAGCCCCGCGGACGCAGCCAAGCGCTCCCGGGAAGCGAGCGAGCACCCTCTCGGCGCAGGATGCCTCGTCTTCCCGCGCCGGGTTTGATTACATCAGCACGAGAGGATGCAGCCTCTGTGCCAAGGGAAGCAGAAGAGAGATCAAACGATTATACGAACCTCTCCTCAATTACCAGCCATTTGCATAAGCAGAGGAAAGTCTTCCCAACCGGTTTAGACAGCACACCGATGGGCTTGTCAGCATCTCTGCCCAGCACCACGCTGCTGCCCGCAGCTCATCCGGGGGCCGCTGCAGGGGGGTCCTTGCTGCTGTCACCCCCTGTATGCATGAAGCCGCTGTTGGGAGCATCCCACCGCGGCACAGAGTGCCCCACGGGCACGGCACGGAGCAATGCCTCCATCCACTTGGCTCAAACCTACAACCTGCTTCGCCTCGCACCACCTGCGAAGGGTCGGCACTGCACAGGGGCTGCTGTCACCAGCGTTACAGCTCAGCCTACGTATTTATTTTTTAAATTGCTGTGTGCAACGCAGCAGGAGCCCAGCTTCACTCATAAGCCCCCAGGGAAGAGCTCAGGGCTCTGGAGCAGTGTCTTGCTTGATCTGGAAGTCCTGAGACAAAAAGCTTGGACTCCCACAATACCCACTCTCAGCAAGTGACTACTCAAGGGGACCTGCCCATTAATTGGAGCCTCTCTGCGTGCTGCAGAGAAGGAAATCCCTTTGGCAAACGCTGGCCGAGGTCCAAGGCTGGGCTGGAAGGCAGATTCAGTCATGAAAAGAAAATTTAAAGAAAAAAAAAAAACCCAAACCCAAACCTCAGGCCCAATACAATGCAGAGAGCAGGAAAACAAGGAGCTGGGAGAAACACCGGTAGC
The DNA here is from genome assembly GCF_034638445.1 of Ciconia boyciana. Lineage (NCBI taxonomy): Eukaryota > Metazoa > Chordata > Aves > Ciconiiformes > Ciconiidae > Ciconia > Ciconia boyciana. The sequence continues at coordinate 1,515,167 of NC_132960.1, read as the reverse complement.
CTCAGCTCTATGGGAATAAGATGCATCCCAGGGAAAGAGGCACAAATGAAATTCCCCGTGCAGATCTACAGACTGCTCAACCGCCATCAGCAAGGGCGCAAGTGGAGTTCACCCCAAGCCTTGCTCCAGTGCCGACCATCAGGTGTTTGAGCAAGGAGACTTCCACACAAAGCTGGGGAGACCCAGCTTTGCCCTGCGAGGCCAGGGGACAGCACGTGGCGGTCCCCGACCACTGCCCACCCCATCTCAGCATCCCCTCGAGCCAGTGCCAGACATTACCAGCACGCAGAGCGGAGACTCGGGTTTTAGGGCGAGAGCTATTTATGTCAGAGGAAGGAAGCCACAACATTTTCAGTTTCCTGCACAAATACACTTCTGGTACCCTTCGCTGTGGGGCTGTCTGGCACTGCCTCCCATAGTTAGGTGCTCATGAAGCAGCTAGGAAAGCACGGCCTTTGGTTCAAAGTTGGCATCCGTGCAGCTGGGCAAGGCACAGGCGTCAAATCCTTAATGCAGAGGAGGCTGAAACATGCCTGGATCCAACAAGCCCTACTGCCACACCACGGGGACACCAGTGACAGCCACCCTGGAGGGTAAATCTAGGTTAGCGCTGGTGCATGCAAGCAGCTGAGGGGAGATGCTGGGAAGAGATCTGCGATGCTGAAGCCGGGGAATGCCACCCGGGCTGGAAAAGCTACAAGAAACGGCATGGCCAAGTCATCAGGCAGAATTTCTGGGTCTCTGCAAGAGCTGGGGGTGAAGAAATGCAAGGAGGACCCCGTGTCCTACACACAGCTGGAGCCTGCCCAGGGAAACGCAGGAGCAAACAGCAGGCAGCAGGGAGAAACCTCGGAGGAGGACGCAGGCGGGCTCCCCGCTGACGGCTGCAGAACGTGGGTGCCCCGAGGCAGCCAAAGCGCCTGGTGAGGACGGAGGGTGTGGTGGGGTGTGTGCGCTCCGCACTCATGTAGCAACACTGCCCAGGGTGTTTAACCCAGAAAGCAAGGTTAATCCTGCCACGGAGCCACTCAAGCATGGGGGGAAAAAAGGAAAATAAATAAACAAACCAAGCCCCGGTAAGCCCGGTGCAGCAGCATTAACCTCAGACACTGAAGAATCAGTGCACATGTTGGGATTTGAGCCCTCGGCACCTCTCAAGATCAGACCTGGTGTCAACTCAGCAAAATCACATATCCATCCAGGACCCTAAAACTGAGAGAATCAAAACAAGCAACGGCGCCTGGCTGGGTGCACACTGCAGAGCTGAACTGGACCCAGCTCCAGATGGAAGGATGTTCGAGGTGCATCTAATACAAACCCATCTTTATAAGACCCCTGTAACATCTGCAAGGGATATTTCCCACCCATTTGGCACACTCACCTATAGATGTCATCGTGTTCCTCCGAGTCCTTGGGGGTCAACGTGCCCGTGGAGCTGAGCCCTGCAACGCGGGCTGGGCTGACGGCATCGGGCGAGTAGCACAACGACCGCGGCGAAGGGCGACGGGAGCTCTCAGATCTTTTCTCTCGGCGATTGCAAAGCCAGGCGCGGCCGCGCACCACACCCTTGCAGTTCTCACGGGCAAGTACGAACCTTGGCAAAGCCCTCGGCTCGCTGGCAGCCAGCCCCATCAGACTCATTAAATGCAATTACGCCAGAGTGGGTATTCCCCCCCCACCCCGCTTTGGGGGATATTGCTTTTAGACAAAATAAACAGGGAGGCTTTGCGTGGGCTCGGGCAGGTGGCTGGCACCCAGGCCCCGCGCAGCAGCAGGTGGAAACGCAGAGGTCTTTGGCGGGGAAGCAAAAGCCACAGTGGAGCGGAGAGGATGGTCCACGATGCCAGCGCTGCTCCTGCTCCCACACGTGCCCACCCCAACTCCCTTCACTGTGGCAGCTGCTGGAGACGAACACAAGACCCTCTCTGCTTTGCAAATGGGAACACGCAATAAGATAGACCATAATGAGGCTTACAGCCCAGCTTGCTCCTATTTTTAAAAAATGGGGAAAAACTTCTGCCTCAGCCTAACGTGATATTTTATCGCAACAGCTCCTCCAGCATCATTTCTAAGCTGGTTTACGGAAGAATTGCTATTCTGCTCTGTTGTCCATGCTCACAGCCTCCCTACAACCACAAAACCACGGAGGAGGAAGGAGATAACTGAACTGTGCATCTCCTCCTCCTTCCACGCAACCTCTCCTCCCTCGTGTACCCCACCGCAGGGCGGCAACGCCAACACACGCAACGGGACATGCGTGGCCAAAACGTCAGGAAGGCTTAAATTACCGAGGACACGCAGGCGAGGTTGTTACCCTGACCCCCCAGGAACAAACACTACTTTCACAAGCCTGCAGATCGTTCACATTTTTCACTAATGCAAAGAGCTGGCTCCGACAGCTGCCAAGGAATTGCTCCATCGCCCTGGCACTGCCGGACACCTCCTGTCAGCAGCGAAATCTGGGAGCTCCCGGTATTCCTGGCAGGTTATGCGGGCTGGCCCTGACCCTGGGCTTTGTCAAGAAATGTTCGGCGGTTCCAAAGTGGGGTACGGAGGGCATCCCTGAGAATGGACCATGACGGGTACCACGCACAGCAGATGCTGTTCGAGGAGGACAAAACAGCCGTGCTGCGTCCCGATCCACTTTGGGACGAGCAAAGAAAAAAAAGCCAAAAGGGATCCTTAAAGCTTTCTGCTCCCCTATGCAAAAATCAGCAGTGCTGCTAAGTCCTGGGGCCGTCCCTGGACAGACCTAACACCAGAACACGTGAGATTTGGATTTGGACTCTTCTAGCTGTTCTGGGGTGATCCCAGCTGAGCTGGGATCCAGTTCAGTAAGAGATGGGCTTTTCCCAGTTTGGCTGCTACCAGGAAGCAACAATCACCCCAGTAAAACTGGTAAAACTCTCCCATACAGTCAAACCCTCAGAGATGTGTCACGGGCAATTTCTCCACCCCCGAACAACGGGAGAGGTGTGGCCACACTCTGACCAAGATCTTTGCTTCAAATGTTTGGGGTTTACCGGTGCTAAAGGGATTTAGCCAGAGCAAATTAAGATCATTTCCCATCTTAATTAATTCTGCTTTCACTTCCTGGCACGTGGGAGCCCGGCCTCCTCCGGCGCAGCAAGGAGCCTCGACTTTGCATGGCCACAGCAGTCAAAGCTGTGCAAAAATGCAGGAAGGACTTTGCAGCGTTTCTTTGTCATCATCAGAGCCCTGTCCACAAGATGCAGAACTAAAAACATCCCAAAAAAAGCCAGAACCCCCTTTTCATGGCCACATTTCTCCATCACAAAGCATGAGGTGACCTTCCCCATTCCATTTCCCCACCACACACTTCTTCTAATGCTTTCAGAGGCACCTGAAACCATCCCCGCCGAGGGGCCAGGGATTATCCTCCCATCCCCTGCAGCCCCACCATGACACCTCCACGCACATGTCCCCATCACGACATGGCGCTCAGGGCGTTTATAACATTAGGATCCCACTTTGCCTTCCCAAAATACCTTACGTTGAGCGCCAGCAACCTCACAACAGCCTCACCCCACTGCTGGGAATAAAGGACGTGGAGGCAGCAGCATCTCCCCCGGCATTGCTGAGCACCACGAGTCCGGCCATGTCTGCGTGTCCGCTAAAAGCCACGTTGCAGAAGCATCTCCTCCGATGGAGCTCCGAGCCCCCGCCTTGCGCAGGAGGACGTGCCTGAGCCCACTGGCTGCCAGCGGGGACACGGGACGAGATGCATCTCTGCTGCCAAGACTGTGCAGAGGAGGGGAGACCTCGGAGACGTCTCAGGCCAAGATGCATCACCCCCTTGACCTGGGTGGAGGGGGACGGTGCTTCGAATAGCAGTAATTGTGCCTATTGCACAACTGCCAGCAAGAAAAATCCTCTCCCCTCCCCTCCCCGCCCACCCCACATCCCTTTGAGGCAAAAAGGAAGAAGGCTGGAAACATCCTTCCTCTCCTCCGGACAATGCGATGGAAATAGCAAGGGAGGAGCAGCGGCGGAGGCAGCCTCGGCTCCACGAGGATGCGGTGCCTGGCCAGCGGCAAGGAGCTGCGTGCAGCTCCCGGCTTCCTGCCATTGTCCCAGCCAGGGCCGAGCCCCACGCAGCCCCATGCCCGGTACAGCAAAACCAAAACTGCCTCTTTGCCCCAAAGGACCAGTTCCAAAATGCAAACCTGCTGCCCCATCCAGGAGGGGTGGCGACAGGCACAGACTCCACCTTCACCCAGGACCCCCAGGCACAACAGCCAGGTCTCGGATTTAATCCAAAAATCAATCGCTGTGCGCAGTCCTGCAGAGGGGCTGGAAACCAGAGTCTTTGCAACAGGCGCAAGCACCGCGATAAAATCCACTCCCGAGACCGGTGGGATTTTGGGGATTTTCCACTGCAGGGGAAAAAAAAAACAAGACAGCAGAAGACACTTTCTCCGGACCCAGCCCAGAGGGTGAAACAAAGCCCCCAGGGAGCAAGTTCCACCCTAAATTCCTATTTTCTTCTCCAAATGGGAGGTGCACGTGTTCAGGCTCCTCTAGCACACACAGCAGCAGCCGGAAAAGCCTGCAAGGACCAACGCAAGCCCGTCCTGCCGGATGATGACTGCTGACGGCAGCTTGAGCAGATGAGGGTGGCAAGAAGGACCTGGCCAGGGCAGAACCACTCAAAGTTATGAATCGGTCCCCAAACTGGGATTGCGACTCAAGTCGGTGCCAGTTTTGTTATTCACCTCCCATTTTGGAGGGCTTTGCAGGTTATTGCTTGCAGCCATTTTTCACGATCAAGGTGGTGACAGAAACTGTTTTTCTTAAAAGAAAAAAAATTATATATCTATACATATAAAAGCCTTGAGATGCTTTTAGGACCTGAGCTGGGATTTCGGGACTGGCACCACCCAAACAAGCGTCACGGCGTCAGCAACAGAGCCAGACCCACAAACCCTTCAGCGTTCCCCACCGCCTCCGCAGCCTCAAAGGGCCACAGCAGGGAGAGAAACAGGAGGAAGAGAAGGATGGATGATGCCACACGCCCCTGCTCCTCCCCACCACTGCCTGGCCCTGTGACCCTGAAGCACGGGCTCTGCTGAGCCCACCGGAGCAGGGAGACAAGCCCTGTGCAGGCTGGCTTCTCTTTACCTGCCAAAACGCGGGGCCAGGCACTCCTAAAGCCCAGGCTGCTCGCTGAGCTGCTGGCGTCGCTCCTGAAGCCTGGCCGTGCGCTACGAGCAGAGCTGCTCTGCTCCCTGAAAGTTCCCAAGTGCATTTTTGCCCTGCTGATGTGTTAAAAATAGAAAGCATCAGCATTATTGTCCTGCAAGCAAATATAGCAAGATTACATGCTCACTGTTAAAAAATCTATGCAACAGAGACTTACTCTAATACAGACACATAGGAAAGCTCTATTTCTGGAGCAAATAACTTGGGAAGTTAGCACAACATCCTTAAGAGTATTCGTTATATTGACGCACTGCGGCATTAAACACCAGTGGTAAACTTGCCTTCCCCCTCCTCTCCTCGCTTCCCTGGGTTTTTTTTTTCAGGCTTTTATGCATCTGCCGCAGGCCGCCTGCCTGCGCTGGCCTCCGAGAAGGGTGCACAGGCTTGCACGACACTCCCATAGAAGAACATACTGCTCCGGTGCTGCCCTCGCAGATGGGAAAGCAAGCATGATCCAATTTGGGAGTGGTCTTGTCACCATCCTCACTTAACACTTTCCAGCTCTAGATGAAGCATTGCTGCCGGAAAGCGGGGAACGCCGTCCCTACGGCACGGGGAGAGGGGGTCCGCAGAGCAGGGAGCCAGAGGCAGCCGGATTCTCCATCCCAGCGCCGGTTCCCAACAGGTAAAAGCAGTTTGCATGCTCCTTTTGCAAAAGCAGTTTGCATGCTTCCCCCTAAAGGGAAAAGCCACCGGTGACCTCAGTGCCGGAGACCTGCTGAGCTTCCCCGTCCCCATCCGTCATCCCTGCTGACTCCGGAGGGAGGGGGGCCTCAGCCTGAACCTCATTCTTGGAAAGGGAAGATTTCTATGCAAGCTCGGCCTTTCCATGAGCGTTTGTGCTAACACACTGGACCGCTCCCACCCAGCTGGGACTGGGCTCTAGATCCAATTTCATTTCTCAGGAAATCACACGGGAGATGAGAGGAATGTGTCTGGTCACTTCCAGCTCCAGGCAGGAACCCTGGCTTCTGCAAAAGCAGCCCTAGGAGAGAAAAAAAAACCCCATCGGCAAGGGCATGTCTGTCCTTCCAGCGGCTCCCTGGAGAGGTGCCTAACGTGGAGACGCACCACCAGGACCCACCATCCAACACCAAGCCGGCTCTGCAGGCCACCACGCTCCGGACTCGGCAGGCAGGAGCCACAGCCGGCACTGCAGGTGCCCAGACGCTGACCCATGCGCAGCACCGCAGGCATTGCTGAAGGGATCGCTCAACTCCCAAACAAAACAGCCTCCGGCTTCCAGCCTTCACCCGCCTCGCCGGGGGCAGGAGCACCCCGCAGGAGGGCCTGGGAGGAGGCTGGGGTTGAGCGGTCACACCATCATCCCCAATGCACAGCAAACATCTCCCACTCATCACCGCTAAGGCAGCGAGACTGTAAATACACTCCTGCAGACGCAGTGAATAGACCAAGCATAACTCACTTCACCCCCCTCCCCTTCTCCCCAAAACAAAACACACACCCAGAAACAGAAGGAAACCAGTCAGGAAAAACCCGACAGTAATTCAACAACTATTTCAAGCATTTTCATTCCCAGGAGGAGGCTGCTCTGCCCTCTGCCACATCCCCCCTGCCGTACCAGAGCTGCCCGGTGCCCCTTCGCGATCCCATGCCAGGTGCCGGTGGGCCAGCCTGCCGGGGCCGTTCTCTCCTCATTTAACACTGTGCACATCTCAGCTGGCATTTCAGTGCGAAGGCAATGCCAGATTTCTCTCTGCTGAGCCAATGCACTTGGAAATGCATGACGACTTCAGCAGATTAATTGGAAACACAGCCTGGGTGTTGCAATCCCAGGACTGACTCCAATTTCAGGAACAAATGTTTTCATCTCTAACTGGGAGCAGTCACCCAAGTGGAAGGGCGCATTTTTGTTGCTGTAGCTCACCCCTCCCCTGGTGTGCGGGCGGGGGGAAGAGCGTTGCATCTCACCCCGACGGGGCCGCTGCGCCGGCACTTGCGTCACCGGGGAGCTGCTGCTGCAGGGATTCCTTACGCTCCCAGCCGGCACCGGAGAGGGACAGCCCAAAGTCTTCCTACGTCGATCTACTTTTGCAGCACTGCGTCATTCCTGACGGGGTCTGCAGCCTCCTCTGCCAACAGCAAGAGGTGGGAGAACAGGAGAGGACGTGGGGGTCCCCTGCTGCAAGTCATCAGCTCCCCAGGGATGGCCGTGGGGCCAGTGGAGACAGCACCGCAGCTCTAGAGATCAGTGACTAGCTCTTCTGCGAGGTCCCGCTGCAACTCCGCACACATCACGACAGCAACGTTTCCAGCTCTGGCACAGCTGGTTTCCTAAAAGGCTACTGTCCCTACCCAAAGCCCCAGGAAGACCAGCTCCACTGCTCCCTCTATCAAGGCTAGAAAAGATGTCCTTTCACTGCATGGCTCTTGCACCTTCCGTACTCACACGTGGAAATTTTCACCCTGAAGAGTCCCAAACTTTGCTTCTGCTGAAGGACTTGGGCTTTGAGAGCTCAAGGATTCGATTTCTGTGCCCACAACATCTGGAGGTGACTCTTCCGCTCTACATCCAATGGGTGGCGACAGCCTGGACCACTGTGCCACACACACCTCAGCAGTGCTGGAGGAGACGCTGATGGCCAGCTCAACTCAGCTCCCCAAAGTCAGGTCCAGCAGTTTGAGGAAGAAGGGACCTATTCCCACAGTGAAGGTCCTGGACTGAACTTGCCAGAGGCTGAAGATAAATCCCCCGTAAGACCATTCACTCCATCTAGTGGCAAGCCATTCCCATGCTTCCATATTACTTCCCCCCCACCCCATAGCAACAACTCTCCCCTTTCCAGGAGTTTCAACATCAAGTGCCATTTCTTTGCTCAGTCATGTTTGCTGCCAACCTCCCATGCTCTCTTAGGTGGTCCCTCTGCAGCCATCACAACTCTCGATGTTCTCCCGTTGCTGCCAAAACCCAAAAGCTCTTCCGCGGCTCGGCAGCTGTGCAGCGGCTTCCCCGCTCCCAAAGCTTAAGGTGATAAGGGAAGGAGAAAAGCTGGTCTATCCACCCTCAGAGCCCTGGCAGGGAAGTCTGCTCTGATATCCTGCTGCCAGGGCTCCCGCAACCCAAGAAAAACTGTGTGGGCTGTGGAAAGGGCATGTGGCTGGTGCTGGAGAAAAAAAACAAACGGCAAGCTGGGAGCCCAGCTCAGGGAGCAGCCAGCTCACTTGGCTCCAGTGAGCCCGCACATGTGGGTCAGCAAGCACCCAAAAGGGAAGGAGGGACCGGCTCCGGAGGTGCTGCGGCTGCTTCTACCGATCCCCATCTCTGCTGCAGACAGACATGGAGCAATGCCTGGGTAAATTCCTGACTTGGCAGAGCTGTGGCAGGAGACTCTCCTACAGCGAGCGGCAGGGATCTGGAGCTAACAGCGAGCAAGCACAGTCCCTGCCTTGCACAGCCTAGATGGAGGCCATGATTTCAGCTAGATAAAAAGTATTTTAATCTTCCCAGATAAATCGGCTGCTGCAGGCCTCATTTCTGCCAGCTTCACCTCCTCTCCCAGCTGTTTGGCCTCCCCTTTCAGCAAAGCCCTGCCAGAGCTGAAGCCTGACCCAGGAGCGGGTGCATCCAGCGGCACAGACAGCCCTGAGCCACACAAACCCTTCCTGCAACCCCCCTGCCCCGCTCCAGGCTTAAATCCACTGACCCCAGGCTTAAATCCACTGACCCCAGGCTTAAATCCACTGACCCCAGGCTTAAATCCACTGACCCCAGGCTTAAATCCACTGACCCCAGCCCCAAATCCAATTCCCTTCTTAGTCTGTGCCTCGTAGAGCTCTTTTTTTCTGCATGAAAGCCACAATTCCCAGCCAGACTTTTGGGTTGTGATTTCTCTTCCCTGCCATAAAGTTCCTAACCCCTTTCTGATTTGGTGAAATAAGAATTTCTAGGCACGGCGGAACGGCAAACACCACCTCTCACTAAGACACCACTGTCCCCTGCTTGTGACCGTACGCACTGTGCAGTGCCCCTCGCTGCTCTCACCCAGGTCTCCCGTTTCCCACATCAGCCACCTTCCAGCCACGGCAATTTCAGCGCACTCTTCAACTGAGACTCTTGAAGACAACGTGTCAAATGGCTTCCTAAAACACAAATCTGCTGGAAACTATTCACCCATGACCAAACCCTCGCCTCCTCAAAGTCACGTAAGTCATAGCCTTTCTGCCATTAATTTAGATATTCTGACAAAATAAAACCACCAGGTTTTGTAATGAGATGCCATTTATGCAGCTTTGCTCATCTCAGAGCCTGCTGTGAGATCTCTGTTTGGGGTATCCCTGTCTCTCCGACTGGGAGATCTGTATGCCAACGCTAAGGACATCAGAAAAGCAACCAGTAACTGGGAACCTCTCTTCTGAATTGGGCTATCGGTATCGGACTAGTCGGTAGGTGGGTGAGCTCTGGCAAAGTCTCATCTCTCATTCCAGGATCAGGAATGCGCAAGAGCTGCTGCGACAAGATGAACATGGAAGCCACATGGACAGAGGGGAAAGCCGTGGGGTTTTGCAAGGAACTCCTCCGGCAGGCAGCCCTGTTGGGAGGCCTCCCCCACCGAGCCAGAAGACAAGACACCAGAAGGGAGGCCATGCAGATTTGTGCAGATACAGCACACACCCAAGCTCAAACCAGGCCTAGCCCACAAATCCTTCTGCAAGTTTCTCTGTCCCACCTCCAGATGTGCCAGCACCCCATCCTACACCCTGCGCCCCTCCCAGGCTTCTCCTCAGACACACCCTCCACCTTCTTCGCTCGCTTGGCACATTGTCCCAGACACGTCCGCGCGGCGTGAAACGGCCTCTCCATGCCAGCATCCCAACCTCTCCAGCAGGGAAGCAGCCAAGCGCTATCACTTGTTCCCATCGCCGTCACAGGCTATCATCCAGTCTGGGCTCCTGCAGAAGAGAGAGTGAACCTCCACCCAACCAGCACAGTTACTCATGAGTAAGCTAGACCCAACAAGACATCCAACCCCGACAGCAAGGTCCCACCAAGGAAAAAAAAAAAACAACCCACAAAAATCCTCCCAGTTCCTTGATCCTGACAGATCTTCCAAGGGTTCATCATCATCACTGTTACAAACCCACACCTCAAAACACAAACAAAAAAGGCAGCCAATAAAACTGACAGGAACCGCAAACAAGACTTGTAGATCTTGGGCCAGGGAAGGAGCAGACTCCAGATGTTTCCCCAGGGACTCCCTTCTGCTGTGATTTGACACGAGAAGAGATCATATGTGGCACTGCTAGGATTGTTCACATAAGATGGACAGGGCCAACACAGAAACCGCAAGCTAACCTCTGCCTCCAACACATCATTGTTTTGGTCCATCTGTCAAAGGAGCCGATGCCTTGAGTCTCCTTTGCCGCAACAACCAGCCTGAGCTTCATCATCATCTCTCCCTGCGAGGCAGATCCTACATTTTTGTAGTTTTGAGTCTTTTCCATTGAGTCACTGCCCTTTCTGAAGTAGATAGTACAGTGCTGGCCACAGCACTAATACCACTCAAGAGTCATGAGCTACAGAGGCAATGACATCTCCTTGCTCCTACTTGATGCTTCTTGGCATCACTCAAGAAACACAGACTTGGTGGAGCCCTCAACCCTGTTATTTCTGAGGACTTGGAGCACAGCCACCATGGCATTGCCTGAGCGGGACCAACATCATCTCTCTCCTGACAGCTCAGTTCCTGCTCATGGATACGGATGCTGTTGATCCATGACAAATAAACCTCTACTAGCAAAACCAGCAAGAAGTACACACGGTCCCGCACGTGTAGGGAGACGGAGGGCAAAGGATGCCCAGCAGAGACAAGCTGCAGGCACATCTTTACTGCTCGGTTGCATCCACATCAGGAGCACTTTGCAGCTACGGACCACAATACAGTGCTCCTAGTCTTCAAAGTCTAAAGCCTAGTTTATCGTCCCAAGGAAGAAGGTTAATGTTCACGTGCAGTATTTACAAACAAAGATAACAAGAAGCACAGAGCTAATGTCTAGCTCCCCGATGCTCTGCAAGGCTCCTACCTGTCAGTACAGGGTTCCTCAGGTTGCTGCTCGCCCCAGAATTGGGGGTACATTGCAGCAAGCTCCCCCAGTGACTAATGAGACACAGAACCACCCCCCCCCCGCTTGCTTACAACCCACTATTGGTATTTATTTTAATCAGAGTAACCACATGGTGCGACCGAAGTGCCAAAGCATGTCTCAAGAGCCCCTACAATTAGCATGGCAAGCGGGGGGGGGGGGGGGGGGCAGAAACGGCCTCTGCAGGATATGCTGGGAGGTATCCGCAGACGGCACGTGCAGGGCTGACCATCCCCAGAACTCCCCAGCCCCCCTTATCTCATCTGGGATATACGTGACGGTGCCCTAACTGTTTCCCAGTCAGCCCTGAAAAATAAAACTCTGGAGTCTGACTTCAGGGTAAGATACAAATCCACCAGCTACAGCTGTGATTCATCTGCCAGAGTCGACATTTCAGTGCAGATGTCTGAGCTGGCTGCAGAGACACCAGCAATAATCCCGTCATGGACATCCTAAAACGGTGCGCTTTGTCTGCCCCGGCAGCTCTTCTGCCTGCCCAGAGTGCGGCAACATGTGGTTCAGGCTCAGATGTAAATGCCATCACTGCAGACACCTAAAACTCAGGGAGTTAAACCCATCCCACACGCTGCTTCCAAGAAGCGAGCGGCAGCTCTGTCAGCTGCGCAGATCCGCTCTCCCCTGAATCTAAGTGAAGCCCAGACGACCAGTTCAGCTCCCTTTACAGGAGCCAGAAAGCAGGGTCCCCGAAAAGCATGTAGAAATCCCCTGTGAAGCATTCCCACTGCGGCAGGGCCGTGCCAGTGACGGTTTCATTTGTGCCAATTTCACAACTTCTCTGAGACACGAGGAGTTTAACAAAAACCCTTCCTGCAATGTAAAGGAACATTTTAAGGCTCCGCGTTGTGCATGGAGGCTACCTGAGAGCTACTGGAAAACTGAATTCATAGCCTAAAGATGACAGCATTCTCCAGGCATGCAAAACCCTGGGGTCTGAGCAGAAAGATGCTCTGAGCATCTTTGAAAGCTGCAGCCAACTCAACCCGCAGACGACACCAAACTCCGCCTGTTCTCTCTCCCTGAGCATCCCCAGATTTTGGGGCACCGCACAGCCCTACACGTGATTTTCTAGCACAAAACCAGGTCCAGTGCCGGTCCGGCAAGCGCCGAACACCCACCTGGCTCAGCCGTGCCATGCGGGGAGGACGGGCACAGCCGCACGGCGGGTGTTTACAGGTTCTCCGGGTCCATACAGGTGTACAACTTGGATGTTTGCCTTCCTGGGTGTTTATCTCCGGGCTGTGTCTGCACACAAACTTATCTCCGAGGGGAGGGGCGTGTTGCTCCTGCACACACTGTTATCTAAAGGGATATGGGCCTTCCTCCAAGGCGAACTCCACGGGTGAGCTTACCTGCGGCCCCGTGGCTTGGTACCCGCCCCAACCTCGGCTTCCTGGCTGCCAGCAGCGGTGCTGGGCCCGCAGGAGCGCTCCTGCTCCTCTCCATCCCTCCTGCCCTCTCCCTAGCTCGGCCCCAGCCCCCTTTTTACCACCCAGGCAGGTGACACTAGAAAATGCAGCAGCTCTTACAAGGAGGGGAAGGGAGGGAGACGTGGGAAGGGCAGAGCAGGGAGGAAGGAGGGATAGTGGGGTCCTAATGGAGGAGCGCTGATCCCATCTGGATGTGTTTGGGGTCTCCCCGCAACTTCTCTTGACAGAACAACCTCAGGAAGAGCCCCATTTCTATGTAAATGCCTCATCTTTTCATCACCTCACCCCAGCCCTCTCGTTCACAGAGGGGACAATTAACTGAGCCATTTCTAACATTCATCTAACATGGCCAAACCCCCCAGAGAAACCTCCCAGTGCATCCTCACCACCGGACCTGTCCGGGCCCAGAGAGGTCTGCCTGCTGCAGTCCAAGGCCATCACTTGTCCCGGGAAGGGAATAACTTGCTCTCGCATCACCGCAGCATCATCTGGAGGCTCGGTCTCCAGTGCACTGCTTGGCTTCACGGGGTCCAGCCCTACCATACGTGCTCTGTGGTCCCTCTGGCACTTCTCAATCGCTGCACAACTTCCCAAAACACCCAGAACGAGCTGTGGCAGAGGCTCCCACAGCACAGCAGGGGGAAGGATGGCTCCGAGCCTCCCAGACAGGGCTCTCGGTGGTGCCCCAGGACGTTTGCTTTTTTCACAACACCAGGATATTGAGTCACGCTCAGCTTCCCTGCAGCCTGCGCTCACCCGTGCAATCGCCTGGCTGCTGGGCAGCACATCAGCGCTCATCTTACCCAAAACACAGCTCCGTCTCCAGGCTCCCCCCGTGCACACTCGACCCTCTCCCCGGGCTCAGCGGCTCTGAACCTGCCGAAATGGGGAAGCTGGGAAACTCCTCTTCTGGCAGAGCTCCCAAGTGAACACAGCTCGTGTATTTGTTGCTTCAGATCTACCCGGTCTCCTCTAACTTGCCTAAGAGCCCTTGGCCTCTTATGCCGGCAAGTTCAGCTGTCAGGGGCTGTGGGAAACCTCAGCTTTGGAAATGCTGCATTTACAGTGATGCAACTTTGGAGACATTCGTCGTCCAAAGTTGGTTTTAAGGGGGCGAGGTGGATTAACCAGCCTGGTTTAGGAATTGACCCTTGATGCAGACGGCAGTGGCCAACGGCCCGCGTTGCAGCCTCCGTGAGCTGTAACCCTACCTCCCTTCCTCTCCCTCCCCCACAGCCCCAGTCCCTTTGCTCACACGGTTCCTGCAATTCCTGGCCCTCGGCTTCGATGTGTTGCACAGCTTCCGCCACCATCTGGGCTCCATTTAGGGGAGCTGATGTTTTTCACAGGGCTGTAATCTAAACTTTGGTATTGAGTTTACATCTTGCATACCAGCGTCTCACCACTGAGCCTGGCCACGCAGAAGGGGTGTCTCAGCTGCCAGGCTCTGTCCTACCACAGGAGGATGCGGCATGTCGGCGGCTCCGCGTACCTGGGAATCGTGCTGCCATGAATGCGTAAGACAGACCGAGAACCAGGGATCCATATGCACAAACCACCTATAGATCCAGTGAGGCACTGACCCTGCCAGTCGGCACGAGCTGGGAAATCCCAGCGAGCTGGGAATCGGGTCAGCTTCCCCTGGGAGCCTGGGGAGGCTGCAGATGGGAGTCGAAGCCCTAAATCAGCATTATCCAGGCTCCATCTCTAGCAACAGGAAATTCTCCTAATTTTTGGCCTTAAACCCTACCCTTATCTCCATCCAGACACTGCAGAGTCTTTCAGAAGTGTCAGGTCCTGCAAGCGGTGATAGAGGAAGAGCGTTGCGCTTTGGAGGGGGGCTTCTTTTGTGGAGGCAGGGAACGGACACCAAGAGCCGCTGGGAACGGACAAGCGTCCAGTGTAGCATCACAGGCCTGCTGCTGCTCTGCTTGACCCAGACTGAGCACATACAGCCCTTGAAGCCAAGTTCTACCTCTATGTCCCTCCACCAGCAGCAATCCCAGACTGCCACAGTCTGCTGCCTGAGCCCCTGCAAGCCACTCCTGTGGAGCAAGCAAGGAAGATGAGACACGAAGGGACGGTCCATTCCCACCACCATCTCTGATCAGCTGGCATAGTCCAGCTTTGAGCTTGCCCTTTTGACGCACAGGCATGCTTGTCCTCTCCAGCTGCAAATGGACAACCCAGAGCATGGCTCCCAACCTCTTTTGAAGCAAAGTTTCATTATAAATTTGGCCAAGTTAAAGAGGTTTGAAAAACCACGAGTGTCCCCCAGTTGTGCACCACATCAGATCATGCTACGAGCAAGTCAGTTGTGTTAGGGCAAACAACACATCACCTACCTCTTCACTGGGAGATGGGGGTCGGACATCCCCTTGCTACCGCCACCTCCCTAGCACCCTGCCTCCTCTCCCCATCACAATTTCCCACCTCCCACACCATAGGCTCCTCAGCTCTGTCCCTACAGCCCTAGCCAGACAGCAGGGGTCCAGGCTCGTGCTGAGCTCCTGTGGCTCGCAAGTCTAACTTGCCGAGGCAGCCAGACCCATGCACCATCTCTAAGGGCTGGAGCTTATGGAGGAGGAGAGCAGATATCCATTTTATGTTATCTCTGCTGGCTAACTGGGAAACCAAGTTTGGCAAGGGCTGTTCTGGGTGGAGGACAAGAGGGGTACACTTAGGAAAGTCTGGGGAGCTGGAGACGGGAACACAGGAAGAAGAGCAAGGGCAGGGATGCGCAGTGGCTTCTGCGCTGCCTGGTCCATCACTGTTTGCATTCAAAGCACAGCACAGATGCAATTAGATCAAGCAGGCCACAAGCTGCTGTGCTGTTTAGAGAAGGAAGTGGTCTCCGCTGGGCCAGGGCCCAGAGCCAGGGGTCTTTCAGCAACGCAACATGCAGCACCACTGAGCTTGTAGGCACCTGCTCTCATAGCAGCCTATACCACAGAGGTGAGACACGTCGGATGTTTTGGGAAGCAAGATCTGCACTCCCGGGAGGACGCCAAGACACCTACTTAGACTGGGCTACTACTAGGCTGCTCTCCACCCTCTTAGGCTCCTGCTCCAGCATATATTAAACAGGCATCAAAATGCACAAAGAGTCTTTAGCACGGAGCTGCTCAGAGCTCTCCTTTCCCAGACCAGTGCCCCGTTAAACACCAGCATCTCCCGTCTCATATCCACCAATTCCCTATGAACTGATAGCAGCGTCGATCAGCCAGGCTGTGACAGGATGACGGACCCACCACAGTGTGCAACAAGGCTCCTGACCCAGCTCCAGGCAGGCAGGGCTGCCTGCAAGCAGGCGATGACCGGCCACTGTCCCAACACGGGATGTCGGAGCAGCACGCAAATGAGGGCAGCACACAGAAACCCCAGCTGTACGCAGGCCCCCACCATGGAAGTGCACACAAGAGAAAAACTAGCTTAAAAGCCAAAAAACACAGGCAAGGTGCTGCATTTGCACAGAGGCTGGCACAACAGCTTCTCTACGAGTCACCGGCCCGGCTCTCCAGCCCCCCCAGTTATTTATGAACTGCGAGGGCTTGCAGCCACAGCACCGCCCTCCAGCCCTCCTGCCAACACGTTTTGCCAATGGGCACAACAATTTTTGCAAGAGTGCTGCTAGCAGATCCCGGGCTGTAAGGCTGGTCCGAGCGCTGCTGGGGCCCCCCAGGCACCTCCCCGCACCCCAGGCCCCCGCCTGCCCCCCGACACGTCCGCACCAGCCTTCCTCCACCCTCCTCCACCAGCTGCAAGGTGGGCAGAGCCCCAGCCAGCATCCAGAGGAGCGGCTCTGCTATCCCACCAGGCAGCCAAGATGGCTCGATCCCAGCAATCCACGAGGCTCAGCCAAAACCAAAAAATAATGTTTTCATACTTTGACTTTTCAGGCAGGATTTAGTCATTTGTGGACACGAGGGCTTGGCAGGACTGCGCTGCCTCCACTTACCTACTCCAGTAAGCAGCTGTTTACAACGGCAGAGCCTTGAAGATGGAAGGAAAGAGGTGACTTGTGATTTAATCCAGGTGAATTATTCCTGCTCCCTTTACGGAACATCCAGCCGACGAGGAAGGGGGGATTCAGCATCCGTGCACGCCCGTTGCATCTGGTGCACAGCCAGGGACGGACCCGCCGCACGAGACAAGGCGTTGCAACACAAACAACCTCCAACAGCTCCGCAATGAGCCACTTGGACAAATCCACCAGGGACTTTTGCCCCGTCTACCTAATGGCTAAAAAATTAGTTATAGGCAGAAAAGCCAAACCCTCTCTGAGTACACTTGCTTTAAAGAGGCAGAGTGGCTGAGACCTGGTCTGTCATACTAGAAAAGCAGGTTCCAGGCCTGGCTTTGTAAGGGTTGTACAAGCCCTGTTTGCTTACCCCTGCACTGGGGCACTCAGAGTCTGCCCCACACAGGCAGGGAGACCAGAAGTTAAGCGGTAATCGATACAGGTCATGGCAGCTAGCTGGGGGTATCCTTCAGAAATCCTCCACGCAAAGGATCCACGGGTTTGGTCCCAAACTGCCCCAGCGAGGGCCCGATGGGTGGGTTACGGAGCCAGCCTAATGCATAGGAAGCTTTTGAAAAGGCTGAAAAATTCAGTTTTAAAAAGAAACTGCGTTGGCTGAGGAGCCTGCACTGCTGTGTCCCCCTGCCCTGGCTTTCCCTTCTCCGGCATCACGTGCTTGGTGCCACCTTTGTGCTCTCCTCCGCACCATGGCTCCTCGGGCTCAGAGCAAGACCTCCCTGCATCTCAGGAGCCAGTCTTTGCGTTCGCAATGGCGAGGTTTGCCTCCCTACGCCCCTTTCAAGACCCCTTCTCCATCAAGTCCCTGGGTCCACCCATCCCATGCTGGAAACCAAAGCATGGAAGAAGAGCCTCCTGCTGATGACCCGAGCTTGATGTGCCACCTCCACGCCAGGCAAAGATACAGGTAATAGCCAAGCTCACCATGCATAGTGGGGCTGTCCCATCTCAGCGTCCTGCAGATCCCCTTCAAAATTCCGTATTTAAGGTGGAAAGGATCTCTGGGTTATTCTTCCCAACCCAGGATACACAGCCCTGCATCTCCCCACTCTACTCGAGCTCCCAGGCCACGTCACAAGCACAGCCAGGTGCCTCCAAGCTCTGGAGAAGAAAGGGATGCAGTTTATCCATCAGGGTTTGCAGGAAAGAGCTCACATGGAACTAAGGAAACAGCTTCTGCCACAACGCAACCTTATTCTGCCACCACTGTTATGAGCAGCTGTTTGATTCCTCACCCAGGAGCTCAACTTAGTCCTAAAATCACCTTCCAAGCACCCCAAGAGCCTTGGCCATCACTGCTTCAGAGCAAGCCCAGCTCTAGGGAGCCCTAGAGAAGTCACCGCCAAGGCAGAAGAAGACCTTGCTGACAACCCACGATCCTCTGTACACCTCAATACACTCCGCTGGGGCTACAAGCCCAGCTCTGAGCAGCCAGGATAGCCTGCAGATCTTCTATAGAGGAGTCAAACTGCCTAGAGCCCTTGCACTCAGGAGCCAAGGTCTGCTTTAATCCCCTAATTCTTCTTATCGAGTCAACAGTAAAGTTTACAACTGCTACCATGCAAAGGGCAGAGCCATCTTCACCTTCCAAGGCCTGGCCCACTGGAAAGGATGGACTTCTGTCTCGCAAACGTGTCCTCAATGCCTTGCAGGACTGAAGCCACCAAGCCACCATGTCCCTCTCTCAGTGTCAACACATGGCCTTGGGTGTGGGATGAGACAAACTGGGAAGGCAGGTTACGAATGCACGAAGGAAGCTTCACCAACGCCTCCAGTTTGCAAAGAGCGCAGTGGCTCCCAGCATTGCAACAGGCAAATGGTTTATCCAGCCGCAGAGCCAAACCTCCCTGCAGCATCCGTGGAGGGTGCAGAGAGATGGGCAGGCTCTGCAGCACGTATTCACTGAAGAATTAAAAAAAAATAAAATAAAAAAAGAAAAAAAAAAAGAAAAAAAAAAGGGAAATTGCAAGAAGCTACAAGGAGTTTGCCGCCACTGCTGGGAGAAGGACTAGGCTGCAGGAGGGCAGGCAAGGCTCGCTGTGCGCCAGCACTTCCTCCGAACCACTAAACAATGCCAGTTGGCGAGACCTCCGTTACGGTTAGACAGGGTGCCTCTCTGCATAGAAAGAGGATAAACCAAGTCTAATCTAGAGTGCCAGAAGACAGGGACAGCAGGAGGAGGAGGGAAGGGGAGAAAAAACTGTCCCGTTCATCTCAGCAAAATATTAGCTCTGGTGCAACTCCCCACCTTAGTGTCAGATTAAAACTTCTCAGGCACAAGCCCAAGGTTTATCTGCTGCTCCCCTCCCTTCTCCCACATTTCTGTTATTAAACCAACTAACGCTACTTATCTACAAATCCTGCCTCTTAAACCAGCAAAGCCACGCCACGGTTCCTGCAGTGTTGACACTCTGCCATGTCCCTTTGCTTAAGTGGCGAGCCCAAGGAGGTGCCAACAGCTTGCTCCCCACAAACCATGCACTGCCTGCCTTCAAAGCTCATCCACCACGCGGGTCCCACCACGATGCGATTCCCACCACGATGCTCTGCAGCCAGCATCTGCATTTTCACACGGTGATCAAACCACTCAAAGCATCCCGAAGGCTGAATTTCCACAGGAGCCTATAGCAAAGCCAGCGTGGAGCAAGTCTTCAAGGAAAGGGAGTTATTCCAGAGTTGTGCTTCGTAACCAAGTGTGGGATAAAGCTCGCAGAGGCACGCAGAATTCACCGAGGCAGCGCACGGATCAGCGGCACAAACCCATTAAGCCCCGGCCACTGGCAGGAGAAGTTCTTCGCAGAGGAGCCTCTGTGCCCTCCAGGCAGACTCCCCACAGCAGTTGTACAGCTGTCCCGAATTTGAAAGACAGATAAGGCTCAAATGATTCATTCAGTGTAAACCTTTATTTGCTCTTGCCTACCCAGAAGGAGCCAGCAGCTGCTAATGCTAAACTGGGCCAGCTCCCAAGCGCAGACAAAGGCCTGCAAAAATGGGTTTAAGGAGGAACTGATTGCTCAAAAAGCAATCCTAGAAGAGGCAGTTAGAAAGAGGGAGTGCAGCGCAGCGCAGAAGGAAGAGGAAGCCAGAGAGCACCTAAAAATAAATTTTAAAAAAAGCAGTCAGGCACAGGACAAAGGCCTCGTTTGCACGTGACCGTTACCCGCAGCGTAGGCAGGATGCGAACTCAGTACACAACACTCACTCCCCAGCAACCCCACGTACAGAGCCTCAACCACCTCGCAGCACACAGCAAAAGCCACGGCCAGCACCTTTTGCCCCCAGGACGGGCTCATTTCTCCTGTGCCATAAATCCCTCAGGTGCAGGATGCTGCTCCTGCCCGTGCCCTAACCCCAACACACTGGGCCTGATCCAATCCTGAGTGGAAATCCATCTAAACCCAGCAGAGCTGGCATCAGACAGCTTCAACACCAGTTTGAAAAAGTTAAAGGAATTTAAATGAAGTCTGGAAAACAAGATCTCTCCCAAAATGCACTCTCAAAAATAGCTAAGTCCTGCTGAAGGGCTAGCGAGGGGTTCCTCTGCCTCTGCATCCCTCTAGGCAGCACCTTCATCAGATCTGAGAGAGAGCTCGCGGGTAAATGGTGAGTTCCCAATGAAACAGCGAGAAAAGGCAGAGCAGATGACAGATGAGCCTGTCCTGTGTTTGTTGGTGCAACTGGGGCTGATGCTGTCTGCTCCTCTCCTGTGGCTACGAGGCTGTGGAAAGCTTCCACGTAGTCACCGAGCTGGGACCCTGTGCACGGGCGATCAAAACCTCAAAGCCCTTAACCTGCCCCAGTGGTGGCTGCGTCCACCAGATGCAGATTAGAGCTTCAGTTCAGGCCCACGTGTGAACCATTCTCCGTGTGCTGTACAGAAGGTTGCTCCTGTGTACACCCTGCGCCAGCCCACCCGACTAGCCAGGATTCACAGCCGTGCAAGGAAGGAAAAAATCCCCCAGGGATGGGAAAGGCACTTACAGGACGGGCTGAACATCACCACTGCAGCAGATATCTTCAGCCTCAGTGCGACACTCTGAGAACATCCAGCTAGTTCCACTCCTGGGAAGCCACCGCTCTGCATCCCACATTCACTTCTGCTTCACTCCTGCCACGCACGTATCTGGTCATCAGTGCAGCAGTACGACACATCTGATAAGGCTGCTCGTAGATGGGTCCGATGCAATAAGCCACTTAACAGACTCTCATATACTGAGTCATCTCGTCTCCTGAGCCGTCTGCCTCCTCCGGAGTATGTACCGGCTCCGGCAACTCTTATTTCGTACTCACATACGTGTGACCCTCTTTTTGAGTAGGCAAGTCTGAGGCTGCTGAGTAGGGCTCTGCCCAAGCCGTCCCTTCAAAGCTGCCATGAAATGCAAACAAAACTCCTGCATGGCATAAGTTTGCTAGTCGTTACCCTACGGTCCTTGAACTCATGACTACTGAGTAACGCGGCTTGCTCAGCTAACCAGCAAGCTAAGAATAGAGACCTTGAAGTGAAACCTACTGGGATTGGCAGCTATTTTGAGTGCACTGAGCCGGCAGGGCAGCGTGACATAAGAGGATATAAAGAGGAAACTGCACAACAACTCTCACCTCACCAAGAAAGATTTGGGTAACAGAAGGTAGAGCCACCGCGCGTGCTTTTGAGGCAAAGCAGACGCTGTGAGGAATCCCCAAGGCCATCTCCACACCGCTTTGCCAGCTCATTCCTCAAAACCCAAGACACAGCGTCGCGTTTGCAGCAGCGTGATACCAAGTGGGTCCTCCCCTGGCACAGCACCAGCCCCGCGGTGCCCTGAGCATCCCCAGAACCAGCTGAGCCCACCAAGAACTGCACGGCTGGACCCCAACGGGCACCAGCCCAGCGCGGCTATTGCTGCTCCCCACCTGGGATCTGGCAAAACCCCAGCAAACCGCCTCCTGTGCTGTCCACACCTCCGCCGCACAGCCCACGTCGAGCAGAGCATGTTGCCACAGGTTCAGCCTGCCCAGGCACCTTTGTGGAGCAGGGCTGCTGGAGATCCTGCTGCGACCAAGCGCTCACACGCAGCCGAGCCGAGCCTCAAAGGGAGCTGACGTGACCAAAGCAACCAGAGAGAGCACCCACAAACCCCAAACCTTGTCTTTGCTTTCTAACCTCAAGCAGACCCTTGCAGCTCTTCAGCGCAGCACACCCTTAGAAGAAAGGGTTGCGAGCGTGCCCAGTCACCAGATGTGTTTAGGAAAGATCTGGTCCCAGTTAGCAACCAACATTAAGATTAATGTAGGGAAATTTAAATGGCAATACTCAGAGCATATTTGATTTCAACCCTTAGATACTGGGAAAACAAACATACAAGCTAGGGTTTCTGGAAATCAAACTGACCACCTGAAACCGGTCCCTGCAGCAGCTCTCTGCTAGTTCATAGCGTGTCCACCTCGTCAGCATGTGCATTTGAATGCTCGTGATGCCAGTATATTCTGCCAGCTTACTCAAAACCGAGAAATGTGTTTTCTACTGGTTTTTGGACAGGAGTAAGTCATAAGCAGGGACTGACAGAGTCTGCAGTGCTAAATAATTGAATTGCCCAAACCCACCAGCTTAGTCTGTTATAAAAACATCCTCCAAAACTTACACAGGGCATCCAAGGGAACACAGCACCTCCAGTTCCAGTCATCATCCAGACAGCAACTGCTTATTAAGGCCTCTGTCAAACCGCCTGTATTAAACCACGGTTTCAAAGAGGCTGAGCACTCTGAATAAAGATCGCCAGCCGCAGATTTGCTTAACGCTGCAGTTCAATTATTACAGCGGCATGAGCCAGCGCTGCTGTCCTCTCTGCCCACCCCATGCCAGCAGGTGACAGCCACGTGGCTGCAGGGACCCAGATAAAATCCAACCCCGCTGGCACTGCGGCAGGGACTGTCCCTCAGCGTGGGGAACCCCTCTTCTGGGACACTGCCACGTCTGGCTGGCGGCAGCTCTGTTCTGCAACTGTGCTGTGGGGACAGAAGTGCCACCAACAAGGGCAGGGAGGATCCAGCCTGTCTCAGCCCCAACGCAGAAGGGAGCAGCAAGGCCACAAAGGAGAGCAGAGCACAGGCACACGAGGAGTGCCCGGTAGTTTCATCAGACTTCGACGCATCCCTGAGCCACGGAGAACTGCGTCCGCTCTCAGGCTTGGTCTCTGAGGAAGCAATTTTCAAGGCAAATGGACCATACTGCAAGTCTGCACAGCAGCACCTCCACACCCTCACATGGGGACCCCTCTACTGCTGCAGCGAGGTGTTGGTGCAGTCTTGGAAGAAGGAAAAGAAGGAGGCAGGCATGACCCTGAGCTCAGCAGAAGCCAGATGAGCCCCGAGAGAAGCAGAGGCTCCTGCATCCAAGTGCTCTGTAGTGTCTCCAGAAATAGTCAACCCTCCATCCTCAACATCCCTGGGACAGCAAGGAGCCGTGTGCCGGTCCCTGCCTCAGCCCTGGGACAAGGAGAGAGAGGCCAGAGGACTGAGGGTGAGCCCACACGGATGGCAGAAAAGACACAGCAAAACCTGTGACTGAGCAAGGCAAGGGAAATGGGAGAACAGTGCTTCTCCTCCGCTCTGGGCTGTCAAGGGGAGGGAGGGAGCAGGGACACGCTCCCACCTCAGAGACAGCCTCTCTGCTGTGAATATTCCCACCCTACAGCCACTAGAAGATAATACTGGAAAGCAGGCACTTTCACTGGCCTCTTAAGTGTTGCTGAAGGCAGCTAGATGAAGAAAAAAGCCTATGGCAGGAACAGAAGAGACTATTTTCACTTGCTAGTTGCACCCCCAGGCTATGTATGGAAACATATCGTCTGCAACGTAAGTGCATCAAGCCGTGAGCAAACCTGGAGAATTTACACAAGCCTTGAAGTTTAGGATATGCATAAAGGAAGAAATTCCGAGAGCAATCCTCACTTTGTCTTCAGTGATCGCTAGGAAGTGACGTTCTCCACATTTTCTGTGCTGCCCAAGGCTTCGCTCTTATGCAACAGCGGCTTTTGAAAAAGCAGCCTCAGCATCAACGCTGTTTTCCCCTCCCTTGCGTAAGAGATTCTCCTTCCGTGAAGGCTGAAGAACGTCCCCCCCGATGAACCGCTCCCAGCACTACATCCCAGCTCCTTTCTGCAGCATCAGGGAGTCCACTCCTGCTTCCACCCTCCGTGGAGCTGAACTCCAAGGTCCTTGCAGGACCGCAGGATGCTCCAGAGGCTCCTTGGACATTCTGCTCTTTCAGAGAAGCAGATGACTCAAGTGATAGGCTGATATCCCTCCAGCTACAACTGGAACACAAACCGGATCAGGGCGGCTTCGTATTTTATTTCTATAAATGCCTACCACACTCCTTGCAGAGGGGGAGTTGCAGGAGAATTGGGTGTAGTTGAGTAAAAGGGAAGGTGGAGAAAGGGAATGGAAGAGGCAAAGTAGGAGAGGAAGGTGAAAGAGCAGACGGACGAAAAGTCCAGGATCACCTAACGTGACCCAATGAATCGGTACAGGTGAGAGCAATCTTGTCAAGAAGCCCAAATGCACCGGGAAACCCTACCTGCTTATTTCATGCCTTATAACATCAATTGAGTCATTTCTAAAATAAGCAAAGGTTTGGGTCTTGGTTTTGAGGCATTACTTTAGGATAGCTACAGTAAACCAGTAGAGCTTTTTTGATCTTAAGTTACACACTGTGATGCACAAGTAGCCCAGAAGAGCAATTGGCTAACAGGGCCAAAAGCCGGGAGCCACATACGGCCAGCAGCGACTCCCGCTCCTGTCCCACTCGCCGGGTAAACGCTGGGAGGATGCTCCAGGCAGGCACCGCTGACGGGAACACCCTGCACATGTAAAAAATTTCTCCATCAAGAGAAATGAGTCTCTCCTGGAGGCCAGCACAAGATACTCTCAGTTTCCAGCTCTTCCCGCAAGTACCGTATCTCTGTCCTCCTGTTCCCTACCTTTAGCACCCACCTTCCTGGCACGCAGCCTCCATCCCCCTGAAGCACACGTCGTCATTTACTGCAGCACAGAGAGGCCGCGGGGTGAGCGTGACCACGTGCCAGACCAGCGGCAGTGTTTGTTTTGCACTGATGTGAGCAGTATTTTGATCCAACTGTTGCAATGCAACCCTGGGGAAGAGCTAATTCTCCTGCTGGCATGCGTTCCTACTCCTGGATACAAACACCTCACGGGATGAAGCCCAACATACCCGCCTGTGAGTGAGCAGTGTGGTTTGTTACTGTGCTGAGGTGCAAAAAGCCAGCCAGCCACCCAGCCTCAGAGACACCATCGTAATTCTTGTGTTGACAATAGCACCAACAGACTGAGAGCACCGTCCACCACGTTTAGCCTTGAACGTGGACGGACTAAACTTTTAGGATGAGGGAAGATGAACAGATACACGTGATGGATGTGCTAAGGCGCTGAAGCTTAACAGATAGCTGCTATCTTGCTCCAGCCCCTCTGTGGGGTCAGGACCTCCATGGAGATCCTCACTTTACGACACTCCCTCCCTGCTGAAGATGTCTCTGGGTGACAGCCTAGTACTGACTCAAGGCTCTTTCCTCAGCATCCTCAGATATTGCCCAACAGGGACCACAGTGACACGGACATATGGCACTCATACCGACTCTGCCACCTCATCGATTCGCTTACGGGTACTTCTGCCTCATGCTGAGCATTGACTGCCTTCAGCCCCACTCTGCCACGGGCTGATGTGCCTTGGCATGAATTCCTCCTCTAAGGTGAGTCTGGGAAATTTCCAAAGTCAGTTCAACAAGCGCTTGGCCTCTGTTTGCTATTTATAGTTTGGCAACTGGGACAATGCCACCCAAGCATACCAGCTTCGCTTGCTCTGGCTAAACTCAAACCCAAACAACTGAATCCTGCACAACATTCAGCAGCCTCAGAGCTGCCTAAATTCAGCACGCATTCATTCAGTGTTAGTAACTGCTGCTATATCTGGAAGACAGTTTCAAGGGAAGACGGAGCTCTCCAAGGCAGAGAAAGAAAACAAATCCTTTGCTTACATTCTGCAGGACAGCACTGCTCTCCTAAACTTCCTTGGCTCGGCTTAACAAGACACAAGTTTTTCTGCTAAAAAGTTAATGTTAACAGCATTAGCAAGTCACACCGCGCCCCACCAGCCCCTGCACGCCTCCTGAACTTTGTGCACCCCCTTGAAAGCTTCACGACACCATCACATCATACAGCGAGTGTACCAACTCAGACCTTCTTTGAGTGACAAAATTGTCCCTAACATACTCCAGGCCCAGCCCTGCTCTTTGGGGAAGGCAATTCAGCAGAGCAGCCTGTATATGTCCAAAGAGGTGGGAGCGGGGTGACCAGAAACAAACCACGTACGTTAAGGCACCAAAGGAACACATTACAGCCATTCAGCGAGGCTGGTAGGCTGCAAGCAGCAGGGGTTTCTGCAGTATTTTTAGGGCAGTCAGAGCGGCAGACGAGAGACCAGCCGTGCCAGCCAGGGGCTGAACCGCGCGGGGCTCTCAAAGCCTCGGTCACAGAGGGCTGCTCAAGTCTGACAAAAGCCCACCCAGCTGCAACCAGACTGTTCAAACTCAGCAAGGCCAGGACACGCTTCTCTGGCCGTCTGTCATCTCCCCCATTTTACCAACAACACAAAAGTCAGCAAAGAAGCTGCTAATAGGAAGCCGGCAAAGCCTGAACTGGGGAAGGATGCATTCCTGCCTTCGGGGAGCATAGCAAGGTAATGAGACACAGACATCGGGAAGGACTCAGCAGCTCGCAGGACTGACTCACCTACCCATCCTGTGCTGTCCCGTCCCTCTGTAGCAGAGAGCAGCTACAGGGCTGGATGGAGATCAAAAGGCAATAAATCAGATCAGAAAAACTAAGGTCTTGACGTTTGAACCAGAGATCGAAGAGGAGATTCGCACACCTCCCCTCTGAGAGTCAGGCAACGGGGCAGAAGGAGCTGCCTTGTTTCGGAGCATTGCCAACACACTTGCTTGGTTTTTCCCCTCCGCAAGGTCCCAGCTGTTAAATACATGATTGCAGGATCTCCCAGACTCTCTTAAGAAGCACGTACACCGTTGCGTCCCACTATTTGAACAGGAAAAACCCTGAAAATCTGAGCCACAAACGCCAAACACACAACATCTCCTTACTACTGACATTTTCGAACCTCACTTTTCCTTCAACAGTTTCTAAACGGTTAGAGTTTTGCAGCACTGGCTTTCAGCTTCCCAAGAGTTGTTCCTATCCCAGTGCCCCATGGTGGGAGAACTGTTTGGCTTAAGCCACGTATCCCAAAGCCGTCAGTGCAGCCACTCACATCCCTAGAGCCACCTGCCTCAAAAGACTTTAAGCAACCAGCCTCCCTTCCCAACACCAGATACAACCTGGGCCTTTACTCCAATCCACAGCCCAGTTAAGCGTGAACACAGAAACCAGGACCGGAGTCATGACACGCACGCTCCAGCCACCACAGGCCTGAATTCCCCGTCTCTGCCAGCAGCACAACACAAATCCAGACCCACAATCTCAGGAGGACACGAAGTTTAGCCCTTTGCTAGTCCAGATATAAGACTGTGCCGCATTGAAACGCCCCTAGCAGATGAGAACTGCACTGGACAGCACCCAGCGCAAACC
Organism: Ciconia boyciana; assembly: GCF_034638445.1. Lineage (NCBI taxonomy): Eukaryota > Metazoa > Chordata > Aves > Ciconiiformes > Ciconiidae > Ciconia > Ciconia boyciana. Next base: position 1,487,717 of record NC_132960.1, on the reverse strand, counting down.
CAAAGCACAAGCCTCTCCCTGCCCTGGGGAGGTTCCTGTCCGAGCCCCAGCAGGATGCACAAAGCTGTTTAATAAACTACAGGAAGAGACACACTCGCATGCACTCATGCAGCACCTCCGTCTTCCTGCCGTCCCAGGACGAGATACATGCCTGCGAAGACCTGCCCTAGCATTGTGACTTGTCCATTCCCAAATGGCCCGTCCGAAAGGCTTAGGACCCCGTTCGGGACAGGTCTAACCTCATCACCATCCCACGGGCTTACGCCTGCTGAGCTTCCAGCCTCGCTGCAAGCACTTTTGCTGCCATTTTCATGCTCCCACTTCCTGCTCACATCAGGCAGCCTAGTAGGAAGTGCTGAAATCCTCCGATCCTCGCTGCAAACCAGGAAGCGCTGGAGATCTCCTGAGAAAGGCTGTGATTTCCAGGCTGCAAATGCTCTGCAAACATCTGGTCAGAGGTATCGCATCCGGACCCTCAGAGAGCGGGGCCCACCCTCCCCATCCTCCCAGAGCGTGCTGCTTTGACCGTCTGCTAGAACAAACACAGGGCAGAAACCACTTACAGATCATCCAGTTGGGCAAAAACTACTGCGCAGTCCAAATCCTCGGGCCATTCGCTTCCCTTCCTCTCCCATGACAAGCAACACCTCGCCTCTCCTGCACACCCGCCACTGAGCCAAGTCCAGCCCGGGCGCACATCTCAACACCGCCTCTGCAGGAGCCTCCCGACGTCCCATTACTCAGCAGAGCCTCGTAACATGCCCAAACCCCAGATAATACCTTTACCATGGAAAAAGGTGTGGGAAGATCTGCTTTTTGGGAGTGCAGGGATTGCCAGCAAAGGGCAAATCTTGGACAACTCACAGATCTGTGGGCTGCATTGGCTCGTATGCTCAGTCTCCAGACAGATCCAGGCTACTCGGGATATCAACAGCTCTTTTCCCAGCGCAGCTGCTCACATCCTTTCTCAACAAGGTATTTAGCAAGAAAGAAAGATGCCGTTTCAGTAAATACACCCAAGGAGGATGCAACCCAGCAGAGCTGTTAGTGCTGTCGCTCTTCTGCCCTTAAAGCCTTGCTTCTTGCAAGTGCCAGCTGGCCTTCAGAAGGGAAAGGCAACAGGATTAGAACAAAAACATTCCAGCAAACAACAGGCTTGGGTTTACCATATCTAAAGACCCACTCTCGAAGGCAGCCACAGGTCTGCGGACCTCGTTTGACCCGATGAGTCAGGGACTCACGAGCCTGAAGTATCTTCCTCGGTTCCAGCAGCTTGTCTGGACTTACACCCACAGCCACACGCACACATTCGCATGGGACACTGTCTCCTCACGGGGTGGATCAGCTGCTCCCGAAGGCACCATCACCTGATGCTTCTCCAGGCACCAGCTCTCCGCTGCGGGCAAGGCCATCTGCGTGCTGGGCCATCAGATGCTCCCTCGCCTGGAGCCTGGCACGCCACACGCCAGCTCGTGCCACATACACCAATACCAGGCGTGAAAGCACCGTCAGCAACTCTCCATCGACACGGGGTGCACCACCACCCCCAGCCCAGCCCTGGCTGGAGGCTGCACACCCCGAAGCAGGCGCTGCAGGGCTCCAACACCCCCGGGAGTGAGACCCCCCTGATCCAGACCAGCCGGCTCCCTGCTGCGGAAGGGGCTCATCGATCCCAGTGCAAGGCAGGGCCCAGCTTCAGGGCACCCTTCCTCAGGAGCCTGCCAGCCCCAGGGGGCTTTGGGGAGCAGCAAGGCCTGGGGCGGGGGGCGAGCAGAGCCCTTCAGGTGGGGCTGCCCCGGGGGAAGGCATCTCCTCCCTGGGAGTGTGGGGGAAACGGGGCCAGGCCTGGCCCAGGGGAGGCCCCTCCAGCATGGGGATGGGGGGTTCGGCTCGGGAGACGCCTCTGAGCCCCGCCGGGGATGGGGGACCCGGCCCGGGGGAGGCCCCTGACCCCCGCCGGGGATGGGGGACCCGGCCCGGGGGAGGCCCCTGACCCCCGCCGGGGAAGGGGGACCCGGCCCGGGGGACGCCTCTGACCCCCGCCGGGGAAGGGAGACCCGCGCCCGCCCCAGGCCGCGGTGGGAACGTCCCCGCCGCCGCCGCCGCTCCGGTGCCTACCTCGGGCGGGGGGCCGGGCTGAGGCCGGCGGCGGGGACAAAGGCGAGGCCGGTGCGTCCGCGGGCTCAGGCGGCGGAGCGCGGGGCGGCCCCCGGCCGGGCCGCGCTGGGCGGCGGGGCGCGGGGCGCCATGGGCTGGGCGGCGGGCGCGGGGCTCCGCTGGCGGCTCGGCTCCACCTGCGCCGCCGCCGCCGCCGCACCGGAACCGGGCGGGGAGGGGAGGAGCGGCCCGGCCCGGCCCGGCCCACGGCGCGTTGTCTGCGGGCGGCACCGCCCCGCGGCCAATGGCGCCGCCTCCCCCGGGCCGGGCCGAGCCGCGCCCGCCGCCGGCATCGCCCCCCCGGGGCCGCTGAGGTGCGGCCGCGGGGGCGGCGGGGGAGCGGAACGGGTCGGTGCCGCTGGAAAGCGGGGTGCGGCGCGTGGGGCAACGGGGGGTGCGCGCAGCCAGGACCAGCCTGGGTTCAAACACTTCGGACCGGCCTTGGGGGTTCAAGCACTTGGGCCAGCCTGGGGATCCTGCAGTTCTGGGCAGAACCGGGGTTCAGGTGCTTAGGCCACAACAGGGCTCCTTGAGCTGTCCTCTGCAGCGTGGCGTGGGTGTGCAAACCCCCCCCAGCCGGTACCGGCTCTGTCCGCCGGGCTGGAAAAGCACCTGCAGTGCACTGAGATCCCAGCCGCCTTGGCCTCACCGGATCCGGGCACTCCTCCCGTTGCTGTGGGATGCTCTGTGGTGCCCAGCCCCTGCGTGTTCCACGGCCGTCCAGGCACCCACGACCTTCCCCAGCGCTCCTCCTGCGGTGCCCGATGCACGCACACACGTGGGGCGGGCGGCATCGCACAGCGCAGCGAGCTGAGAAAAGCATAATCTGTGCCGCGAGGAACAGCAGGGCAGAGCCCCAGCGATAGCTCGGGAGATGCAGAACCCACCACCAAAATGCCTAAAAGCGTTTGCAGGTGGCGGCTTTAACTGCTGCCCCGGGAGGGTCGCTCTGTCGGAGCTGTGTTTTGCTTGGACACGTGATGCCATCCTTGGTTTACACGCTTGCTTCAAATGGAGACTATTTCAGTTCCGTCTTAACATCTTTTTTTTTTTTTTTAAACATCGCAGAGAAGTCACACAGTAAGGTGCTTGCTGAATTTAACCTCCGCGGGTTTAACGGCTCCTCCCCACCAACCATACTGTGTTCGATCCTACCAAACTGACCCCGCTGAGATCAGTGAGCCGCAAGAGAAGCTTTCCTACAGCTTATAAATCCCAGATACAGAAAACGTAAGGGTCAGGTTGGCTACATGCAGGAACTTAAGAAACTCGCCTATTGCGGCAAGAGCTCTTCGGTAAGAAGCTCTGCCGTTACTGCAGCTTTTTATCTCGCTTCCCAAACCTGCCGGCTCAGGCAGGACACTGCTTTTTGCTAGAGAGAGTCGGGTACAATTCACAGGCACATTTAGAGAGGAAAAACTAGGAATTGCACATTTGAAATCTCTTGCAGCTGGACCCCGAGCCCAGACTTACTCACTTAATTAAGTTTTGGAAAAGACTCCTCCGCTGCGGATTTACTTACAAAATCTGAAATCCAGCAAAGTCTGCAGTGAGAGCTGTATGGCAGCGCAGAGGACGCAAAGCCGAAAACACAAGGCTGTCTTTGGCAGATTGGTGCCGTTTCCTGCCCGTTTCCTTGGGACTCGGTCACCAACAACAAGTCCTTTCAAGTGGCCACATCGTTTGGATTTGATGCATCCGGCTGGTAAAAATAAGGGTGGCTCCAGAAAGATATGGGATGTGCAAGCAGGAAGGAGCCATGAAGCTTGCCAGCCTTTTCTACTGCTATTTATATTAGTCTTAAGTGTATTCTCTTTGAAAATTAAATACTATTAATCCAGAATATTAAGCGGATCACAGTCTGCCTTAAATTTAAGGAGCATAGCAGCTCTTTAATTGAAGTTGAGCCAAACATTCCTTTTCAGAGCAGTATTTTCAGGTGCTCTAAAATCCACAGGAATATTTAGGTTGTCTTTCAAACATCCAGCATATAGCATCCCAGGGTTTTGACGCTCCGGTCAGGCTTCGTTACCTCCCGTCTCTAGGTCCTTTTGGGACTGGGTGATGTTTTCTTTTTAAAACGCCAGTCTTACAGCCACCCTGGCACAGGCGGATGGCTCAGGAGCGGGAGCGCTGGTGGGAAGGGGTCTCTGGAGGCTCCAGTCCAGCCTTCTCCTCCGAGCATCACCCTCCCCGCCATCCCAGCAGGGTGATCATGGCTTTGCCTCGCTCAGGCGGGTCATCTCCAAGGATGGAGACCTTCTGCCTCTCTGCATGCCCACCCCTGGGCTGCGAAACATGTCCGCTTGTCCACCCTGTACCGGCCAACCGCAAACTGTCCCAGTTGCCTTTTGTTGTATCCCATGGCACTGCTGGGAATAGGCTGACTCTGCTGTCTCGTACTTGCCCTCAGATTGCTGTAGGCTGTGGTTAGACCTCTCCTTCAGCTCCTCTTCCCCGCCCTAAAACAGAGCAGCTCCCCTCACGTCTCCTTGCAGACCCTTACTCTCAACCCTGACCATCTCAGCAGCTGTACTGCAAATGGAGTAACCATTAGAGCAAGACCCAAAATTCGGGTTGCTCACCCACGGGAGCACCCCCATCTCTAGGAGGAGAGCGCCGCGTTGTCTCATACCCAATAAATACGTTATTATATAGAGCAGACCTGCTTCAACAGGAGGGACCGTGAGCAGCTTGTTCCAGCAATCCCTCAGCCGAGTGGTTAGAAAGACCCAGGGTAAGTGGGAATACGGTTCAAATCCTTGTCGTTAGAAGCCAAACTTGACCCTGAGTCCCCTCCATCCTGGGTGAATGTCCAAGCCACCAACCTGCTGAGTAAAGGGGCAGCAAACACACTGCCAGAAGGCCCTAACCTGAGGAGAGCTTTGCAAACCTAATTGGAGATGGGCACTTCCGCATAGCCCCGAGTAAAACTCCTAAATTACATAAAATTGCAGGCTTAAGACACACCTTTCTCCTGCATGTTTCCCAGTGACTCGCTCCGCTCTCGGGGCTCTCCCATCACCCCGCTGGGGGAGCTCACCCACGGACCCTCCCAGGGGGGATCAGGGCCGGGACGGGGCAGTTCCCGTTGCCGCCGCACACAACGGGATGAGGAGGGGACGAGCGGAGGGCAGGAGAGCGGGAGCATCCCCATGCAGCGCACGGTGGGGACCTAGGACCTCAAAGGAAGAGAATGAGTCAGATTCAGAGCAAAGGAGGTGATGCTCAGGGGCTTCAAATCCCATTCAAAGGCAGGGCGATATCACCCGAGATTTCCTTACTGACCGCGGGGGGAGCAGCCTGTGACGGCAGTTATTTGGCCGCAGCTCCTCTGCAAGAGGACAGCTGCATTTCCAGGAAATCCAAAGCACGGGGGATTCTCTGACCACTGAATTACACTTCTCTTTTCCAAAGAAGAAATCACTTCAGATGCAGAGCAAAGCCTGGCCTCGTCCCAGAGCGAGGAGAGCTGGAGGAGCTGCCGCTCAGCTGGAGTGCCCTGCCTCTCCGGAGGTCAATTGGTGCAGATGCAGTGAGATAAACACCGAAACATGGGTGGGCAGGGGCTGTGTTTTTGCTGAGCTATTTTGCTCACTCTTACGATACCAGAAGAGAATATGGGAAGTTACATATCAAGCATGCATGCATGCACACAGGCTGGCACACAGTTGTAAGCCCCAGTTACCAAGTGGTTATTTTCGGCACTCTCTGAAGCTGGGAGGCTCAAACTGCAGCCGCTCACGATGCATCTCACCTTTGGGGCTTTCTCTTTCCCTTTAATTTCTGCCAGTTTTCTTCTGGATCTGCCTTTCCTTCCCTTTCATTTCCAAACTCTCAAAACCTCCTTGATCCACAGTTTCATCTTGGAAATCCTTAGCAAAAGCTCCTCTGAGAAGATGCGTGACCCTCAAACAGCACCCGATAGAGGTTCAATCCATAGCAAAGCCATGGATTTGTCCATGGCTTTGTCCCCTGGCGGGGACAAAGGCTTTTTTACTAAGTCTTAATTACGGAGGTTACACTTAATGCCTCTCTGATCTGGAAAATAACACCGGAACAGGAGTGCTTGTCATTTAAGATGGTTGCAAATGAATCCCAAACTGAAGCCGGGGGAGATAATAGGGAAACCTCAGCATCGGTGTCAGTGGAAGAAGCCAACCGGTGGGGGAAGAAGCGTTGATGTCCTTGATTTTGTGAGCTGCGAAAGCGCTGGCCATTTCCCAGGCTGGTGGAGAAGCCAGCACGCGGCTGGGGGCTGCTGGAGGCTCAGAACCCCGCCGGGAAGGGGGTCCACGTCTGCGCCAGCCTGAGCTGTGCTTCGGGACCACGGGAGGACCACGCCACAAAGCGAAGCGGTGACAAGAGGGACACAATGAGGTGTAAAGCCTCTCCGGCTGCACGAGCAATGGGAAACCAGGAATATGGGGTGGGTGAGCTGCCTTGACCCCGCTGGCAAGCACCAAGCGGACCCACAGACATCCCAGGGCTGCGAGGGCTCGCCTGAGCATCGCCCGCCCGGCTGGGGGGTCTGCACTTTGAGCCCACCCTGCCCTCACCTCAGGCAGCCTCATGAGGTGGGATGTCGACGTGCTCCCAGAGCCCCAACAACGCAAATTGCCATGGCAATGTTTTTATGACTAACAGCTCATTCTGAGAACAGTCACTAATTTCATGACGTAAGTCCCAGCAGGCCCCACTCTGCATAAATTTGCATATTACTCAGTGGAGCCAACCAAAGGTGCCATTGGTGGGGACTGTGCTCTATGGTTTATGTTGGGCAGCAGCAGGAAAAAGGGTTTCATCCTCCGCATCTAGCTCTTTCCCCCGTTCAGTGCCCTAAACTCCCCTAAATTCATCCTGCCAAAAGGCTCAAACACACTGGGAAGGACAAGCGGGGGGCTGGTCCTCCTGAGCTCAGCCAGCCCCTTCATTCCTGCAGGTTGCTCCCCATTCCGGCGTAACCCATGGGAATCTACCCCGGGGCATCCTGGAGGAAGCCGGTATTTTTTCTCTTGCAAAATAACAGCTCAAATAAAAGGTCAGGTTTGGGGTGGGCTGGAAAACCAGAGTTTTTCTGGTCTTTGTATTCAGCTTTGAAATTTGTGAATTTTTTCCTGTTCGCATTTTGAAAAAGCAGCAGCAGCCTGGCTTCTCCCGTTAGAACCCCATTCAGAAATTACCTGCACGCGAAGAATAAAACCCACCTCAACAGCAAAGAGAACCCACCCAGACCTTCCTCCATCCAGATGGCCAAAGCTCAGACTGAAGTTATTGGGGAATTGAACCAGCCGGCAGCCTTGGAGCCTGGGGTCAATCAAGATCATTCAACCCAGATTATTTTGGAAGCGCAAGGCAGTATTTTTAGCCTGGAAAGCAAGGCACCACTTCCCTTTCTTGAGTCTCTCCTCCCTTGCAGACCATTGCCAGCAAGGCTGGGGCTCTGCTGCGGCCGGGCGGCGGGGACGTGTGCAGAACCCGCTGCCGGTTGTGAAAGAAACGTGCTATTTTGATCGGCGGAGATGAATGCGCATCACCCCCACACGTTGTGCAACCCTCAGACTGCTGGCGAAGGAGACAAAGACGCTCAAGGCTGCCCGGGCTCGTCCGAGCTCCCCGGCAGCCGGCTCACGGCAAGCAGGGAGGCTTCCCGCAGCATCCCCACGCAGGCTCGGCCCCGATGCTCGGGGTGGAGGAGAGCCAGAAGAAGGTTTTGGTCTGCCTGGGAGGGGGAAAGAGGGTAGGCAACGGTGGCAGTTCCCGAGCAAAGCCTTTGCTGAGCAGCTGGATGTGCTTTTCTAGTTCCTACCCATCACACCTGAGTCGTGCAGCAAGCCAGAGAGCTGGAAAATGCAAGGATAAGGCTGGGAACATCCCCTGGGCTGGGGACAGCCTGCAAGCTGGGGGTGCACTCCTGGCCCCCCAAAACGGCAGGAGCCATGAGGATGGGCATACGCCCTGGGAAGACCTGTGCGTGGGGGGCACGGGCAGCCCTATTCTCGGCAGCTCTCCTGGCCTCCGTCCTCCAGCCAGGGGCATCCCAGAGACCCCCAGCCGCCACCTCCTGCCCACCCGAGCTCAGGACCGCTGCGCTCCCCTTCCCACGCCTGCTGTGTCTCTGCCCGCTACAAGCGGGAACGTCCGGACCAGCAAGAGGCCATGGAGGTGGTGGCTGCGGCAGGTGAGGAGTGACTGCGGTTTCGATCAGACGAGAGCAATGCTCCCCGGAGGAGAGCGTCCTCTGACGTGCACTCAGCTCCCCGGCCTGCCCCGGTTTATGGAGCCGTGCTGGGAACCTGGGCTGCAACCAGCTTTCTCCTGGCACGGGGCTGTCCTAACTGGAGCTCTGGGAACAGAAAGCTCCCTGGTATCTCCATGGTGGTGTGCAGTGGTGACCGGGCGAACGCCTGGCTGTTGCCAGCATCGGGAGGGATGTGTTCAAGCGTGGGGATCCTGCTGATCACAGGGAAGAACCTGGTAAAATTAGGGACACAGCAGCCAGCATTCCCCTCCCGGGACGGATTGCATCCCCGTGGCTCTGTAATTACCTGAGCAAAACAAGGGCTGAATGAGCATAAGAGGGGAGTGCACAGAGCTGCAGGTGGGATCCACAGCCTCGGGGACAGCCCAGCATCCTCTCCCCTGGCTTTGGGCTGATCTGTGTCCTCCTCCCGCCATCCACAAACTTTCCATCCCAAAAACGTAGCTCCTTCCATCTGCCTGTCCTGCAGCCACAAAGCTCTGCTCTCATTAGGATTGGTCCAGGGCTGTGCATGGTCTGGACCTCCCAGATCACCTGTGGGCCTCACAAAATATGAAAAAATGAAGGTTTCTCCTGCTTTCCAGAGGAAAATGGTGTTGTGCTTGTTCAGATATATTTTGGCCTCCCTGGGCTGCAGCAGGAACTCACAGTCTGGCAGTAGGATGCTTTAGCCTCATTATAAAATGCTGAAAATCACCATTTGCTCCCCCTCAGTATCTGCTGATCTCCTGCTAATGCTCCAGCACACAGCATCTGCTCCAAGCACGTCCTTATCTTCCACCTACAAACCAAGGCAGGGACATTACCCACCCCACCGGGGTGCATGGCAGGGAGATAAAGCTGCCTCTGCTCCCCGCATCCGCACGAGCCCCGTCATGCCAGAGCGGGGCCACAGCTAACACGGCACCCAAGGCAGCATGGCTCGGTACTGGTAGGTTTGGAGATGTGATTGAAAAGGAAACCCGCTCCATTTCTTCAGATCCTATCTAAAAACCTCCCTTCTGCTGGCCTCAACTCCAGCCTCGTGCCAGTGACACCGGAGAGCCCTGCATGGCACTACCTGGCATCCCTCTGCAAGCGGCTTGACCGAAGCCACCCCCAGCTGCAAATGCAGTGGGGAGCCTGCTTGGGGCACAAGCAGGGATTAAAGCATTCCTCCCAACCCCTACCTTTTTTTCACAGGACTTTCTCCTTTATTCCCCCCCCCCCCCCCCCCATTTTTCTCTCTGCCACGGATTGAATTTGGGATGCTTGGGAGGGTTTGAGGCCAACCTGTTGAGCCTGCCAGCGGCAGCGGGACTGGCTGACCCAGCAAGCAGGTGGGTGAGTTGCTGACTTGGGCACAAGAGCGCTTGATGCCTTTTTTTATTTGCTGATGTACAAGACGAGAGCAGCAACTCACGCCCTGCATTGGGCAACGCACGGCCGGGCTGGGAAGGAGGTGCCGAGCAGAGCTTCGGGTAAATAGGCGGTGGGTGGGCGATCGATCACGTCTTGGGGATGTGTCCTGGGCACTGAAGGGTTCGTGTTTCATATCTCAGGGTCTCAGCTGTACAAGTGAAGGAAGCGGGGCCAGACCAGGGGCTGAGCAGGTCCTGGCCATGCTGGGCAAGAATTAGCCCACCCCCAGTGCGGTTTTGGTCCCAGTTGCATCCTGCCTGGAAACACCGGGCACAGCTGGAGCAGCTCAGCAGAGCTACTGCTCAGCATCTAAACTTCTTGACTTCCATTCAGTAAACGTAAAACTATTCATATTTAAATGCAAAACGCTGGGAGCATGCAGACACTCTGCATACAGGAACTTGTATAATAAATAGGTTTTCTCCTCCACAGGCCTTGTGTTGCTTCTGCATATGCCATGATGGGTCTACCCTCTGTACGGATTCAGCTGGGACTCAGGCTCCAAGGACCATCGGAGACCTCACAGCACCCGTCAGGCAGCCAAAGTGGCAGAAGCCCTCAAGGGGCTGCCACCAGCCCCCCCCGTTTCCCCACAAGCCTCGTCCTCCGCCTGTGTTTTCAACTGAACAATGACATTTGCTTGGCAGCCCAGAAGTTTGTTTTAAATAGACACTCCTTGAATAAGACCTACAAAAATACCTTCACTGTCCTGCTGCTGAGTGTGAAACCACAGCACAGTAAAGAGGAACCATCGACTTTAAAAAAATTTAAAAAATAAAAAGTAATCACACTTCTGCCTGCCTGTTTCACCCTCCCGTTGTTGTTAGCGCTGTCGTGCGTTTTGCAAAGCGAACGACGATTAGAGGGAAGGGGCGACGCTGGTGGGTGGGTTTGCTCTGGGTCTGCAGCCCCCGGGCGCGGCGCAGTCCTGCGGCCGCCTTCCCCTGCTGCTGTTGTGGGGCTTTCGTACAGCCCCAGGGAAGAGAAAAACATTTGCTTTAAAAACAGGAAAATGTGATTGTAAAACCACAACAATGGGCTGGGGAAGGAGCCGGAGCAGCTCTGAATTTAGCTTTCGAAACAGCCTTCGAGTTGACTAAATGTTTCTGTAGCAAACCCTGTCCGCGGCCCCACGCCCTCTCCCGACTCCGGGAGCAAATGCAATAACTCGGTGGCTTCATCGTTGCCCTTATAGCCGGGTGCCAAATCCGCACCTCTAATTTCAAGCACCTCTGATGGGATTTGCAGGCACAGAGACAACCTGGTGGGTTCCTCACTGCACGTTCCCTGTGAAGCAAGGCACAGCCCAGCTTATACGGGAGTTTCTATAGACCTCTGCCTTTTTAATATATCCTTAAAAGCAACTCCAGTGTGGCAATCACATGAAAGCCCATCACATGGATCCATCGACCACTACCTGCTCTTCCTTGCCTTTTTCATTAGAGAAGCTCAGGCCAAACAGTTTCACAAAAAGTGGCCATATAAGTTTACAGCAGTTTGCAAATGTCACCACCTGAGTGACTGGAAATTGTTTATTTCCCTTTAAAATGCCCAGAGGGTTTGTATCCAGATAAAGAAATAATAGCCGGCAAAATTGTGTTTTCCTAAACACCAGGAGAATGAACAAAAGCCTCTGGCATGCTCTAGGCACTGCTCGGAGCTGCTGGGCACGTTGGCATCGGAGGCTGTAACCCCCCCATTATGGCACGACCTCCTCGGCCACCGGTCCAGAGTCCACCCTGGGTGCCCGGTGCCAGCCTGTCCTGCACCTACAGCAAAAAACTGGCTCTTCTTCTACCCTCAGGGTGCGTTTGGGGACCACTCGAGCATCCTGCGCTCTAAAGGTTAAAGCGTGGGCTTGCTCAGGGGTTAAAGCCAGCTGGGAAGGCTTCGGGGTCCCACCGCTGCGGATCCTGCCCTTCCCACCTCCCCTGGCCCCTACAAAAGGCTGGGGCCAGAGGGTTCCCCGGCAGAGAGGGGGTTTGGGTGGCTCGCTGGGGTCTGCGGGTGCCTTTTCCCCTCCAAACCTTTCAGGCATATAAAGCAGAGCTTTGACTATCAGGGCACAAAAAACCCAAAAAACAAACCACACAGTTGCACCTCATCTTAAAGCTCTTCAGAGCCAGCCTGGGCACAGGTTTATTGCTTAACTTGGCAGCGACTGCTAAAAGAGAAATGGCAGTTTCTTAACCTGACCCAGGCGGTTGTGATTTTCTCATCAAGCCAGTTAGAAAAAGGAAATACTGATCTGAAGCTAGCAGCTTGCCATAGGTTGGCTGATAGAAAACACAACCAAACTGACCTAGGAGGGCAATTTTCCATGGGCATCGTATCAGTCACACAAGTGAAAAACCACACGTGAAATCCCTGGGCAGAGCAGGTACGGTTCGTCTCCAAAATAGCCCAGATGACTCATGCCCTAGAAAAGCTGTTCCCCTCTGTTGACTTCAAAGTGATACTCAGGTGAAGACATCTAAAGGTAGGCGAGATGAATTCACGCCTGCAGGAAAGTCCCACTGTCAAATCTGCGGGCTTGGCTCCTCCAAAGCTTCTGAAGGCACAAGGATGGACCCCGGCTCCGGCTCCTGCCCTCAAAGAAGGGTGGTAAAACATCACAGCAGGTCAGTAAAGATTCAGAGTCCTTATGTCCTGCCATGTAATGAGAGGCTGACGAGCGCTGTGTGCATCCAGGGGAAGGTTATGGGATGAACGAGCTGCGATCAGAGGTATTTGCAAGGGGCAATGTTTCTCAGTGCAGAAGGATCCTTCTTGTCCAACAGCAGAGCAAGATCCAAATGGAGATAAACAGATTTCCGTGAGAAATAAGGAGCATTTAAGGGATGTTGTAATCCATCCAGGGCAGGATACTTTCTCCATCAATTCAACAGCTTGAATCAATACCTGCTCTCTTATTAATAAGAATGCGGAGCTCACCCAAGCGCTCCAGTCCTGGGACAGGAAACACTGTGAGGTTGGATTGGGCTAGAGAGGGAAGACCAATATGTTTTAAAGCTTCATGACAGCAACCGCGCTGTCCCCTTCCTAGAGAGGGTCTACCCGAACGGCCAGAGAGCCGTTTCCAGACTTAGCAAAGCAGCCGTGCCACCAGACTAGGCGGGTCTGCAGGGGAAGGTGGATTCCTGCCTTTCAAAAAGCCTCAGAAAACACATCAGGAATGACCGTGCTAGTAAATCTTTCCACCCAGCAAGCTATGACCTCAGCTCCCAGCCTGCCTGCAGAGGCTGGAGGCAACGCTCAGCTCCTGCTGGTGCCGATTCACCAGCAAACGCGTCAGCAGCGCAAACGGGCGACGTGGAACAGATTGTATCATGCTCGGAGCTTGCTGAGAGAGACACACCGAGAAAGCCAGGAGCTGGACACCCTGATGGTCAAGGAGGCGGGTGGGAGGAGGACGTGCCAGCTGCTGCCAGCAGATACTGAGAGCATAAGCAGCAAAGTCCCTACTATGGCCAGAAGAGTTGTCATAGGATAATTCAAGTTGGAAGGGACTTGTGGAGGTCTCCAGTTCAACCTCCTGCTTGAAACATGGACAGCCATGAGATCAGAGTAGGTTGCTTGGGGCTTTGGTCTTCAAAGGCTCAAGGATGGAGCCTGCACAACCTATTCCAATGCTTGACTGTCCTCATAGGGAAGAGGTTCCTCCTCGTATCCAGCCAGAACCTCTCTTATTTCTATTCATGCTCATTGCTCCTCCTACCATGGTGAAGAGCCTGGCTGCAGCCACACCGCACAGGTACCCAGAGCATCACCGCTACGACTGACACCAGGTCAGTCCCTGTAGCATAACCTAATCTGAGGATCTGAAAGCATCTTCCAAAAGCAGGTCAGGCTCCTCGCCTGCAGGACCCAAGGCAAATACAGTGCCACCAAGTGGACACAGACACACGTACAGACGCCCTTGGAACTTGCTCGGAAACATCCAGAGCTCACGGTCCTTGGCAGAGAACGTGAAGAGAAGTGCCTGATCCAAGATTAATTCAGCAAGGCAAATACACCCACCACCTCCTGACAGCCTGGGTAGCCCAGGAGTTGCTTTCACCCAACCAGTCCACCTTCGGAAGTCAGTTTGGGCCCCAGCTCTCCTCCTCTTCTCCCCCCAGTCCCACAAGGTCTGACAGCAAAACTTTTGTCAATGCCTCAGCACCTCCAAAAGCCACAGAGGAGCCCAAACTGACCTCTGACAACTGCAGAACGAGCACATTCAGAGAGCTAAAGATGACAACCAACGAGAAAATATAATGAGTTGTGAGGATGGAGATGTCTAAAACACCTGGGCAAGGATGTGCCCAAAGGCTGCTGAGCAACCACATCCTACCCACAGCCAGGCCAGTCCTGGTGGCTTCTGCTTTTAACTCACCCAGATGTTCCTTGTGAGGGAGACTGTTAAGAACAGCTCAGGCTGGCCAACAGCACTGCCAGCGAGCCTCCTGGCATCACGGGCTCCCTGGGGCCACCACGAGCGGGGCTGAGGTGGCAGCCCTGCCAGCACCTCGCTGCAGAAGTGGCCAGACCTCCAAGCGAAGGGGAGTTTTGCTCTCAGGCTGAGGTCATGTTTCCATTTTGTGCTTGGCAGCGCTGCTGGCAGCCTTTCCATGGCCTCCCAGCCCTCTGGATGCCACGGCAGACAGGCCAGGTCTGCCGGGGACTCCCCGGCCGGCTTGCAGACTGCTCCAGGCTGCCTCCTCGGCTCGGCTCCCGCTTCTCCCAGGAGATGCCCATGTCACTGCCATCCCAAAGGAGGCCTTCTCCACTGTGACACTGCTCAAAGCAGCTTCCAGCAGTGGTAGACAGTGGGTGCAAAGTACAAAACTTCTGAGTGTGGGGACATCCCTTATGGCTTGGGTTTCCTCTGGAGCCGGGGCACGGGCCAGCCGTGGTAGGAGCAGGGAGGATTTCTGGGTGCAGCTACACAAAGTGCTCTGCAGCTGCCAGTGAAACCCCTCTGTGACGGGGTAGGATGGAGCAAGATGCCAGCAGAGCAAAGGGGAGCAAGCTGGGATGTCTAGATAGCAACCCAGCACTGCTCACACAACAGAGCACAGAAATCCCGAGAATGTGAGGGGACAACCCAAGACGCACGTGTGCCCCGGCCAGGGGGCTGGCAGGGAGGGTGGCCCGGAGACGGCCGAGGCCGCTCTGCAGCAGCTGGCAGGGACCCAAGCCTGCCTCTGGCCAGCTCCCTTCCTCTCAGAGAGTTTCCGGGACAGACTTTAACACTTTGCTGGCTAAGCCGTGGCTTTGGTTGCAGCTGATAGCATCTTTGAAATGGAGCTAATAACTGATGGGCTTTTATCTTACAAAGGAGGTAAAAAAAAGTTGGAGGAAGGAGGCTCTGGGAGAGGCATCACAGCCAGATGCCTATGAATTTTTCTTGGGCCAGACATCAGCTGGATCCCACCAAAAAGCTCCTCATTGTTCACACCAGCCTCTTCAAGGGCCACCTTCCCTTACAGGACAAACCACTGAGGTCTCAGCCCAGCTTGGAGTTACTTGCCCTGGGAGCAGCTCCTGGGCTGCAGCCCCGCGCTGCCTACTCACCCTTCCCACCGCCGCTCCCTGTGCCCCGAGCCCTTCGTAACGTCTTCAGCTTTGACTCAGGGTCCGTTTCCTCTCCACCTCCTCTTGCTGAGAGCTGAGGGTTTCTTTTCCTCTCCTACAGAGCTATCCCAAAAGCAAGGAGCAGAAAACCCTGCCCATGCACGCTCCCATTTCCATCACACACCCCCGTAGCTGCCCGGATTTTCTCTTCCGACCGTCTCTACTGCAATTGCCCACAATGGATATGAACAATTCCAATAGAGCTATTTTTAAAACCAATGCTCGTACAATAAGCAGTCTAGTTTGAGGTTTCATTGAGCAACGTTTCAGCACATTGTGGTCCCGGTTACATGGGTGCTGCCCTCGTGTGAGCTTTGAACGCGACACTCGACAATTTTTAAGGCTTCCTTTTAACAATTGTAACCTCACCATCCCCATGACTGTGCGATTACTCATCCTTCAGATTCAAAGTAATCAGTTGGAAATCATTTTGTTTGGGGTGAAAAAAAAAAAAGAAAGCCCCCCCTCAACCTCCTAATAATGAGGTGTGGCCCATTCTCTGCCATTGCTACAGGGGTTTGGCTCTGCCTGCGATTGCAGGGTAAGGAGCCGGGTCCACCGGCATTTTCTGAACAGTGAGAACAATTTATCCAAAACCATCATATCCCTATTTCCCAGGAAACACAGAGAAAGACCAGGTGAAGGTGGGCTGGGCATAAAGTTCTGAAATTGCCCCACCAAAAGAGCTTTTATTTGTCAAGTCTGCACTTTTTCAGGTTTCTCTTTGCCCAATGTCAGCTCAAGGCTCTAAGCTCATGCTCAGCCCTAGAAGGCCTTTCTCTGACACATGGGATATCAGCCCATGAAGAAAAAGAGCCTTTTACCCTTTTTATCCTACCAGTAGGGATCTTTCAGGTTTTCAATACAGAGCTCACAAACACCCATGGTAAGAATGATCCCATCCATGTGGTGTAAGCTTTAACTGCTGGGCTTCCTCACTTTACTTCTGTAAGTAAAGAGGTTTAAATGTCATTAAGCACAACAGCCTCGCCACCGTGCACGGCTGTGCCTTCAGCAGCCCTGCAAATTAACCCTCTTCAGCATGCAGAATAGGTAAATTCTGCTTCTTTTAGGTATTTTCAGTCATTAGTTGAAGGCATTTGCAGTTTTCCTCCTTGAGAAGGCAGCAGCTCTGCCGTGGGTGCCGTGCTCTCTCCTGCCGCGTGAAGCCTTCCCGGCCACTTCTCCTCAACTCCCTGTTTGCATTTTCACAGTCCCATCCCTGGAGTTTTCACTTTTTCCTCATTTTTCTCATCTCGGGCTGTCACTTACTGGCCACTCGCCTGGTGGCATTGCCTCGATTCCCCACCAAAGCCCGAGACCTGGCTGGTTCTCTCTTATCCCCACTCAGAGTTTTACTGCTTGAACCAAGACAAACCCCCCCCAAGGTTTTTTTCCACAAGGTCTCATCTCTGGTCCCCGTTACAGTCTGGCCATGACCTACAGAGTCCACAAGGCCTCCAGAATTGCCCATCAGACTCAGCCCAATCAAAACTGTTACAAATGCCACAAAAGAGCCTCTTTTTTTGAGTTCTTACCTGAAATTGATATCCTTCAAAGGTTTCAGTCCTTCTAGGACTACGCTGTTATCCAAGGGTTTGCACCAGCATCTGATAACTCAAGTGCAGCCTGTTGAAAAAAGCTTATGACCTCTGATACAAAAGGATTTTTAAGCAGCTATCTTTGCTCATTTTGTCCCTGCAGCTTTCCTTGAAGCCTTCAATTACCCTGGAGCATCCTCAGTAGCCTGGTGCACTTCAGCACCTGCCTTGCAAGCATCTCTAGCTGCTTTTCTCACAGTTCCTTCCCTCTCTCCTCCAAAGAAGCATTCGGCCTCGCTGCCGTAGGCGGGGAACAAAGACAACCCCGAACCAGAGCTCATAACTGATGAAGTTTTAATACAAGAGGAAAGAGTGGGTGAAAGAGGAGAGGGTCTGCTGCATCTCTCTCCTGCTCCTTGCTAACTGACTCTAATTGACCCTAATTTGCAGTAATTGTTGACCACAATCAGGTGGTGCCTTCTCCAGCTGTAGAGAAGAGCCCTGAAGGTGCTTTCTGGGCCTGGAAGTGGTTGTAAGAAGCCTGGGATTGAAAGCCCTCCTGCTGCACGAGGTCTACAGAGTTCCTCTACGTTCTTCCCCACTTCTCAACAACATCCCATCATGTGAAGGGCTCAGTTTTCCTTAGTGCTGTGTCCTCTCCCTCTCCTTTCTTTCTCAGTATCCTCCTCAAAGCCAGGATGCAGGGTGCTTGAAACACACTTGCTGTGCTGCCAAGGTCAACCGTCCAAAAGTCACATCAGATGCCTACAGATCATGAGATTTAGCTTTAAGGGTCCTGATACCTTCAAAGTGACAGCTCTTGCAATTTGCATCCTGGTTTGTGAAACATCTAGGCCACCCTGAGCATGTGCTCAGCTTTCTCTACAGCCCAGAGAACCAAAACCAGTTGGTTTTAGCTGGAAATTCCCAGGCTGGAGTGTGGGAGCGTTACACCAGTTTCAGCACTTTTGAGGTAGGACAAAACTCAACCAGTTCTTCCATCACAGCTTCCCTCCTCCTAACTGTGGTGTCATGACCTGCACGTTTCTATCTTGATGCAATTTCCCAACCTATTCACAGAAAGAGAGCAAGGAAGTACCAGGGGGTGGCAAGAGAAGAGAAGAGCCGTAATACCTGCCTTGGGATGAAGAAAGTGGAGAGATGCTCCCCATGTCCTGGCTCCAGTCACTTGGTCCAGGCCAGGGCTCTGCAAGGTGAATACTGGTGTATGGAGAAGAAGTCATTCACGTAATGTAAGCAAATGCTGCGGCTACTGTCTGTTGTCGTGGTTTAGCACCCCAGAGCCAGGGTCTCAGGTTAGCTCATGTCCAATAAAGCCATCCCTGCTGTGGGTCACACAGCAACGTGGCGTCCACAGTGCAGTGCACACGGGAGGGTCTTGAGGAGCAGCAATGAGAACTTCACGCTTTGAAGGTAAAAACCTGTAACTGAGCATCTAGCCTGGAAGTTGGAGAGCTCTGGTGTCCCGCGAGGTAAAAAGAGCCTTTTTACCATGCTAAGCCTAACACGATGCCTGTCTTTCTTCCCTGAAAGAGGGGAGCTATCCCCACCTGCTAGAAGATTTTCATGTGCTGTATGGTGAGCAACCGATGGTGAACATGAGCAAGAACTACCTGCCCTGTCGGCCGTTCCCTTCCTGGCTGATGTCCACCAGGAGATCCTCTGTATTAAGCCCTTTACTACGGCCCATCCGTCAGAGCAT
Source organism: Ciconia boyciana (assembly GCF_034638445.1). NCBI lineage: Eukaryota > Metazoa > Chordata > Aves > Ciconiiformes > Ciconiidae > Ciconia > Ciconia boyciana. The sequence goes on along the minus strand of NC_132960.1, from coordinate 1,469,014 downwards.
CTCTCAGCTACTTAAAATACAAGAGGCTGAGGGGCTGGAGATGCTGACCTGGGGCTATCCAGGCAAAAGCAGTCGGGAAGAACACAGTACGCACCCCACAAAAATGGGTCAACCGGACTAAAAATCCCTAACTCCCTGCGTGCTCTTGGGCAGGGTAGGGTCTGGGTCACAAGGCGCCAGAGCTACGAACACAGCACGCACCCACTGTATTTCCTGATAAACGCTACCCAGGCTCTTGAGCAGGCTGGCAGCTCGCTTGGCAGTAAACAAGATGCAAACACACGCTTTAACAACCGATCAGAGCCTCCTCTTCTCTGTGCCTCGCCATTCACTCCCCTCCACCTCCACGTCTCCTCGTCCTCCCGAGCAGCTCAGGCCAGGGAATGCCTAAAACCACCCATGCAGCGATGGTGGCAATCACAGCAACACGACAGAGATGTTCAGCAAAGAGCAGAGGAGAAAGAAAGCCCAAAGACACATTTAAACACAAAAGACGGGTTGGACGAGAGTAGCCCGGAGAGGATGAGAGTACCTTTGTTGTCAGTGCTCATCTGCCCGGTCAGAGCTGCCTGCTGCCCTTTAGGTTTCCGTCTCTCTTTTACCCCAGTGCATGTGACAGTCCCCAGGCAGAGCAGCTCTTTAGTGTGGTCTGCACCGTGTGTGGCGAGGAGCCCGAGTCCTGCTCTCTAGCTTTCTTCTCAGTGCAGTTTCCATGCTCGGTTTCAGAATGACGACCTCTGATTCTGCGCTGCCTCGGGCAGCGGCTCACTCTCTCGCACAAGTGGGTTTATCTCGCATCCTTTCATTTTACTCTCACACCCAGCTGGGGGCCAACTGGTTTCAAAATAAAATGAAGCTGCCAGAAGCTCTTGGGACTCTACCAACCTTTTGCAAACACTTTGAGCCGTCGCAGAAAATGGCCTGTTTCCATGAATGCTCCCACTGGCATAATTGGTCACCCGGGGATTCCCGGACAATGAATATCCCAGGACCAGATGCAACAAGATGCCCAGTTTTATATCTGGGGAGACTAAAATTGGAGCAGCTTCGGAGCCACCCACACTCACCCAGGAAGGGAAAAATCCCTCCCTTTGAGAATTTACAACCTAAAGCTCAGATTTCCAAATGGCAGCAGACACCCACGCGAACGAAGGGCCGGTCCCAATTAACAAGGCAGACGAAAAGAGGAAGGAGACGCTGTCCCCCCATTCTGCAAGCAGGGCGAGCTGATGCCCAGGCGGGTAATGGGCTTGCTCAAGCGCACCAGGGGAGCCTATAAGAAAAGCAGGAATTGCCCCAACTCTCCGTTCAGCATCTCAGAGCACCAATATCGTCCTCCCTGTGCTTGGCAGCCTGTCCCTCCAGTGCAGTATTTACTCTGAGCTGGCTGCTTCCGCAGTCATCCCCGCCGGGCTGCGGCTCTGCCTTTGCAGCGGTCGAGAGCAGATGGAGGAGCCTGGTCCTCCACTGAGCGAATGAAGCTTTTTACATGGGCGGCTGTCGACAGGAGGGCCTGGAGGTACTGCTGCTGCCGTAGCAGCGAGACAGCCCGTGGCAGGACTCCAAGAAGGAGGCCAAGAACAAGAGACTTCACAAACTATCGTCATTCGAAATAGCTGGAGGCAGAGAACCTGGACCGGTTCTTCTGCTGGGAAGGACACCGTGGCTCAGACAATGTAGCAGTGTCTTTCCCCCCCACGCTGGTGGAAATTAGTTTTCTCCCTGTAATTGGCCTTCTGTTCACAAATCGCTAATGTGCGCTTTTAGTCTAAATAACTCTTATTTTAGGTTAAAGGCAAATGGCAAATCAGGAGAGAGCCCGAGAGAAGTTTCCATGAGGCAGAAGGCTTCTGTCTGTCTCCCCTGCCATGAAATTAATTGACTCCCACTGAGTGATAGCTCTTACCTAGGAAGGACCATGGGCCTGGAAGTGGACCCCAGGGCCATTAAGTCCAGGGCCAACGTCTACACGAACTAACTAACATGGTGCAAAATTGTCCACAGCGGTCCACACCCTGCGTCTCCACTCCTGGAGTATTCCCCACTGCTGTATTTATTGCTCGAGATCAAAAGCCACCAACTATAACTTGGTACACGAAGAGAGCAGGAGAAATTGAGGGCACACACAGTAATGTAGCCTCTATTATTTTGAGGGGGCATACAACTAGCAAGGAAAAGTGGGCAGTCCCCTGGGGAAAGCTCAGGAAGACCCAAATCCAACACTGCCTCCAAGAGAACTCAGGGATTCGCTCTCATGAGCAAGACAACCTGAGCCATAGAATTTTCCTTCCCTTTACATCATCAAGGTATCAGGCATGCAAGAGGCAGATAAAAGAGGAGATGTTCCTCAACAGAAAAAGTTTATAAGAAATATAGGGTCAAATTATCTTCTTATGCAATACCCCTGCAACTTATAAAATCTAAAGCTGTAGGACATAAATCAGCCACTAACTGCCTGGGGTTAAAGAGAAACTTCCTCTCGTAGCAACCTATTGCGTAAGTGCCTTTTAACGGGAGCTTCTGAAATCTCTGTTAGAGAGAGGTTGACTGGGCTGTTGGGCTGAGTCTTCATAATCCTTTCCGTGCCCTTTTGCTCTGATCCATCTTATTTTCTCTTCCTCAAGCTGGTGAGCATCGGGGAGGAGGTGCAGAGGCAGCGGCTCGCTGCTTTGTGCTGGGGCTACCGCAACGCGCAGCTCAGCTCAAGCTAAGGTTGGTCCCACCACCATCGCGTCCCCATTTTCTAAGCCGCACTCTAAGGACCAGGCACTTTAGCACCTTCCCCTTCCCTAGCTCTGACTCAGGTCCTGGAAAATTTTGTAAAGGATTAGTGAGCGCTGTTGACTCTTTTTCATGTGCAATCTGTTCCTGCCGGCCCCTTTATTGGTGCTGTCCCCGAGAAAGGCTGGAAAAAGGCTCTCAGGTCAGGCACTTGCTTACCCTGGGGATGCAAGTGGGAAACCGCAGGGGGACGCCGCTCGGAAATGCACAGCAGCGTTACTGAGATCACCCTGCAGCTGCCACCGCTCCGCCGTCCACGGAGAGCTGAGCGGTGCCGCAGGGCTGGGTCCCCCCTGGCTGTCGTGAGCATTTGCTATGAAAACCCCCGTGAGCCCGAGCAGGGGGTCCTGGTGGGAGACGTGTTCCCAGCACAGACACCGAATGAGAAGCAGCAGCTCGCGCCGCTCCCCGAAGCTGTTCGGCGTCCTCCGGAGCCGGCCGCGATGACACATGCCCACCTGGCTGCTGAACACCAGCTCCAGGTCCAGAGCCGGCCAGCAAAGTCCCCATTCTCACGGAGGCTGTTCCTGCTTTGCTTCCCGTCCTCCACGGCTCCCCCCAGCCCATCAGCGGGCTGCACTGATTTCCACCAGCCATTGCTGGCTGAAACTTGTTTTATTTATATTTTAACCCTTGCCTTACTCGCCCTCCCACTAAATAAACCAGAAACAAAGAGAAATCACGGCAAGTGGCAGCCATCAGCCTTTGTGGCACCATGTTATGCCAGAAGAACCCCAAAGGGGCAGGGAAAGACGGTGCTTTCGTTGCCCCTCTGCCTGCCGCTCCCCCCGTGCCATGGGATACATGAGAGCTTGGCGCCGGGGCTGGTGTTAACACGCTGTTTGTTTGGTGACTGTTCTGCTACGGTTATTTTTAGCTGGTGACGCCTGGGGTATTTCGCTTCAGGATGTCCGGTCTGAGCCTCTTTCTGGGAATCCCATGTTCTCTAATTGTAAACAGCCCCATTCAGTTGCTTGCAAGTGCGAGAGGCCCCGACTTATGCAGCGGGGCTGTCAGGTGTGAGTCAAACAGGAAGCTGCTGCTGCGCAGGCAAGCGAGTTATTAGCCATGAAAAAATGCCCTCGATTAGCTTGTGGGTCCTGGCCCCGCAGCCCACCTCTGGCCAAGCCGATTTACCCAGCCGGTGCGAGGCTGGGGCGTTCGGGATGCTGCCCGTGGGGTGTTGCCGTGCTGGGGTTTGGCTCTGCATCTCCTCCACGTCAAGGTTTATTTGGAGGCTTGGTGTTGCCTGTGCCACCCCCACCCCCCAAAAAGATGAGGTTTGGGTAATTTTGAGGCCCCAGCTGCTGGTTTTGAAAATGTTGTCACTGTGGGAAAAGGGCTCCAGAGCACTGGAAACCTCCTCGTGCGCAGATGTGTCACTTCAGGGACACGAATGCATTGGGGTCTGGATGGTGCCAGGAGTCTCTGGGTGCCTGGGATGGGACTCAGGAGGTGTCGGGGCAGAGGAGCGGAAAGGCTGGAGCCAGGGGTGGTTTCAGTCCTGTCCCCCTCCCCGCGGGTCTGAGACAAGGCACTCCATCAACCTGACCTCAGAAACCCTGCAACCAAGTGATTCGGTGTTTTGCTAAAAGCAGCAGCATGCTGCTGCCCTTGTGCTCTATCACCAGCCTGGGTTATTCAAACACGTCTCCCACGTGTCTCAATGCCGGGGCAGAGGCTGCAGCTAAGTCTCCATCACCCTTGGAGAAGCTGGTATAAGGCAGAGGGCGAGACGGGGTCTGGGTGACCAAGACGAGCCTGTAAACCTGTGAAAGCACGCGCTGGTGCCTTGATGAATGTCAAGAGACGGCGGAAAGGCAAGGCACATAAAGGCGGTATCCCATGTCGTTACGTTCAGGCATCACCGGATGATGCACATCAACAGAGGTCCTACAAGCGGCACCGAAAAGGTACCGTTTCTGTTCGCAGCGGCGCTGGCCAGCCCTCCCCGCTGCACGGTGCCGGCAGGCTCCGAGCACCCGGGTTGGACACGCGGGTCCAAAACAGCAGTCCTGACACTGTGTCACTCCCACTCTCCTCCCTTTACAGCTGCTATAAAGGTCCCAAATGTTAGCAATATAACGGCGGTCGCAAGCCTTCTGTTTATGCCATCAGCAGTTTATCCCTATTTTCCACCCCCTTGCATTTGGGAGCCCAAGAAAACCTTGCAACAGTAGTTTTGTTCATACAACCAGACTTTACCAGTGCTTGTTCAGCTAAAAGAACCTCAGACTCCTCCAGCACTTCCAGACCACTGACTTTGCTACCTGCAAAGCCCCCTGCACGGGAGCCCAGCTGCCTGGGGAACAGGGACAGCGAAATCCTCAGGGACAGCGAAATCCTCAGGGACAGCAAAATCCTCACTCGTGCTTCTCTAAAATCCAAGGATTATGGAGCTTAAGTTATGTGACCTCCACATCAGAATCAATTTTTTTGCACGTGGTAGAAAAGTCGGGGTGATGCCTGCCCGGCCCTGCGAGGTGCGGTTGCATCCCAGGAGGCTGGGATGCCAGCGGAGGCTGGTGCCTTGCAGCCATGCGGGTCCATTCAGGACACCCGTGCTCCCCTGCCATCCCCACCGCTCACTCCTCCTCTGCTACCCCTTTGCGTGAGCTCAAAATACGAGTAGGAATTGAGCCAGGTTAGAAAACAACTCCTTCGTGGCCGAGGCACGATGGATTAATGGCAGAGAGCAATGTTTTCAAAAGGGGCCGAGGGTAGGATGCCGTAAAGTATCTAAATCTGGTAGGAACATGAGTCATACGGAGCATCCATAGGGACTGTGGCTTCCAAGGCACCTCGGCACGTAGAAAAAGTTCCCTGGAATGGCCCGTGCACGGAGCAGCGTTGCCGGCACCAGTGAAGTAGGGCATGTGCACAGTTGTGCCCATCTCTTATCTGACTCATTTCAGTGTCTCAGGGGAAACCCTGGCATTGATAAACAGCTCTCTGCTCCCTGCCTCCGCATTTACTAACCGAAATCTGGAGCCTATTTTTAACCCCGAAACACCCACTGCAAGCGGGGGGAGCCTGCAGCGCGGTGCGGCGGCTGGCCGGCTCCGCCAGGTTGGGACCGTGTCACTGCCGGCCCTGTTTCTGAGTCTGAGCTGGCTCGTGCTGTTGTTTACTGGGGTAATTTGACTGTGGCATTGGCAAGTTATCAAGCAAAGTGAGACCAAAACAAGTCACGCAGGCACTTTCCATGCTCGGTGCCGGCACCGTGCCCCCGGATGGGGTATGCAAAACCAAAAGGCTCCAACTTTTTATTTTCCAGCATATTTAACTGTTTAACCAGCTCATCACCGCTGTTTTCTGGGGGACTGGTTCAAGGGGACGGCGTGGCAGAGGGGCAAGCAAGCTGGGAAAAAGCCTCCAGGTTCGAGATGAGCTTGTACTAGGGAGTGGAAACCAGATTCAGGCCACACCGCTGTTTGAGGGTCATTTTCTTCTTAATATTTACTTCCCTCGTGCTCAGGGCTGTGGTGTATGTGGGCACACAGCAACCAGGACTAACGCAAGCACGCACAGCGGTGCACGTGTGTGCAGACGCCCGCATGCCTGCGCGCACCACCCGGCGCATCGGCGGGATGCAGCAACGTGAAATGGCGAGACCTCGAGGCTCTTTGGGTCTCACGTTACAGCTCGTCCGTCTGGAGACGCTCAGCCACTCTGTCTGGAAACAGCAAGAGAAGCAGAATTTTCGTTTCCCAGCCAAAATGAGAGCAGGAAGGGCAGGGGCAAGACAAACCATGTCAAAGCCTAAGCTGCTGCAGAGCTGTTGCATCCGAGGTGACGCACGTCCGAGCCCGGGTGACGAACTGAAGGCTGGCTCTGCCGCGAATTTGGAAGGGAAGTCGAAGCCGGGGTTGGCAAAGCCACCGGCTGCTTCAGGTGTTCACAGGAGATTTTTATGCTCCTTCTGCACGGAGGGAGCGGATCCAGCCTGGCTCTGTGGTCAGGGCAGGACACCTCGTGCTTTCTCTGGCTTGGTTTCGGAGAACCCAGGGGTAAGGCTTCCAGCTCTCCCTCAGGGAAACACCTCACTCCCAAACATTGCGAGAGAGAAGAGTGTCCGTTTGTCTTTCCCACCTAAACAAAGGCTGCCTTTAACAGCAGCGTCCTGTCCCTGCCACGGGACGACACCTGACGTTTCCTTTCCAAAGCCCCCCCACCGTCTGCAAGGTCTTTGGTAATCATCGATTCTGAGACAGTTTTTTCTGGTTTTAGGAAAATTTCTGTGGCCAAGACTCCCAAACGCCTTTGCTCTTCTCCCTGCGCATCACAGCCCCTCCGAAGGCAGCGGGAGCCCGCAGCTCAGGTGGCAGATGCGTTTGATGGCCTCCGACTGCTCCACCCAGCCAGGAGCCCCTGCGGACCCTATTCTCTCATTTTCTGCCTCTACTCGGAGCCTCATGCAGACTTTCTGCCTTCTCCCCGGGCACCAGCTTAAATGCTTCAGGTCACCTCTCCTCCGGAGCATTTCAGACCAAAGCAGAAAGCTCGGCAGCCCAGAAATAACTCAGGGGACATAAATCAGCCTTGCAACCCCAAGAAATAGATCCCCATTTCCCCATGGGAGAGGCCACCGTGGAGTCGCACGCAGGGCAGCCCGCGATGAGGGTGGGTTGTGTGCCCGTCCCCGGGCTGCGGTTCCTGCTCCGGCTCTTTCTGCTCCGTTGCAGAGATGTACTATAAAACCTTCATTTCCTGACACACATGGGATGAGGCCAAGGGGTCGTGTTTTGGACAACCTGGCTTTTCCATGGCAACCGGCAATGATGTCACCGACATGCAATGATCGGAAGGGGCCTGGGGAACGGAGAGCTCTCCAGGAACGAGGCGGAAGAGGAGGCTGAGATGGCAGGGGACACGCTCGCCGAGGGCCGGGGCTGTGCGAGAGCAGCCTTAGGCAATGTTTTCCTTGGACGGCCGAAGTGCCCGGAGGCTGGAGCCCGGCACAGTGGCTGTAGCAGAGACGATCCTGCCCTCTCCTTCCTCCTCCAGCTCCCATCCCTCCGTGCATCCCACCCCCCCCCCCAGTGTTTCACCCCCCTGCGGCCGAACGGCCCCAGCCAGCTGCTCTTGCACAACACCGGCTAAAACATCCAACCATCTTCTCTCCCGTGCACAGGCATTTGCAGGATTAATCCCCCCCTGCCCTTCGCCTCCAGGGCTCTGAGCTGCCCTGCTCCCCCTTCCCCTGTCATTTCCCTCCCCGCTTTGTTCCTACAGCCGCTCTTCTTCCCATCACAAATTCCCTCCCTGCAGGGGAGCCCCTTTATGACAACAAAATAATTAAAAACTTGGCCAGACAAGTATGCGCAGCCCTGACGGTTGGCATCTGTCGCCGTGGGGCAGCTTGAAAGCTCTCATGCAGTGGTGTCCGTCTGTCTGTCCGGGCTTCCTGTGGCTGGAGCCATCTGATACCACAGTGCTTCACCTCTGGGCATTGTGCTGGAGTGAAGCCCTATCTGGGTTAGCTCCTAGATGCTGTCAGGATAAACACACTGAGTAAAAACATCCCCGTGTGCATGGAGCTGCCAAGGAACCGCCGTTCCGCCTGTTTGTGATATGACAGAAAAGCCCAAGCCTCTCTTTGCCACCCCAGAAACACCTACGCAGGTGCGAAGCATCGGGTCTAACCCCGTCCCTGCCTCCTCTCTGATGCTTCATGGGACTGACCTGGACATGCAGTTGTAGCCAAGGAGGGAACAAGGCCGGCGGGTTATCGCCGAGATGAGAAATGAGCTGCCTGCGCTTACAGAGCAGCTGGGAAACACCATCCATTTCAGCCACGGTGGGCAGAGACTGAGAACAGCGATCTATCACAGATTTAATTGGCAATAAAATTTTCACCTGCTGCATCCTCAGAGTATTCATCTGCCTAAAGGTCCTTCTAGCACAGCAAGCAAATAAGCAGGCAAACCTGGCAGATTTGATCCAGGTCTCAGTTTTAACTCCTCGCTCATGTGCCGAGTCTTTATGTGATACTGGGCAAGTCATTTAAATCACCAGTTACAAACACACCTTCCTCAACAGTAAATGAAAGTGTTCTGTAAAAAACAAAGGACCCAAACGTTTCACTACGAGGCACACATCAACAAAACAGCAGAGACCGGCGAGACTTGCAAAGAAATTGGGCGCTTGTGGATGCAGATCTGCACTGAGTGGGGTCCACAAAAGCACGAGGAAGATACCCTCGCGCTGCCTGTGGTAACACATAGCTATTGTCGATTAACCGTCAAAACCAAAGGTGTTCGGTAGCAGGAGGCTTGGCAGTGGTGTAAAGACAGTGCAGTGACTGTCTTCCCTGCATTTTGGACCTCACCGAAAGATTTCAGCCTAAACGGAACCATTTTCAGCAAATAGCATCATCCAGCGTGCTCAGCCCGGCACGTGTTGACTCAGGGCTGTCTCTACACATCCTTCCTACGGAGACCCAACACCACCAGCACCACTTGCAGGGGGTGGGGAGGTGGGGGAAGAGAAAACAAAACACCACCACGAAAGACCTTCCAAAAATGTTGCACGAAAAGTGAACACTCAGCAGAGCGAGGTTTCCTGCGCAGTGAGAGTTGGCCAGCGAACGAACAGGAAATCACTGCTTCCTGCCTGCAGAGGAAGTGCCTATCTAATGCCTGTGATCAAAAACAAACAGCACTTCAATTAAACAAACAAAGGACCTAAAACTTCAACAGCTCGCAGCCTGGGTCAGCTCCAGCGGTAGGGAAACGCGTCCAAAAATAAGAGGCTTGTAACCTTGAAAAAGGCCCTCATCCTCTTCCCCTTGCGGTGACATTGCTTGCGCTGCATGCGCGGAAAGCAGAAGGGATTGGGCAACGTCCTGGCCGCGTCCCCGGGAGGGTGCTGCCATCCCAGGAACCAGCCATGCCACCCCGGGGAAGAGGGAGCGGCGGCCTCCAGCGCTGTCCCCAACTCTTGGGTTTGGTGCCGCACCACTGCCGACAGCCAGAGCTGCGCCCGGGCTCAGCCCCACACATCCCCAGCGCCCCACGCTGCAGGTGAGGCAGGAATCCCAACTTCATTAAAAAAACCTTCTGCTCCAGGCCTTACGGCTCTGAAGAAAAGTTTGAGAAGCATTTGCACGAGGACAGCAGCGGTAGCTCGGTGCCTTCTGACCCTCCGCAGGAGATGGGAACCAACCTCGCATCTCCCGCAGCCTTAGGGGCTGTTTAAAAATCACTACACTGGCAGGTAGCACCTTGTTCCTGCCCAAGACCCATCTCAGCTGCCTGTGACTTTGTATGGCTTTAAGCCAGGTCCTTGTGCCTGGTCTCTACTTTGCTTGTCTCAGTTTTGGTTTGAGATTTAGTTTCACGTATAGAAATGTTTCCTTTCTGATCTGCTACAGAGATTTTTGTTGTTGTTGTTCTAATGCAGATTCACTTGTCTTAAATATCATGAATTCACGGAAAGGGAAGAGTAATCTTTTCTTATTACATCTGAGCAGAGCAGGATTTATAGTCCCTGGACTATAAATCATTCCTAGGAGTCGCACAGCAATATGATCTTGAGCCTCTCATAATTTCAGGGTTTCACCTCCATAAAGGGCCCAGAGGATGCTGAGGGCTGTGCAATACCCAGGAATCTCGCTGTGTTTTTCCAGCTTGCTGAAGACCTTTTGTCTCGACAAATCACAGCGAAGCGATTGATCTGAAAAGACAGCAGGATTCAACGGCCAGGTCCTCCCCGTCCCGGTGTGTACTGTCAGCACTCGGATCAGCCGCTGTGCCTGGGAGAAGCAGAGTCTGCTGCAGTATTTATCGAGTGAGTTAAAGAGTCTGGGTCTCACTGAATGAATCACCAACACCGCACGCGTGCCGTTTACCAGGTTTAAAGCACAGGCACAAAGAGATGGAGGAAATAGTTTTGCTTCAGACCCAAAGCCTCAGCATGTCTCCAACTCAAAATCCAGCTCTGGAAAGCCTATATGCCCCTTCAAAGCCATGCCCTGTCCCCAAAACCCAGAACGAGCCCTCTCCTCCCCTGTGAGACTATCTGCCTGCTTACAGGTCCTCCAGCCTGGTGTCCGTCCATCCAGCCCGCTGTCTGTCCATCTGGCCCAGGGTCTTCCAGGCTGAGCCCCAAAGCTCCAGCATTGCTCATTCTGCACGTGTCCAGCGCTCCGGGCTTTTCCAAAGCCAGACTGGCTGGAAAAACTGCTCTCCCAGCATGAAAGCGAGCACAGAAAAAAAGAAACAAAAAGGCCGGGGTTGTCCTGGGACTTTGTGTTTGAAAGGGAGCGCTTTTCTCCGTCTCGCTGAGCGCGCTTGACGACGTGGTGAGAAATATGGTTCAAGAACAAAGGATGGCGAGCAGTTACCAGGGAGGAGCAGGCTGGCATGAAAAAAAAAAAAAGGCTAAAGCAGGCTGAACCACGATGTTACCTGTCTCCCAGCCTGCTGGGGACTAGCAGAAGCCACGGACTGCAGCCCAGGGTTGCAGCAGTGCCAGAGGGACCCGGTGACCTTAGAGAGAGGTTCCATCTCCTCCTATTCCACCCTCCGTTCCAGGGGTGCAAGCTGCAGCACCTTGAGTCCCGATACACTCGCTCTGCTGTAGGTTTGCACCAGTGCTGCAAAGCTCAGGATGGGTTTTACAGACCCACACGCGTCCGCCAGACACAGCACAAAGCAGAGCACAATGATTTCTCCCCCCCCCCCCTTTGGTACATTTTGCATTTGAAGGATACCAAGGCACCAGCAAACTAGGTCTGGCTATGGGCTGACGGAACAACTATTCCAGAGTCACCAATAGCCCCACAATGGTCTTGGACAACAAATTTCAAGGATGGGGGAATGCGTGTGGCCACAAGGGTCTTCCTGTGTGGCCACCACACAAAACCCCATTATTTAGCAGTTTGTCTGGTGATATTATAACCATCAGGTGCAGCCATCACAAATTTGCTAAATGCTTGCAGCTCAGGCAAGATTTTTTTTGCCTCACCTGCCTGGTTTGTTCAGGAAAAAAAAAGTTTACCTGTTTCCTGGCATTATAGCTGCTCACTGGTTTTATTTGCTTTTAAAGTAAACTTCCTGATGAATTAACCAAGCCCAATTAATACATATTTAAAGTGCATCTTCCTGAAGATGCAAACAATGCATGGCTGTGTCTGTCCAGGAGAGATACCAAGGGGAAATAAGGAAATATTGTCACTGGAAATAAGGTCACAGCTGGGTACCTGTCACTTCCTATCCCTGTGTGCCATGAGCGTGGTCAAACACGTTGTATCACCTCAATCCCAATTCACCAACTGTTCCAGGTGGTCATTTCTAAGCTCTCTGTCCCAGTTTCCCTTCCCTGTGTGACAGTCCCCCCCCAAGGTCAGCTTCACCAAGGGAACGGGGCCATAAAGCCAGGATGATGAATGCCGAAATCTCTGATAGTCCATCAAGATGCCAAGAAGCTACATCAAGTGGGACAAGTGTCTACAGAGCAGCACTGCCATCCCACTGGTCCCTCCTGCCTTTGCCCAGGCTGCCCGCTTGCCTGCTGCCGGGACACCGGGGCCGTCGGAGGGAACGGCTGGGGCAGGGTGCAGCGCCGGTGATGGCGGCAATCACCGTGCCTTGCCAGAAATCCCAGCAGGGACAATATGCGAGGGCCAAGCGCCAGGACACGCTCCGAATACAGAGCTCCTGTGCTGAAGGAACGGCCTCTCTGGACATTTGCACTCTGAAAGCTCTCGTCTGAGTCTTTTTAAACAATGTCTCGTCCTTCCTACTGCAGAATTGCAGTCCTGGCCTGGCGGATAAAAGGGTTGCTGATGCTGTTCCATCCCTTGCTGGAAAATACATGCAACATCCCTGGAAAGTTGATTGCTAATATGGAAATGCTGGCCAATTTCCTCATTGTGTAAGTGCCAAGAACACAGACGAGCTCCTGGAGGCTGCTATGGAGGGGACTATGGGCACAGAGGTGGGGAGGACTTTCAGTGGCAGAAGTGGCAGTAAAGTTCTCATCTCCTCCTGAAAAAAAATCAAGGGAACACAGTTATGCCTCTGAAAAGCTCCATTAAATCTGAAGGTTTCATCTACATTTATATTAACACATGTCAGCTCCTGCTGGAAAAGTGCCTGTCCCAGGCAGTAGCACAACAGCTTTGGAGGTTTCCTCCTGCTGCAGATCTGAGCTCTGTTCAATATCAAGTCTGGAGATGCTCATTTCACCTCCCTCATTCTGCTACTTTAAAGCCCAGTCTTATCCAACTCCTTCAACTTAGTCAATGGGATTTAAGGTGAATGTGACTGCTTCCCTCACGTTGATAGGCTCTGATCCTCCCTGGAGTAATCCTGTTCGTGTCCATCTAGCCTCGTGTCCATTCCTGAGCCATCTCTAACTACAACTCCTAGTCCATTTTCAGAGATACCAGAGTGCTGCCCAAAGTTGCTGGATTTAGTAGAGGTCTCTGGCTACAAGCAAATGGCACAAACACAGCTGCACTGGGATGAAGGGAAAACACCTGATGTTGTGTTGGACTAGAAGTGTGATTTTAAGGAGAGCAAAGCTCAAAAATAGATCTAGCCTACTCTGACTTTCCACATAACGGACTACACAGGCTCTCTAGATGATTTTTGCACAAGCCACAAGTTCTGCAGGTCTCCTAGAAAACTTCCCGTCATGTTCTGAACAGTTTATGTGTTGCAGAATACAGGACAACTTTTAGGTTGCTTATAGCGTAAGAACACGCCATGCTCCAACAGCTACCTGAGCCAACGCAGAGCCCCAGACGGTCTCAGTAATGCTTTCATGAGTAATGTGTTCTTTTATACCTTCTTTGATCATTCCCTGTTTATAAGGCCCAAGATCACACTTGTTTTTTCAACTGCCATATTATACCAGAAACACTACCAGTAGGTTTCTTCTTTCAAAGCCTCCTATAGCCTCTTCAAGGCATTGCTTCCTAAAATACAGCTCCCCATTGCAAATACGCCCTACATCTACAGCGGGCAGCATCAACATTCCTATTTTCCAAAAGAATCAACTCCAGTCAGGTTAAAACATGGTAAGGACGCAGCTGTTCATTTTATCTGCCTAGGCATCACGTTGGGCCTTATGGGAGAAGTGGGGCACGTCCTCTCGATTACCCAGGTGGTGGCCAAATCCCGTCCAGAGTCCATTTCCTAGAATAGATCCAGCAGTCAGCATCTGACCTACTTTCTCTGTTCTCAGCTGTAGTCTTCCAGTGTTTTCTAACACAAAATCACAATGTTTGCATGGGCCCAGGTTTACCCTGTTAATCAGAATTGCCCTTTATCAGCTGTCTTTCCTCTGCCTGTTTTTCCTGTCTTTTCCATGTGTAAGTCATTGGCTGCTTCTCCTAAAGCCCCTACCAGAAGGGTTCAACTTATCCAGATTAGAAGTGCACATCAAATATCTACTTTTAGCCGAGATGAACAGTCCCCAAAAGAGCCGCCGCCTCCTCCCCTCTGCCTGCAAAGGGAGCCAAGGCTGAGCAGCTCAGCTGGGCTCATCCACCTTAACTTGGGTGAGTTCCACCTGACAAGCCTATACATGGGGTGAAGGAGACCAATAAAGCCATTGGAAAGCTCCCTAATTGTGGTTATCCCAGACCTTCTTTCCTCTTCTAGGACAGAAATTTGGGAAGCTCACCTGTAATAAAGCTTTTAGGATAATTTATCCGAGGATCAGTTATTATGGCATGGAGGCTTGCTATGGACTTTCAGGGACCAATCTTTTCCATGCCCCATCCCAAGGACCTCAGATACCCCGTGGCATTTCCTAGACTAAGATACTATTTCCTATGAATCATATTTCAGCCCAGACAGCAGATACTGGAGACAGATGGGGACGAAGAGGAGAAGCTCAAAGCGGGGGTACTGAGACATGGGGTCATTAGATAACAGCATCTGGGCTGTATTTAGTTGCACGCAATCGACTCCTCAACCTGGGCGTCATTCCACTTCACGGTGTCTTTGGCAGTGAAGCCTTAAGGACTTCCCACCAAGGCCATTTGATCCCACCAGCACGTTGCAGTTCACGGCCCCTCTCAGCGGCAGCACTACTATCGCTTGTGGCGTTGTATTGTTAACCAGATCACTGAGCTAACGTCGAGCAACTGAGGTTACAAATAAAGCCTTAAGGCCCAGTTTAATCACACAAGTTCAACGGCAGAAGCGAAGGGGCAGCTGAGAGATGGGAAAAGTGGCAGAACTGCTGGAGCACCTTTCCCTCCCAGAAGCAGCTACTGCTGCATCTCGCTGATTTTTCCTCCTCTGCTTTTTCAAGCTCCGGTGGTTACCAGTCTAAGGAACATGCCATAACACAGCAACATTTCTCTTAAGCACGCAGTTATTTCCCATTTGCCAAAGTACATCTAGCACCACTCTCCTTAGCCCATACTGTACCGCAGGTTCCCGCACCACTGTACGGCCCACGTGCATCACCTATATTTATTCTGCACGTCAGTTTTCCCTCAATTACCCTAAGTAACATGGAGGTAGGGAATGCGTTGCAAGTTATTCAGCAAATAGAGGAGCTGATACAAGTGAGAGAGGGGACTTTTTGACCTCAGAAACCATTCAGAGTCACAGTCCCTGCTCCTTTGTTCCCATTGTCAGCTAGCCACTGCAAGCAAAATAAGTTTGCGTGACGGTGGAGGCAGAGAAAGGGACTGCTACACCAGGGAGTACATCAGTGCATGCTAGAGCTCAGAGAACGCAAACACCTTGAAAGGAAGATTTCACGAGATGAGCGTATTTTAGCTGTTCGCAAAGGCCTGCCAGAAAGAGCAGCGGAGAAGTGCCAGGAACACAGAGCTGTTTTGGTGCACATCAAACAGAGCAAGTGTCCTGGGAAGCTGCTCCGGAGGAGGAGCTGGCAGGTTTACAATGTGCTTTTTTGCACATTGTGCTTTTTTGCACATCCCAAGATGATCCCTTGGGAAGATCTTAAAGCTTTATCTGGGATAGGCCTTGGTGTCTGTCACCATCTCCCATGTGAATCGGTTACAGTTTCCCGGGAGGGTAAGACTGGCACCCCATATTGGAAGTTGCAAGTTAGGCAGCAGCTTCATCACTTGTCCTGAATTCCCTTAATTAACATACACCACACTGCTGCTGAGATGTCCTGTATTTTGCCTCCTGCTTTTTGTGCGTGAAACAATCTAAACAGATCACTCAGGCAAAACTAGACTCCAGATAACACTCTTTACAACAACAATACACGCTGTGCCTCCGCCTGCTTTCTGCAGTCCCCAGCACGGACCGCAGTGAGCTCCGCCAGCCACACTCTGCCCGGGATGCAGTGGTTGCAAGTCACGGATCCCCTGCGCTGAGCAGAAATTCCCCTGTGCTCCAGCTCATCTCTCACTTCGCCATTTAAAACAGACTGGAAAATTCCTACGAGGCTGTTGAAGGCAAGAGAGCAGAAATGCCACGGACACCGGCAGGAAGGTCTGCAGCATCCGCGTGACACAGTCCTCATCTCCGAAACCAAGCACCCCTCCATCGCGGAGGTGTCTCCCACCCGGTGCCTTTCCAAGCTCCTCTTTTAGTGTTGCCCCTGGATTGCACAGCCCCAAACCTGCGGGGAAGATCTCCCTCCGGCAGCCCAGCTCAGTGTCACACTTGATTGCATCATATTTGTTTTTCTTTGCCTTTGAGATCAGGATTCCTCCCACCTTGCTGAGAGCCAGGTTTTGCCCAGTCTCACAAGGAGGGGGACCAGCAGGTGCCCCAAATCCAGGCACACAGCTGGGTGGCAAAGCCTTCTCCAGCGCACACGTCCGATGGGGACAGCGCCTGACGGGGACAGCGTTAACGCTTTCTTGGGCAGCGCTAGTTGGGTTTCGAGAGTTTTAACATTTACAGCATCTGCTCTTGTGCTATATGATACCTCCGCAGCCCGAGAGCGGCAAGAGGACCCCGGCGCTGCGGGGACGGACGCGAGCACCCACCGGGAACGGCCGCGTTTGCAGATGCGGTGACCGGCAGAGTCACTAGCAGGCTACTCACCCTGGCTTTGTCCTTGCATCCAGAGGAATTAAAGCCCTTGGAGATGAGGTCTCATTGTTCGAGATGTGCTTAAGGGAGGCAGCTGCTTTCTTTATATCTCAAGATTCACTAAAGTTCAGGAAGAGAGAGAGAGAAAGAGAGGGGACGGCAAAAGGGGAGGGACTGAGAGAAGGGCCCAGAGGCCGTATAGAATGACAATGGAAGGAAATGCTTTATCAAACCTAGAAAGCCAACCCTGTCCTGGGAACACAGAGGGAGAAAAAAAAAAACTTGCAGAAGAAAAGCGAGTTCAGCTGCCCTGGGTTCCTCCCTTGGCAGCTCAAGCCCTCCTCCCCCAGCCCCTCTCCCCCAAACACAATGCAAGCCGGTGAAAGCCGTCAGGCTCAAACACTTTTTTTTTTTCATTAAACAGAGAGAAGTTTCAGTTCTTTTAAAAAAAAAAAAAAGAATCCAACAACCAAACCCTGCCCGGGAATGGGAATGTGACGCTCTTCCCCCTCCCCCAGCTCCAGCCTTCCAAGTTTCTATGAGTCAAACGTTTGCAATGTGTTACCGAAATGTTACCAAGCTGGAATGCAGCATCTGAGAGGGTTTAGCTAATAAAACTTTTGTTTGTTGGCTGGGAGAAAGTGTCACCGGCAGAGAATTCTGTTCTTCTTCTTCCTTTTGTTTTTCCCATCTGTGTCTTATCCGGAGAGGGTTAACTGGTTGTGCAACGCCGACACCCTACGAGGGTGGCATTAACCCAGCGCTCCCTGTCCGAGATGGAAAGGGAAATCACAGTTGAGCGAGAGACCGAGGGAAACGGGCAATCTGATAGAGCAGGTGGGAAACGGAGCGCCAGAGAGAAATTAAACTGTACAGACATCCTAGGGCACAGCTAGGGAGAGACCTCAGCTACTGAAGCACGACTTCCCAGGCACGGGCTTTGCAATTTGGGGGTCAGAAAAGCACTATTTCCTCATCTGACAGTCCTCAGCTTTGTCCAAGATAGGAACTTTCATCCGAGACAAACAGTTACCGGGCCCAACGTCTATAGTGTTTTCCAGAAGCATCTGCTCTGGATTTGCACGCATCAAGCTTCTCTATTTTTTCCCCAATAATTTAACAGCCTAACAAGGAACACTTTTTTAATGATGTTAAGTCACCACCAAAACCAGTGTCTTTTTCTTGTTGACTGCGCCTGGCTTTAACTCCTGGAAATTGATTATTGTTATGCATTTTGTCACCTTCAAATCTAGTCAAATCCAGTATTCTCCAGTGTCACTAAACACACAGTGGAATAAGGGATTGAGAGGCTGTTGGGTTTTGATGTACTGAACAGATTAAGTTCCTTCAACAGCTTACTGCAAGTCACACTCTCCCCTTCCCACTCCTGTGCCACGAGCTGATCTCTGCCCTGTCTGAAGCCATCCTTCCTTTCAAGGATTTGTCTAGGGAAAAACATACAGATTTCAAACATGAAGTCAGCTGCAATCAGGAAAAAAGGTCCAATCTGAAGATTTTATTTTGAATTTGTTCAGAAAAGTTAAGCCAGCTGCTCTCTAAGGTGCTAAACCCTGTTATAATGCTGGGTAAAAGTTTCAAAAGCACAGAATTCATTTGGATGCCTATATCTGATTTTCACTAAAAAGTTTTCAGCACTTACAAAGAAAAGTTATGGGAGCTGAAGAGAGGGCTTCCTCTCTGGTCACTCAAGAGAAGCTCTCCAGGGTGAGATTCCATTGTATGCCTGCTCTTAGCTCCATTCCCACTGCTGTCCCCCCAAATCCTCAAGGATCTTGACCACATCGTTACCTCCCTTCACTCCTCATTCCTCCTCTTTGAGGAGAAGCCACTGGCATTTGTGCAAAAGGCCAGTGGGACCTCCTACATGCTGAGGGATGCAGATGTAGCATCTTCCAATAGATCTGTAGGGGAACTGGGGCCACAGCACAATAGTTTTGCAGCTCTGAGCTTTTGAACATCTCGCTCATGGTGGGAGCACAGCCTCATCCAAGAAGAGTTCATGACCACGACAAGTGCAAGAAGGAAAGCAGGAGAGTGGGGGAGAAGCTGAGGGACTGTCCTTCTTCAGTGCTTGCAAGCCTTAGTCTTTCCAGGAGGTGGCTCCTTCCACCTGGGATTCCCAGCCCCAAACCATTTCCAAGGCCTGTAGCCTTCACCCTTCTGAAGGACCCTGTCTTCAGGGTTCAGCTCCAGGAGGAAGATAGTAACGCTCTTCCTGCCTCACCCATTGCCACCCCAAGCGTCCCGTTCAATAATAGCAGTTGGCCTAACGTAGGAGGCCTGGCTTCAGGTTTTGCCTCTCTCTGAGGGAAGGAAAATCTGCATCAGCCAGGAGAATCCTCCCAGGAGCCTTGCAAAGGGATGGACTCCACCTCTTCCGCTGAAGTTGCCCTGCTTTGTGCAGAGAGGACACAAAGCACACAACTTCTCCCAAGAGCGGAGTCTGGGCTCCCTGCCCTGCTCCTGGATTGGAGGATCATAGTCAACCTGTCCTGGCTATTTCCAGCCCAAGCTCCAATTACCCTTTAATGCCAACTGGAACAGTGTCAGTAGAAAAGAGGGAGCATGCTGGTCCTTCTCTCACCTCTAAAAACCAAGTTATGCCAGTCCTGCTCTAGCAGGTAGATGTGAATTCCTGAGCCTCAAAACAGCTGAAGTCTTCTCAAAAACAAAAGTTTAGTTTTGCTGTCACAAGGATGAGGGAGAAAATTGCTTATTTGTCCTCACAATTGGCAGCAGCAAAATTCACATGCATGGCAACAGCAGGGCAAGTCCTGGAAGGGGGCTGGGAGGGATCCATCAGCCTGCAGAAAGCTGTGATTGAGGGCTGCTTTCTCCCCCAAATGAGAAGTCACATCCTGGGGTGTCCCAGGCAGTCCTGTCCTGGAGAAGTCCCACAGGTAAAAAAAACTGTTCTTGGGATTTTTTTCTGTTCTCAGATAAAAGAACCTGATAACCTAAAAGAGGAAAAACAGAAAAATAAAAATAAAGATCACAGGGAAAGATCTGAGGGGAAAGGAAATTGCCACGGCACAGATGTACTTAGGAGAGAGTTTGGCAATCAGCCACACAGAATTGAGTGCCCCCAAACAGGGTCACTCCTGCTCCGGGTCTGAGCAAAGTTTTTATAATGAGTTACAAACTTTTACCTAGTTGGATATTTGCATCATTTGCATGTTAGGTGTAAGGACACAGAATGAATTGCCAAAAGCAGAGTTGTTTAAAGGCCAGGCAGAGATAAGGGATACTGCCTTGTTTAACAAAGAGACATTTCCATATCTAAGGAAGTGAGGCAATTCTGTCTAATTAAGAAGACTGACCAAAGTCTCCCAGGAGGAAGAAAGAGGGTGAAAGATTAAAATCTTTGTGTTTCAAAGGTGGAGGACACCAGCCAGGAAAGCTCACGTTCTACCAGAACTGGAGAACCCAAAAGATGCGCAGCTTCAGCACTGGAAGCGGGTATGATGGTAGATCTAAGGAGCTTCCTGAAGGTGTTCATGATGGGAGGTGTGTCCGAAGGGTTCGGGGTGGCCACCCAAAATAAGTTCCGCCCCAAAGAAGTTCTGTCTCTATTGGAGGCACCTGAAGCCAAAGGCAAACTCTGAACCCTACCCTGCAGGACAGACAAACGTCAGCTGGAGAAGAGAAAGAAGGATTTTGTGCACATCTGCACCCCAGCAGTCGGAGGGAGCATTTCCCACAGTTGCTGGTTGGAAGGACCCTTGTCTGAGGACCTGAGGTGCACATGGCTGCTTTGGCACAGGAGCAGTTGGAGTCTCCTGGAAGTTCTGCCCTGAAAGAAGGGCATGGGCCGGTCAAGGAGAGCAGGAGGAAACAGAGGTCCCAGAGAGCTTCTGGGATAGACTAGCTGTGGTATGCGTGCGTGCATGGGGGCTGTGAGCACATACAGACACCCCCTTACTGCAAATGTGGGTGGTGGGTTCATGCTGTAGAAGGAGTTGGGAAGTGGCACCCAGTGGACTTCAAGGTGGGAACACAGAGACCCAGAGATGGAGCAGGCACGGAGCAGGGCTTTCAGAAACCGTGCCATGACCCATCTTCTGAAGGAAAGCATGTGCCTAGCTCCTTTGAACTTCCACAGTTGTGCAAATGCTAAGCCCCAGAGCTCTAATCTGTGCTGGCATTTTCCAAGAGCACTTCTTCAAGGCTTTATCATGAAAAAAACAAACTCTACGCATTCCAGTGGGCTCCTGAAATCCCTAGCTACGTACACAGCTCTCTCAAAGAGAAATCTTCACGTAGTCCACAAGCGCTTGTTTGCCATTCATACAGCTGCCTTGTGGGTACACCCTGCTGCATGGAGGGATGCACATGGAGAGGAGGAATTTCAAAATTTCAGGGTAACTGTAGAATAGCATAGAGGAACGTAAAGACGTACGTGAAGAACGCTCACACCATGTGGGAAAGATGTTCTGGGACACTCCCAGAAGATGCTGTGCATATGCACAGGCAGCCTGCAAGCTTTCTGCAAACTTATAATCTGCACAGCAGATTGCTTTGGGACCAGGAACAAAATAGCTCTGGAGAAGCTACTTTGGCCTTGTTCTGTGCTATCCCTCTTTTCTGCAGATGATGGTCCCAGTTAAGCCTGGAATACCTCCTCTCAGACTGTACCTGACACCCACAGTCCCCTTCCCGAGCCCTGTGTGGCCCAGCACACCAGATGCAGTGGCTCAGCTTGGACTAACCTGTGCAGTTCTCCTTCAGCGCAAGATTTCCCCTCGCTGCCATCCCCCTGATGCTCGTACAGCAGCCCAGTAAAGAAGTCCCAATGTCCCCATCAGTGGGAGATTTGGGGGCACAGCAGATAGGCATGGTGGCACGGCCACGCCACGTTGCCTTCTGGGGTTGCGTGGCAGAAGACCTGAGCAGCTCCAGGGGCAGTGTTTGTTGGCAGATGCCATGATATCTGCCGGCACTGGCTTCTCCCCTGTGTCCTCTCAAGTGTGGCATGGTCACATCAGTGTGGACAGTCAGTTCATTTAGGGTTGGGAAAGCTAAGGCAGCGTAGGGAGAAGAGGAAGGGTTTTTTAAATGGCATAGATATAGCCAGGTATTTCAGCAGCCTTGTCAGCTAGAAACTGCTCCAAGGATGACTAGTATTCCCTTCATATGCTGGAAAACTACAGGCTGCTATTTCTGTAACTAATGAGGCTGGAGCAGGTCTGAAATTGTGTTTAGGAGTATAAAGAGGCAGATGGATTTTGGAAAACCTTTGGATAACAAGCAGCATGAGCTTTGCTGACAGTCCTACTAGATGCCTGTATCTCTGTGTTGAACATGCCTTCAGGACCTCGTCGCTTCCAGTCAAAGCGCAAAGACCTAAGCTGTGCTGCTGGGTCCCAGGGTCCTGAGCAAAGTCAGATGCATCCCACCTGCCCTAGCATGCTTACAAGAGCTTGGTCTTTGCTTCCAGCAGCCACAAAAGCCTGCTCTCACATCACCCGAGACCCACCTCCCTGCCTGAAAGGTGAGTGGAGAAGGGGACTGCCAGAACCACCCTTAGACACTAAGCAGGCCATCAGCGGCTTAAAAGCTGGAGGAGCAGCAGCGTGGGTGCAGGCAGTGGATGTGCAAGGCAGGGGGAGGAGAGCTGCCTGGAGCCACATCTCTCCATAGAAGGCAGGAAGTGAGCAGGTTTGTTTCTTCAGGAGGAGAAGAGTTATGTCTGCAAGGCACGCCGGCTAAAAATACTCCGAGCTGTTGAGGACCAGGGTGTACGAGAGAGGTTGCGTGGGAGAGCACGCCGCAGGGTGCTGGGTGCCCCGTGTCTGGAGGAAAGGTGGCAATGCCACACGTGTGGCACTGTAGCCTTCCTTACAGCCTCTGCAGGGGAGTCCCTGGGGTGATGTTCAGCCTACCCAAGGGGCAGGATTGGGGTGTCCGAGACCCACAAAACTGGATGCTCTCTGAATCCTGCCCACGTACTTTGGCCCTTGTTTTAGGCTCTGAAGTGAACACAGCAGCCTGGCTCAGCTTCTTTGTTAATAATTAGTACACCAAGTAATTTGAGCCCCAGCTACGCTCTGCAGGTTCTTCACATCGATGTTGTGATTGCGCAGGGAACGGAGATAGGAGCCCCCCAGGCAGGTCACCCCAGGGGAACTCGGTGCCCCTGCACAGCAGAGAAGCACCCAACACAGGGGACACCAAGGAGGCTAAAACCCCTCAGGAAAGGGGACAGCTGTACCCTGTCTCTGTCCATGTGACAAACAGGCAAGATAGCCAACACCAAGAGCATTTTGGACACCTGACATGAAAAGGGTAGAGGGGACAGACTGACAGACCCTCAACACCTCTAACCCCAGAGCAGACCTTCCCACTGGGGTGCACTTATAGGCTGAGAGCAACTCTAACAACTGTATTCTTCAAGAGGTATTTCCACAAGCAACTGTTCAGCCACCACAAGCCCCAGTGAAGAACAAGGGCCAGGTTAAACTCACCCATTCTCCTGGCTCCGAGCTTCTAAGGATGGAGACAGTGGTACATCAGCATGCATGATGCCCCTCCACATCACACCAGCATCTCCCTGGAGACCTCATCCAACAGCAGACCTACTTGAATCATTTCACATCTTCTCAAGTTTCAGCTAGTGAAAAGGCATTTCAAATAATTTTTCCCCTTTTGAAAAGGCTGGTCCCTTGCGGACAACTCCACAGCAAGGGCGTGAGGAGGAACTTGCCTGGCCTCGGTCCCAGTAAATCACAGTTCAGAGACAGCTGAACTCCATTTTGTGATTATTAACCCCAGCCCTGCTCCATTTGTTTGGCCTGTCTGAGGCTATATATAGTGATGGGAGCAGGCATAGCTAGGGGAGAATTGTGTGCAGCTGTTAAGCACAGCCCCCCCCCTTTCCAAAAAAATTAAAAAAAAAAAAAAAATTCCAGCAAAACAGGAAGACTATGGCTGGGAAATGAGAAGCAGCTGTGAAGAGGAGGGATGAGATGTCATACAGGGAGGCCTGACTTCAAAACTTGCAGGAAATGTATGAGAAATTTCACAGCCATTTTTCGAATCCATCATCCCACCCGTGTCCCATGGTGGCCCTTGGCCCCGGTGGCAGACTGTGCGTGCCAGAGGTAGGAGCATCTCCAGGGTGGACTCAGCAGGAAGACCTACAAAAATGGCTGTTTGCTCTCATATTGCCATCAACAATCTCTTGCTGTGCCTTCCTGACAGATCCTAATCACCACAGACAGATTATACATCAAAAACAGGCAGGTGCTGAATCAAGGGAGCTCCAATATTGATTCTGTGCATACCTGGTAACGAAAAGCTTAGAACAATAGTGGTGACAAACTCGGGACGTACACAAGCCCAATATGTAACCTAGGTGCTAAGGGAGTGAAGGAGAGGACCGGGATGAAAAAGTAGAGGTGGGCAAACGGGGGGGTGCCTTGCTGAGGCCACTGTCCTCTTCCTGCACTCTCGCGAGCCAGTGGCCTCTTGGCATAGATCAGCAGAAGGTGCTGCTGTTCCTCGTTGTGATTCATTTTGGAGCTGCCAAAGAGGTATATACCAGGCAAGGTGATGCTGCATTAGCAGTCTGCACACAAAAGCTTCCCTTTGGCCTCTGCATCAGCCTGGAAAACACCTAATGATTAAAAAGAAATGCTTATAATAGCATGCAGGGCTCTGAACTTTTGGTGTCAGGCATAGGAAAGTTGCTTCTCAGCATGCACATGCAGCAGAAACCTGCTGGAGCTGTAGATGCATTTAGTTTGGATAGATCCTGCTCTTAAATCAGTGCCGACATTTTTACGGAAGTATAACCTACCTGGCTTTTGCTGGGTGCGTGTTTCCTTAGGCATTTGTACTATTTAATATCCATTTATTTAAACTGATCGTTTTCCTCTCTAGACTTTCCCTGGGCAGATATTTCCACAGTCAAGTGTATCTCACTGCAAAAAACAGCTTTAATCTGACTCAGTCACATTTCCCTGAGCACATGCTTGCGCCTGTCCTCTTTCCATCGACGTACAGATAGACAATCCCTGTCTCCTGTGACAACAAATTGCAATAAAAGAGCTTCGCAGACTTGAGCCTGAACCCCCTTAGGGGTGACAAGGTGGCCATCCCTCCTAGATGGACTTATTCCACGTTCCTGGAGCAGTTCAGAGGTGGAAAGAGCATTGTGGGGCAGGAAAGACCTTCCCTCTCCAAGGGAGGGACGACTTACTCTGAAGACCTGGTACCAGCTAGTGTGGTACTGGCACGGAGGAGGCTCATTGCTGGCCACTAATCTCTTGGCTCTTCATCAGTTTTTCTCCCTGGCTATAACGGCAGCTCTGGCAACAGCCGCTTGCACCTGAACTGCTGCTCTGGCAGATGGTGCATCAGTTTAACGTTTCGTCTGAAGACAAAGCTCAGGGAGGGGAATGCAAGTGCTCAACTCATCCCCTGGTTTGGATACAGGTGTCAGTGTATCAGCTGGCCAGGTAAACCCAGATGCATGTATTTACCTGGAAAGCATTTCCTTCACTTCACTGCAGGTGGTGCCTGGGGTATGTTCCTGGTGTTACCCAAGAGCCCGTAAACTTGCTCTTCCACCCTTGCTCGTAGCTTCCTGTTTGCCAGGAGAGTTTAGGGTGAGAACAGCCTGATTCAGTTTTGTTTTCGTGCAGCACAGCCTTCTCTTGAGCAAGGGGGAGGAAGGCTGGCTTCATTCAAGCTGTGGTTTCAGCAGCTGCTGGCACCAGGCACCCGGCAGTCAGGTGCGCTGCTCTCGAGCGACCGCACAGGGCTGATTTGGTGAGAAGGAGAAGAGGGGGGAGCTGAGATCAAGGTGTTCATCTGCAAAGAAAGGAGCTTCCAACCGAAGTGCTGCCTGTGTGGTAGGCTTGTGGCTAGCTAGCTCACCCCTCCCTGACGAGGTTCGGAGAGCTTCAAACTCGACCTGATGCTCTTATTCTGCACCTGCTGCCACTGAACTGCTCACCCGAATGCAGAGGTCTCATCTTCTTTTCAGCAAAACCCAGGCAAAGGTCTGGGATGAAAATGGGAGACCCGTATCTCTCTTTAGAACTCAGGCTTACCACATTTTTCACTCTTCCAGGATGAGAGGAACTGTCAGTCTCTCTCCCATGGGCCCTAGGGAAAGGGTGCTGCAGTCCAGGTAGAGCTCATAAAGGCTGTGCCTCCTGCCCACACCTCTAGCCAGGACCCCAGTGTCCTGATTTGAGCCTCTAAGTCCAGATGATTTTCCTAAAGAGGAAGGGATGAGCAGAACACTCAGAAAAGTCACCCACCCCAGGCAAGGATGTTTCATGCTCTTTGGTCTGTTCACTCCACCCCTCTTAACATGCTGCTCAGACACAGCATGGAGCAGTTCATTGGAAAACAACCCAGAGAAGCTAATTCAGGCATGATAGCTGCTAGGAATTCCTGAAAATTACCCCCTTCACACTCAGTTTTGCCCCTGGCTTTATTGTGCCAGTTTTAAGACAAGTGCTGTATCCCATCAGAGCTGCTCAATCCAACATGCCAGAGAACGATGCTTCTCAAGCTTTCTCCTACTGGCAACCTCTGCTCTCACCAAACCATTGTGCCAATCCCATCATAAATTTCTGCTCCAAAAATGGCTAATTCATTTTGTGAAGCCAGGAGAACGGGGACTCTTCTGAGCATCTTTATCACCCACGGGGGAAGCTTCATACCTATAGAGTCATTGGATGGCTTGGTAATGAGACATTTCTCTTCTGAAACCTCAAGTCCTGTACCATGTTCTCTCTGCACAGGGGGCATTAAAACTTCTCTCCCTGTTCTGCCTGCTTCAGTAATGGACGTTTTTCCAGCTTCCTTTGAGTTCTGAGAGCTGCCACATGGGCACAGGCATCTAGTGGGATGCAGAAAATATAGGACAAAACCTGGGTGGCGACAGGAACGTGGACACAACTGAAGGAGTGAGAGGGCAGAGAAAGGGAAGGCTCTCAGGAGAGGTCTTCATGAGGTCCTGGTGGACCTGATGCTCCCTGAGAACACTGATTTTGATCATTCACAGATTGAAATCTGACCATTAATAGCTCATATTTTCCCTATCAACCACCACTTCTTCAGGGTTCATTTTCTGCCAGCTGCTCTTCATCCATCTCAGCCAGGCCCTTGGAGAGCCGGGACAGTGGCACAGACCTTGAGAAACTCTGGCTCTGTGCAAATGCATTTGAAACCCAGAACTTCTTTTCCGGTCCCCAATTTGCACCAGCCAGTAGGGATTTAACCCCTTGTTGTTTTGTCGCTTCCATCTCGATCCTGTGTGCAGGCAGGAGAGGGAGAATGGGGGGGAAAGCATCTGGTTGTGCAAATCCCTAGTCAGGAGAAGAAGTTTGATTTACTGAGGCCAGAGGTACTAAAGAGCTTGGACAGGAATTTGCATTAAACCTTTGACACACAAGACATTTCCCTTTCTGGCCAAGACAAACAAAGGAAGGAAGTGTCTGGGACTTTTAAAGCGACCTAGTGGAGACAGGTAAGGGCAGATAAGGGCTGAAGGAAGAGTGGGTTGGGTAAGGGAAGTATCTAGTTTTAAAGATTTGTTTGAATCCTTAGTATTCTGCAAATCAGACTTAGGGGAGGCAAAGCTGCCTGGGGAAGAACTGCTTGCAATGCGAGAAACAGGCTAAACATCCCTGAAGTGCTGAGTACAGGGTTTCTATTCGCCCTCCACTTTTTCTCTTTTTCCACATACTTTGCAAAGTTCTCCGTGTCCAATGCTTATCCCATGACTAAGGCTTACAGGGTTTTGATGCTCATTAGCTGACCACCATCAGGCTCTGTAAAGTCTCCTCTCAAACGATGCTGGGCTCAGGTGCCTGGGTGATGTCTGCTGGTACCATTCCTGTAGGATCCTATGATTTCTCAGCTTTATTGCTTGGTGTAAAAGAGTTTTTGCCCCTTTCCAGCACCTGTTCAGATCCTCTAGTAAAAAGAACAGCTGAAGCTGTCCCTGCCCTGCAAAAGGGAGAAAAACACTATATGATGGAGGGATTGAAGAAAAAACCCATGATTAATGGAAGGATCAGCTCTTCATTAATGCTATTCTCTGTCCCCATACCACTTGTATGGGGGACACAGGGGATCCTCATGTTTCCAGTGCTGGGAATGGGACCAGCAAGGAGTCTTCTGTAGGACAGCAGTCAGGATGAGGCCTGGCTCCTCCTCAGCCAGAGCATCTCTGCCTGACTCCAAGAGCATGGCTCCAGAGCATCTCTGCCTGCACCATCAGCTGCTGTGGGAAGTCAGGCATCTCTCCAGCCTAGAAGCAAACAATAAGAACCTTTCCCAATTTAACGTCACTGATTCCTCATCCCTGCAGCAAATCATTGTTAGAAGACTGTCCCTGCTGACAGACTTAAAATACAAGGATTAACATTGCCCGCAGAGGGTTGATTTTCCTCTCAGGGTTTCAGTTTCTCCTTGGAGTTACCTGTCTGGTAACTCCACAGGTCCCCAGCATGAATCCCTCCATTAACTATTTGCTCTTTGACCTCAACTCTCCATTCTCCACAAAATTGCTCCAGTTTCTTTTTAACCCTTTTTTTGACTCAGGATGCAACACAGCAATATCAAGTCACAGCATGGGGAGGCTGCTGATGTTTCTCTCTACAGTACTCCAAAACACAGGATGGATGGAGGATATATTTTGGCAAGATCCAAGGGCCAGAGGGACCAGGAAGGTCCTCAGTGCCCACAGCTCTCCCATGCCGCAGAGTCACAGATCCTGCTCCTCGGTCTTATCTTGTTGGGGTATTTTGCATGCTGTGAGTCATTAAATAAAATGCCCGTCCAGGGACTGGTCTCCCTGGCCCTGGCTGCCAGGGTTCAGACAGGCACTCTGCTGAGGTTCCTCCGCATGTCCAGTCGGAGATCATGAAAACAAAGCTGCTGCTTTCTGGGTTATTTATAAAGCAAGTTGGACAAATAAACTTTTCCTACCCAGAACAGTCAAGGTTATGAATCCATAGTTCTCCTTTCCTATGGGGACCTTGTTTGTGACTCATTCCCGGCAGACGCTTGGGGGCTTCCAGTCCATGAGCTGGAAGCAACGAGCCTTTCGAAGGGAGGAATGGCTTGGCAGAGGCAGCTGAAAGCTCCCTGCAAGGGCTGAGCCCAGTCCACCCTCGTTTGTTACTATTAAGCAAAGACCTGCACAGAAAAGCCATCTGTAATGTATGCAAATTCTTCTAAAAACCCAGAAAATTGTCTGGAGCACCATCTTGAGGCAGTTTCTGGAAGCTGTGGGCAGATCATCTCTTGTAACACCTTTCACTGGGCTGGGGGGATGAAGATGGGGGTGTCCCTCTGTGAGCACTGCTTGGGGTGACATGCAGACATCAGCGGGGAGCCGCTGCACAGCCTCCGGACTGCAGCTGGATCCAGCCAGGCTGAAGAGCTCCCATCCCACCAATAACTACAAGGATACAGCGTGACCTTGCGATTCAAGGTCCTTGAATAGCAGGTCATTATCCTATTCTTCCTTTCTTCAGCCGGGTACCCTTGGACAAAGTCTCTGTTACTGGATATTCTGCCATGTCATCAGCTAATCTGGCAGGTGGCCCCGAGATGAGGTTTTTTCACAGTCAGTCTCTCCTGTGTCCCTAGAAACCAGGAGGGAGTCCCTTGCATCATACTTTTTTCCTCTGCTGACTCTAATCTGTGCATTTATGTCATCTGTGACCATGGTGTAACTTTTTGCCTATGTTTCTCTGCTCTTCATTAGTGCTTGTGACTGGAGTGCAGGTGGGTCTACCTGAAATTAGGAAATGCTTCTGTCGCTTTTCCAGAAATACTTGGTTTGTTATTACTGTGCTTGATTTGTTATCGATTTTTCTAAGATTTTCTTTCAAGATCCAGACTGCCAAAGAGTCTGCCTATATCTTCTGCTGGTTTTGACCACAACTTTATTATCCCACTATATCTTTTTTATAGTATTTGGCCAGTGCAAAATGCTGCTTCTGTTTGCCCTCTGCAAGTAGAAACTATTATATTTTTTAATTCTGCTGATGCTGAAAAGAGCTACAATTTCTAAGAAGTGATCTTGTGCATGCCCTGACATGTTTCACAACTCAACGCCAAGCAAGCTGGGCTTTGCAGCGTTCAGTGAAGAGGCTGGAATTGTTTTTTTGTGGGGATTTGCTTTCTGTAATCTGACCATTCAGGTTGTTCACAAAGACGACTTGATTTTTCAATACGCGCAAGTCCGTGATCAGCTTTCTCCATGGCTGATCAAGGTTTCCTGCACAAAGAGTCGACTCTTTGTTGCCGATTCCTGAGGAATTCTTACCAAATACTGCACGGGCTTAGAAAACCTTTAGCCTTGCTGCGCGTGCCCTAAGCTCCAAGGCCGCTTTGGGGATGCTCACCCTTGGCAGCAGTGAGTTAACAGCTCAGGGCGTACAGCTTTAAGGGTGATGCATCTTGAAGTGTTGTTTTTCTCTATATGTCCTATGTTCACAATATTAAATACTTCCTTCCCCTTTGGCCCTGGAGGCTGTTCTGAAAGCTGGAAGCCCAGTGTCTGTTTGAGCAGGGCCTCTCTATCACCAGAATCTGCTTATCTGCAGCTCAAAGGAAATTCTGCTTGGCTGATGTGTTCCAGCTCCGGATGAAACGCCTCCTGCCTGCACACACAGAGAGTTTCATAAGCGAGGGCCTGAGATGCTGTGAGCTGCTGCGAGACTGCTTCTCAGGAACGCCGTCTGTGAAAATAATCAGGGGTTCTCGTTTCATGCAGTCAGCGATTGTGGGGCCAAAGTCGCCGCTGGGATCATCTGAGCACCACGGGACTCCTTCAAAGCCTTTCGGGCAAGAGATTTCAGGAGTTCAGCACTTCAGAGAGAGGGGGTTGAGGAACTCGATAAATACTTACATGAGGAGCAGTGTCTTGAAAATGAAACAT
The DNA here is from genome assembly GCF_034638445.1 of Ciconia boyciana. NCBI lineage: Eukaryota > Metazoa > Chordata > Aves > Ciconiiformes > Ciconiidae > Ciconia > Ciconia boyciana. Next base: position 1,438,309 of record NC_132960.1, on the reverse strand, counting down.
CAAATAAAATCCCGTCAAATGAAATACAATCGCAAAGACTGAATTAAGCCACGAGAAAGTCTGGGAAGGTTTAAGAGCTCACTTCTGTTGAAAGAGGGAGTTTTATATTTTCAGGTGTCTTCGCATCACCTAGCAGCATGCCTCAAGAGCGTGCTCTTGATGCTGTGCTAAAAATAAACCATTCAGGAAGGCTCTGACAGCCTTCTCAGCGCTTCAGGTACTTTGAACTGAAAAAGGAAAAAAAACACAAGAAGAGAAAGTCTTCATGGGCCACCTGGGTGCCACGTGACCCTGGAGAAGACTTTGGCCAAGCAGTAGACAGCAGATACAAAGCCAGTGTCCACCATGGTTGTACCAAGTTGTGTCCCCAAATGTGGGCTACAAAGATGCTATAAACATGAGTACCACACGTTTCTTCTTGTCTAATTCAATGTATATTTGAAGCCACTAAAACAGCTGGTGGAATGGTACTGGCAGATATACACAGCACCATGTCTTTGCCATGCACCAGTGATAGCTGTTGGCTGAGATGTGTCCTGGATGAGAACAAGTCGATGAAGCAGAAGCGAAGCTTCCAGGAGATGCTGTTGTGAGCGGCTGAAAGCACGTGGGAAAACCTGCCGTCCTGGTGAGATGTCTCGTACAGGATTAGGCCATTGGACTTGCCTAGGTGAGAAATGGCCAACTTCAGCTCCGCTTGATAGAGAAGCGAGCAGGGAGCTGTCTTCTCACTGGGTGGAAATTATAGTTTATATAAAACAACTTCACCTCTGTCACTTGGTTTCCTGAAAGCTGATGGAGGAAGAGTCAGAATTAGGGAGTGATAGAGTTTGTTTTCTTTTTCTAGAAGACATTGTATATTTTTATTCTCCCCCTTCTTTTTTTTGTGTTTAGATAAAAGTTAGGACAAAAAGATTTTGCTGAATTGGTTCCAAGTTAAAGCCCAAGAAAACAAGCTTCAACCTTCAAGGCTGAGAGGTTCACTGGGTCGTCAAACCCAGTTTTGCTCGCACAGGAAATCACACCATGTAATCTCTTGTTTGTGACTTTGGCCAAGGGTAGAATCCTTCTCAGCAAGGGTGTGCTGACATTTCAGAGAGCTACATCCCAAGAGAAACACAGCATTTGAAGGAGTAGGGATTTTTCAGGAACAGACAATACAGTGGAGATGTGTTTGCAAAAATATCCAGGTTCCATCCCTGTTTGGGAGAGCAGGCATCCAGGCTCAGTTTGAGCTATTTCTTCATGAATTAACACTTTTAGAAGCATCTTTCTGTCAGTAGCTACTTTACACTACATTTTTGTTATCTTTAATTAGTTAAAATTGCTGACAGCTTGTTGCAAGGTGTGTTTTACTTTCCCACTTGCAAAAAAAAAAAAGCCAAAACCAAAAAAATTTTTTGTTTGTTTGTTTCATGACAATTAAAATTGCATTCTTTTCCAAAATATCTACAGCAGTCTCCATCAGTAGAGGTGAGAGAGAAATATTCTCCTGCCCAATCAAGGACCAGTTACATTGTTCCCGACCCATTTCTTTAACCTGCTCTTAAAAACTTGCTTTGCTTCTATCCTTCCACTTTGCAAGGAAACCACTGGAAATTCTCCTCTGCATAGGGCTCGTCACTCAGTCTTGGATCTACTCTGGAGTGATTTTATCTGAACTGTTTCTTTAGCTTGCTCGTGTACCATGTGGAACAGTGTCAAAAGCCATAAAACTGTATTTACTGCCTCTTCTTGGAGTGCAGCGCTCATAACATCATTGTAGAAGTAAATTATCTTCACTTGGGATGGCTGGATCTTGCCAAATTACTATTGCCTGTTACTCATTTTCTTTGGTGGTGTTCTTTAGGTGCTGACAAACAACGTGTTTAACTGCTTGTTCCACTGTTTTCCCAGATCCCAACACCACATAATTCTCTCCGGATCTTCAGTCTCCTTTTTAATGGAAACCTTGGGCATTTTTCTTGACCATTTGCCATCCTCCCCAGGTTAGTGGAGGCTCCCTTCTCAGCTTTCTCCCACCCGTTGAGTGAATTTAATCTTGCCCAGATGACCTGAAAGTATATAATGAACATAAGTGCATTTCTAGCTTGTTTTTTCCTTACTGTTGTGAGATTTCTTCCCTCTTTACCACTCTTGTCAATTATGATGTTTATCTGATCAACTGACCTTTGAAGTTAGACTGACCCATTTCAACGTTCTTGGCATTACCCGCTATTAGCTTCTTTTCTTGAGAAAGGCTTAGATCTACAGTTTCCTTGGTCTCCCCTCTCCACGTACAGAAATTTCTCCATTACTTTCCAGTGAAATAATCTCCTACCCAAGGAAGAATCCAAGGAATTGTAGAATCAGCTACGGTTCATCTCAGATACACCCAGAATAATAGGTTGTCCTGAACTGACTGGTCACAGATGTCTGGCAGCCCTTTTCTTTGTTTCCATGGGACTTTCTATAAGCTCAGCCACATTTCAGAACTTTTACATTCTTTAAACCTATGCAAAGCACCTAAACATTTCACTGGGGAAGATCTTCTTGCCTACTCTCACCCACAGCTGCTGTTAACTAGTCCAAGTGTACCATGTTCTGTTTTTTCCTAAGTTGTGCAGGAATCAGATTCATTCTTCAACAAGTATATTATTTTCATTAACACATTAAATCATCCACTGGCTATTTTTTTTTTTTTCTTTCTACACATTACGTTGGGTTGTCATCACTTCAGCTTCTCTTCTTTTCCCATTGCTCTCTGAGAGTTTGGCTCAGAACTATTGCAGCATATTGCTGCTGCAATCTTATCACAATCTTAACAGTGCAATTTCTCATTACTTTTCTGCCACGATAGTAGGACCACGTGCCTTTGGACCAGCAGTTGGCTGCTGGAATCAAAGGATCTGATTTTCTCTCGTGCTCTGGCTTTCATTAGTTAACAACCCTGCAAATCCCATGGATCCTCTTGTACCCTTTCCTGTGGTCTGGAACTGGAGTTCAGCCCCAACCCTTTTGCCAGAGTTAGGGCCATTTGCTGCCTCCTTCGGCAGCCACGAACGCTCTCAACGCGGAAGGCTGCCAGCCGTGGTCATCTCAGATGCAAGTCACTGCTCACCTAGGCAGCTCTGCTGTCCTCCTCCCTTTGCTGACCAGCAAACTCACTCCAAATCCAGAAAACAAGGAGAGACCCTCCCCTAGCCACAGAAGAGAGATTCCAAATCCAGTGAGAGAAATACAGAATTAGATAAATAGTTGGTTTGGAATAAAGAAGGCTGGAACATTGTGTCCTCTGCCCCAGGCGGTCATTGCTGTGGGAAGAGTTATGACCAGATAGGAACTAAGATTTCTGCAATGCCTTGGCTTCTGAGAAGTGGAGGATTTGGTCTTATTTCTGAGCTATTGCAGCCAGCTGCCTTCCCCACATGTCCTTCTCCCACCTCCTCATCAATCATTTCTAAAGAACAAACCAGGCACACTCTCTGTGCCCCTGTTACACTCTCAGCTGAACCATCCTTAGTCCCCTTGAATGATATGACTGGGTCCTGGCCATTTCCACCACTGGAAAACCTCTGCTCCCCAAAGCTCACATCCTCACTAGCGTTAAGAGCCATCTGAATTAAGCGACAGCTACTGCACACAGCACAAGGGGTGCATCAGTAAGAGCCACTTTTGGCTTTTACTGCCCATGCTTGCAAGGTAGCTCTGCACTACTGTGTCTTGGGAGATGGCATGAAGGCTACAGCCCCTTGCAGGGAATGAGCTGGGTCAAAATGGAGAAGGAATTGTTAATAGCTCTCTGGATCCGAACTATTCTGCATGCTTACAGCAGGGCTGGGTCGTTGCTGCTCTCCACTGCCAAGCTGCCTGCCCTAGATCAGACCCTGGTGCTCTGGAGTTTCCCAGCCTCGCTGAATAGCAAATGCTCTGGGCTTATCACCGCATCAGAGCAGTTGGAAGACAGTTGAGTGTCTCTCTAAGTGCTGATAGAAGGGAAGGCTTTGCTCTTGGAGATAAGAAGCCCTCCCTGAGGAGCCAGGGGAGTTCGTTGGTATCAGAGTGTCTTCCAGCACTTTGCAGACATACCCTTTGTACGTGGAAGATGGTGAGGCGGTCACGTAGACAGCAGACATTGAGGGCTTTGTTTTTGAGGTCAGTTAACTGAACCCCTCACTATCATCTATTTTCTTTTCCCTAGAATTATTTTTCTCTTGTTGATCAAGCCTTTGCAGTAACCTCATTGGCTCACCAAGCTGTAAACAGACAGTCGAATCCTCATCTTTTTGGACATAGATTAATTCAGGAGAGAGAGGCACTTCAGGAAGATATTTCAGCCTAAGATTTTGAAATGCTTAACAGCTCCCTTTTTCTCCTCTCTGTATGTGCTTGAGAAGCTGCCTAGTTCTTGCTGCAGGTTATAGAAGACACAGTTTCATAAGCACCCCCTGTCCAGTCTGGGGGGAAACCAGGAGCATCTGGAGTGAAGCCATCACTGCCATATCCAGATAGAGCTCCTGCGTCATCCCATGGCAGCAAATCCAGTCTCTGGTGGTTACGTGTCATCTGATGCTCGGGTATCAGTAAAGCAGAATGTCTAGGCCACCTTTATCAGGAGGAATTCAATAGATCTAATTGCCAGTATCAGGTAATTTGGATGAGTGTAAGAATCAGGGCATGCACAGAGAAACTCTTCTCTGCTATACACTCAAAGCATTTGAAAACAAGGTGGTCAAATATTTTGGTGAGGCAGAGGCTGTTTTTACACAACGTTGCTGCCATTAGATGGAAAAAAATATTTCCTTTTTCTTTTTAAACTTGCTGCCTGGTCATTTTCTTGGGCCCTTCATAGGTCACTTGTGAAGAAGGACAAATGCCCTCCACAGGCAGCTCATGCTCTCTAAGGTCCTGGTCTGTTTTCCCTCCCTCTTTACACCCAAGGAAAACTGCCACATTCCCAAATGCAGGTCTTTTCATCCAAATAAGGGGCAGGGAGGGAAACGGGAATATTGCTAAAAAATAATTGAGCTGCAAGGCAGAAATCTAGAAGTGGTGCAAAAGCACAGCTGCTTATTCACAGGCTGGAGAGAGAATGGCAATGCAGACACCCCCACCTTGTGTCTTACAGCTCATTGATGGAAATCCTCTGCCATCTGCTGGTACAAATTACTAAAGAAAGTCTGTGGTTAGAAGCGATCACCTTATAACATACAATAGGAGAAAATAGGCATCTTTGAAGTATATAAGCCCTTGTCTAGGGGAAAGGTTACCTATTTTGGTCTAGTAAGAGATACTGCAAACCTCTGTATATCCTCTAGCTTCCAAGCAGGTAGAGACCACAGGCTTTTGGCAACATAGCTCTCAGCCAGGGATTTGTACAGTGACCAACAAAGCTGCATGAATCAAATGCTTCTGTGCAAGTATTGATAGACTGGCAAAACTCTGCTTTTGCCACCTTCTTGCCCTGGAGGAGTGTGTACATCCACATACAAAACTGCAAGTAGCACAGCCTGGAGTAGTAGAGTCAATATGATCCAAAGAAGTATAATAGAAACTGAAACCACCTTTATGTTTCTACAATAGAAACTGAAACAACAAAGTTACCTGCCTTCTTACTCATAGAAGCCTCACCTGTACTTGCAATGCCAACAAGGAAGTTAGATACAATTAACAAGAGAAAAGTTTTAAACATTCAGCCAGGACTCAAACTTTGTCAGGGAAAGCCTGCTGCTGCACTTCAATGTATTTTTGGCCTTTGCTACTCAGCTGAAGCTCCTTGAAATGTCCTACCCCTGCAGGCACTGTTTTCAGGAGAACAGCATTTCCAGGCTCTAGCTTTTCTGCTTCATGTTGCAGGCCACTTCGGGGGTTCAGAGCCCTTTCATTGTGTCCAAGAAGAATCAGGCTAAGAGTCTGGATTTTTGTTCTTCCTTTTCCTGCTTGATAAAGGACTCTGAGCCTACAGGCCTGTCTGCATTTCCTAATCAGTTCATTCAGTCTTATAAAGATTATTTATTCCTACAGACCACGCCACATCTCTACTCATAGATTATCGCAAGTACAATAGCGATTACAAAGGAAGATGAAAACCGAGGCTCAGACGTACAGTCTTGCCCAGTAACAGCAGCAGACTGCTGTGGGTAAAGGAACAGATTTGAGAGGAAGCTTGAGAGGAAGACAGGCGGTTCATTTCCAAGGCACGGAGGGGGTTAGAGCTCCAAGCTGGTTCAAGCCCTCTCCATTCCTGAGTAGGCAGCAGAGGAACTTTATGACAGACAGCTGTTTTTCCAAACTCGGGAAATGTCTGGGCCAATAAACCAGGATTTCCTTTCAATCAGCTCAGAGAATTTGATCAGTATTATTTGATGTAACATAACTGTTTTGGAACCAAGGACTGTTTTCAAGCTGTCTCCAAAGCTATTTGTATTCTGCTTCTCTGCATCTTGTTGCAGCTCTCTTGCTTTTCCTTCCCACCCTTTATCTTTCACAACACCAAGCCTTGCCTGTACTTCCTGTTTGGCTGTGTGGTTAGTAGCTTTCTCATTTGCTGTTATTTTTGACTTCCATCCAAGCTTTGTATGATATTAATAGCTATTTCACAGAACCGTAATCTTCCTCTAACCAGTCCTAATATTAGCAGAAGAAAGAGCCAAGAACCACTGCCGAGGCCCGAGGGACTTGAGCTCTGAATTTCTCCTCCGTTCTGCCAGCACAGCCCACAGCCCAGCTCAGCCCCTGCCCCAGGGAGTTAAAACCTGTGTCCGTCACGCAACTTGCACAGCCCCATCCTGGCCACGACAGGCAACGGAGAAGCAGCTTGTGCAAGCCAAAGCGCACAGAAAGAACATGCTTATGTAAGGATTCAAGAATTAGAACTTATTGGTAGTCTAATTAATGCCTGTCTAATCAAGATCTAGCAATCACTTACCATTCATCCAGTCACAGCAGTGCTAACAACTAATATCCAAATTACTCAATTTCTACTAAAGGTTGCCAGTAATAGAAAAAAAATAAACACAGTAGATAAAAGTATCTACCCCATTCTTCTAATGATAAATTTTCTCTACTTCCTTTGCATTGCTGCAGTTGACTCATCAGCATCCTGAAGGGGGAAAATGATATTGATAGGTTTTTTCTTCTTCTTTGCTGGCAGGAATAGGATTATAAGGTTGATGGTTTCTTCCTCCTTGCTTTAGGGTCTAACTTGGGGCTATTTTTTTTTTTTAAATGTATTTTCTATTACTCTCTATACTTGAATCTCTCTTCGCAGAGCTGCAATTCCACGTTACATCCAGATATACTATATATATCCTATGTTTTACCTATATTTTTTCCTGTTAACTCTAACACTGGTTTCTGTCATCTGCCAAAACTGTGTTCTTCAATGATCAGTAATGGATCACCCATGAGTTGCTAACAGCCCTGGGCCCATCCTCTGCTCAATGACTTCAGACTGACCCTCTGTTAGCGCTGCCTGCTCCTTAAGGAAGTACATCAGATTTATCACAGGCATCGTACCTCAGTTACACAAAACTATGCAAATTCAATCACTAAAAATCAATCAGATAGCAGCCACCTTGTTGCTAGGCAGTTGCTCTTACAGGTAAACAAGCTAAACTATAGCAAAGTTTCAGGCAGGCCAGGACAGATCCAGGCAAAACCAGCCCGACATGCCCCAGTGCCAAGGTCTTACAGAGTCATACGGAGCCTTTGGCCTTTTCATGATAACGGCAATGCCATATTTACATTCTGTAGCCCAGTATCTTTCTCTTCTATCACCTCAGCCCTGTTGCTTTCGAGAAGCTTTAATGCTAACAAAGTCCTTTTCAGTGGGGAGAAGGTCTCCAGGGGGGAGTTCGGATCCTGCTGCTCTGGCCACTGGGTTTCCTTTCTTGTTTATCCGGACTCCCATCCCATTTTGTGAAGGGAAGGCAGTAGCTTCAAGACAGGGTGACCAAGATACTTTCTTTCCTGGTTTAAGCTTTTGTCTTTCAATTGTGTTTCCTCCGAGACAAATTGTTTAATCGGACCCTGCCCAGAAGGAAGTACTTTCTCTATTTAAGGATCAGTCAATAAATTAGACTCTGTACTGCCCAGTGTATCTGCTGCAGTGTGGAAGAGGCACAGGCTAAGCCATCGCTCCCCGACGGTGACGCTACACCCACAGCAACAGTGAGGTAAGTGCACAGCATCCATTCTTGTAGCGGCTGCCAGAAACAGTAGCTTTGGGTTGACAAAGCTCAGCACAGTGTCCTTGTTCAGAACCACAGAATGGTTAAGGTTGGAAGGGACCTCTGGAGGTCACCTTGTCCAACCCCCTGCTCAAGCAGGGCCACCTAAAGCAGGTTGCCCGTGACCACATCCAGACAGCTTTTGAATATCTCCAAGGATGGAGATTCCACAACCTCTCTGAGCAATCTCTGCCAGTACTCTATCATCCTCAGAGTTAAAAGAAGAAAAGTTTCCTGATGTCCAGATGGAGCCTCATGAGTTTCAGTTTGTGCCCACTGCTTCTTGTCCTGGCACTGGGCACCATTGAAAAAAGCCTGGCTCTGCCTTCTTTGCACCCTCCCTTCAGGTATTTATATACATTTCTAAGATCTCTCTGAGCCTTCTCTTCTCTAAGCTGAAGAGTCCCAGCTCTCTCAGACTTTCCTCATATAAGAGATGCTCCAGTCCAACATCTTTATGGCTCTTTGTTGGACTCTGTTGAGCCATCTCTTGCTGCATCCTTCAGATGAAGGCACAGCCCCCATTTCCATGGGGAGCAAAGAAGTTTTCATCCTGTGGTTTTGGCTAGCTCTACTCTTTCAATTTCTCGCAGTCCATCCCAGGCCCTTTGTCTTAGGTAAGAAGAAAGAGCAGCCCTGGCTCCAGGCACTGGTGACTCCCCTTTGGAGAGCAGCAAGCCAGGAGTGAAGCCTCCCAGATGCTTCCCTGAAAATGGGCTGATTGGAACAAAGATTCACAGGTTCTTTAGTAGCTTGAGTGCAAGGGACTTGTTGAACAAGTGGGGAGAACCCCATCCTCCACCCCTCCCTCCTTTTTCTTTCATGTACAGCTCTGTGTGGGTACCACAGGACCCCACCCCTCCGCATGCTGCCTTTTCATAACCCACATTTTCCTCTTTGTAGCAATGAACAACTGGAGGAGGAGCTGGATGCCCTTCAATGCCATTTCAGCTGGCATTTGGGTGTAACAGGCCATGTTGAACTGACACGTCCTGCAGAAGCTGGCTGTTGAAATCAAGCAGACACCCCACCAAAACCAGACAGCACTCCTGGGGCTGCAGGCATACCCGTACCAGCTGAAAGGCCAGAACAGAGCAGCTCTGCAAAGCCTTAAAGATGCTCAAGAGCACAAGAGACAAGATGAGCAGCAGGCAGCTGCTGCTGGTTCTTTGATTATCTGTGGGAATTATACTTGGATTCACTACCTTCAGGCCTCTTATCAGGAGGCTGAAAGCTATCTGGAATGAATTCAGCAGCTCTGCCCAACTCCTTGGGATGCACAGCTGATCCCGTACATCCAGGCCCAGAAAGACTGGTCCCTCTTGGCTATCAGAGCCCATAATGGGGAACAGACAAGAGAGTACTTTGAAGTGGCATTGATACTTGAACCAGGGAATGGATATTTCCATGCTGGGCTCAGAATGGCTCTTTATTCCTCCTGGAGTTACTTCTGCTATCCCAATATTGCAAGGAAAGCCATAATCCAATTGCAAAGAACTGTCCTTGAGCAGCCAAATAACTACAGACCCAAGATATATTTAGCCAAGCTACTCGAACACATGGATATAGAAAGGTCAATTGGCTCAATAGAAGAAAGTGCAGAGAATAGCTCCGATCCCCGATGTCCTCAAAGCTTCAGCTTTGTTCTGGCTGCCGACAGTCTACAGAGCAAGCAATTGAGATATTACAGCGAGCCTTGCAGCAGAATCCAGGTTACCACCTTCTCTACCAAGCCTTGGCCAAGTGCTAGAAGATAGAGTGGCTTACTGCAAAGAAGGAAGACAAGAATAATATACTGGAGGCAACCAAAGACCTCAAGCAAATTCTTCAGAAACATCCAGACCTTGACCTCGTGTTTGTAAAGCTGCAGTTAGCAGAGTTCTATGGCACAAGACACCCAGCACAGGAAGAGATCTACAAGGACCTGCAGGAGAGAAAGGACACCTTGAACCCCAAAGGCCATCAAGCCCTTAGTCTCTGCTGGGGAAAGTTCTTCCTCTACAAGAACTCCTCACTTGATGAAGCGAAGTTTATGGATGGTTACAAAATTCCCATGCTGACAGAAGAGGGGAAGGAGTGCACACAGAGGCTGACAAAGATGGCTTGGCACTGTCACAGCGATGATGCTGATGCTACCCACCGCTTCATCCAAGAGACTGGCCACCACTTGCCCACAGAATTTGCTGGAACCGATCTAGACTGATGGTGGGAGCCCCAGGGTATCCTTTTTGCAAAGGTAGAAGGCATCAAGGACTAGTGTCTATCTGTCTTCCAACAGCAGGCCCATCACCTCACATAGATATAAGGGTTCTGTCAGCTTCTCAGACCATGCCATTGCTCGTCCATCAAATACAGGCCTACCCACACACAACTGACCGCCCAAAGTTTACACCCACTGCCCTCAGTCCTGCTTCTCAGAGAGGAGGGAATGAAAACAAAGGTGAGGAATTTGGCTTATGGGGTCTGAGCACAATCCTTTGCAGGTGTAGACCTGTGTCACTCCCTTGGAGTTGCTGTAGATCAGAACTAAGCGCTGCTTAGGGCAGCGTGAAAAATTAACGCTCTTCAATTATCAGAATTCTATCACTTGCAAAAAATAAGAAGGTGGCTTCCTCCATAAGATCACTAACTGCTGAGGGGTCTCGATGAGGGTGTGAAGCACTTGCGTACAGGACAGAGAGATGGTCTCGGGCCTGTCCAATTGCATTAAATGCAAATGTAGCAAGAGCTAGCTGCTGATTAAGGAGCATATAGTTGTGATTATACCTGCATTAATCCTTGGAAGTGTGCACGCTTGCCCCTGCCAGAACATAAACAGGGGGTTTGCTTTCTTGCACTGAGGAATTACTAGGAACAATGTATTCATCACTGTTTCTGGGGCCAAAGTGAAGCTTTTAATATTCTTTGATCAATAGATACTTCAAATTCTTTTCTACATGATTTCTCCTGTGCAACAGCTGGTGTCTCCTGGCAGCCTAAAGCAACCAGAGCATGGACTGCCAAAGATACACCCTTGCTTCACAGTTTTTGCCATCCATTGCCCCCAGGCTCACGTTAGGTACAGCCCTTTCTCTGCAACGTCCTATCCACTTGCACATCCCACTGTGGAACTTGTGCCCTTCCCTGCAGGCACAGGTGGGCACACACCCCCCCATCCCAGCACTGCAGCCACGTTTCCAAGCGCTGGCAGGGCCACCTCTGTGCCCAGCAGTAAGCAAGTGGGGCTGGCTTGCTAGGGTGTCCCCAAGCCCCATCTGGCCCCAGAGAGTAGAGCCATGGGGACCAGGGCAGATGTCCCCCAGCAGATCCCGCTGCAAATCAGTTTCTGCTCCAACAAGGAACAGGCAAGGACCCAGTTTGGGAGAGGATGCTCCAGAAACAGACCAAGCCAAGTGTGTCCAAGACACAGGATGGGGGGGAAGGGGAACATGTCTTAGTGCCCCCCTCATGCACATCTGGTGTGCATGAAAACATCAGAGGCCAGAAACACCCACCTGCCCTGGGGCCCGCAGCCCCCAGCTGCCCCCTCCCCTTCAGTGGGTCAGAGCTTGGGTGAAGACATGGAGAAGACTTCACTCTCCAGACCCTGCAACCAAAGGGAAGAGAGAGAACCCAGGCCACCACATTCAGCCCAGGCTATTTCACCTCCTGATACAATATTGGGGACCAAAACTGTTCTTCTCCTTCTTCCTCGGGACCCATGAGCCACAACCTAGTGCATGATCCTGCACCCCAGCAGCAAAGACTGCCAGGTTCGTTAGACCTTGGAGCAGAAGCTACTCGGAGCACAGCACCTCAGCATTACAGCGTCACTGCCTCCTGTAATGCTACACAGGCCCTGGTTAAAACTCTTTAGCACAAGTAAAAAGCATTAGCCAGAGTACAGAATCATAGGTCACACAGAACATCATTTACTTAACTGCACAGATCAGGACAGTTTTCCAGAGCTCAATAAAAACAGCCACTTTATGAATTTCTGTATGTATTTCACAAGTCTTTTCACACAGCACTGGGCAAGGTCACATATCCTGATTTGGGAAAGCAGGGACTCCCAAAAGCAAGGGTGCTATTAAACTACCCTCATTCCCCTCACCAGTATGAGCAGCACTAGTAATTCATTTAGACTACCCAGGAATCCTTTAGGTTTACATCTACAGACAGTCTTCCACAAAACTTCCCCTTGTAAACACAGTATCAGGAAACACTTCTTTAGAAAGAGTTACAGTCCCTCCGGCAGTTAATTAAACAGAGCAGCGTTTGCCCATCAGACAAATGCAACACTGCCATCCTCAGGATTACAGGCTGCACGACCACAGCGCGAGTCAAGAATTACAGAGCTGTGTGCTGCTTGAAAGACTGGATTCTGACAAAGTTCAATGGGGGTGTCACTGCTGTGTGAAGAACAACCTATGGAGTTTTTAAAAAAAAAAAAACAAAAACCACCACACAAACAACTTATGATCCTTGTATGACTGTTCCACTTCATAAGGGTAGAAGACTGGATGCCACTAAAAAGTGTCAGTGAGTTCCTCTAGCAGTTTTTTATTAACGCTTTGAACAAGTCTCCTGCTAGTTACTTTCTTCACAAATACTAAATTCAGCACAGCGTTAGATAATAAAAATACATTGCACAATAAAATCCCATTAAAAGTCTTAGTTAAGCTGAAAGATAAAAGGAAAAAGATCTTATTACATAAGCTGCCAAGGGCCGCGGAGAAGACTTGCGTTTATTGTACTCATGCATATTGGTGTGCAAATGCTAGGACGACACTAACTCCCAGGTCCACTTCACTTCAGCATAGGAGAGGCAAAGAAGTTGCCCTGATGCCCAAGCTGGGTTGTTGACTTGCTTTTGCTCCCAAATCTAGTTCAAGAGAAGTAGAAAATATCAGGTTTGGATTTGGGATCTAGAGGTCTAACACTCTCCCTTTTCCCAGGGGTCATTCACCCAAATTTTACCCACCTCCCAAACAAAGAGTTCCTCTCCCTACCATAAGACGACACTCGCTAACCATTATGCAGCTTGCACTGTTACTACAGCACTGATTAAGCGAGAGTTGACTGAGTAGTAAATCCAGGCTGCTCCCAGAACTGGGTCCAAAAGTCTGTTTTTAGTTCTCCTATGAATACCCAAACCACCTGCAGTCATCCCATCATCTCCACAATAGCATCCATTGGCACTTACTTGGGGGTGGTTTTGCTGAAGGTAGACCGGACCCTCTGGGACAGGGAGCTAGACGACGGCGTCTTGGAGAGCTGCTGTTCTGGAGTAGTGAGGGGTCCAAGCATGCTCACTGTCAAAAAAAGCAGCAGCAAAGTGAGCAACATGAGGACAGCTGAAGTTTTCATTGCCATGCAAGGAACATTAGACATTCCCTAGCATCTGTCAAAAATGCTAGACAAATCTGGTATTTCCTGGCACGCTTTTCTTCCCTCTTCCTCCATAAAGCATGCAGGCATGGCTAGCTCCAACAGTCTCGCAAGCAGCTTTGACTGAGGGTCATTATTTTTAATACAGCAGCTTCACAGCCAATAGAGCAGACCCAGGGGCTACCTTTCACATCTGGTGTCTGTGGAGTGGAGTAGGCATTGATATTCTCAATTACGTGCGCTGGGTCAATGTTTTCTTGCTCCACCATCATCAACTGGCTCCAGTAGTCCATAGGCAGCAGCAGAAGTCGCTCCACTACCTACAGAGACACCCGTGAGTAGCTGATGTTACAAACCAGCACACAGCTTTGGCACACTGACACCAGGCATTGCCTCAGCTCCCTCCAGCAATTCATTTGAATTCTTTAAGTGGGATACATTCACCCAAGTCAGTCCTTTCTGCTGACCTACCTTGGGTTGCCGCTTAGTGTCTTGTAGGAGCGTCATAGGGTCAGGATCAGGTACCGCATGGGCAACTATTGTGGGGCCAAAGACTTTGGCCAAGTTGGCAATGTCCATTTTAGTGTCCGGGCTCTGAGCCACCCTGTATTAAAAAAAAAAATATTAAGAGAGGATGTAGCTTCTCCCCTTCACTTGTCATACAACTCCACCATCCCACACACACTTCAGCCTCTGAATAAGCACGTTTTTTCCAGAATGAAGACTTTATGCTCACAAGCAGAAACAAGAGCCAATTAGAGAAAGCACCAGTGGCAACATCCCCTTTTCAGAACTACCAGTCCATTTGAACATACCTCTGCAGGTGGATCATGAGGAAAGCTAGGGTATCCCTATTGGCCTGTGGAAGTTCACCAACTGCTTGGTACATAGCAGCGACACTGTTGTCCTCATCCAAGATTTCTGGGGAAAAAGTGTTTAGACCTCAGAAAGTGGTCCCAGAGGCACAGCTATAACAGTCCCCTCACAGTAAGGGCTAGCCTGTGAAACAAGGAAGCCAGAAACTTCACATGCCATCATAATAATTTTGTATATCCTGCCCAAGCACTTGAACTTGTTTCTTTCCTCTTCCAAAACAGTACAGCAGATGAGATCTTCCCAGCGTATTGCACATCAACACAGCTGCAAGCTTGAGAGCTCCACAGAACGCTGCGGTCTGCCAGTTCACACGACAGCTAAACCTGTGACCATCAAGCCTAGAGAAAGAGTTGGAGATGTCATTTAGCAACTCCTTACCTGCAGCTTCCATAAAAGTCTTGTTTAACCGGAAAGTGAGAAGGGGTTCTTTCAGGCTGCGTAGAAAGTCCTTGAGAAGACCGCAGATAGCATGGATATCATCCACTTTACTGAGCAAAGGAATATTTTTTGCTCTAAGAAACTTCTCTTTCAGTTCCCTCACTGTCTTGTCACAGCCAGATATCCGGTAAAGGCCTGTCTGTTAACAGAAAGCATTGCTTAGAGGCAGAATATCAACTGCACATGTAAAGCTGACATTCTTCTGTTCCCACTTTCTCTCCACACCTGAGCACTCTACACAGACACTGTTACTCACTCACAGTCACCCACTGAGCAGCACTACACACACCATAAATAACAGATATTTGGGTTAACAATTTGTTTCCCTAACACCACAACCCATTTCATTAGCACTGTTTCACACCTAGTCTTCTTTTTACCTCATGCAGCCCTCGCTGCTCGATCTCATTAACACAGTGCACTATGATCGAAGGGATCATTGGAGGAGTAGAAGGGACAAAGTCCATCAAGGTCCCCTAAGAGGCAGAAGAGAAAATTAAAAAAAAAAAAAAAGATACTGAGTCTTCAAGACATGGAAAATACTCTCTCAGGAATTCACAGTGAGATCTAGGCTTAAAAAACAAGCATTGTTTCTTCTTCATCAGCCCAGAGAAGAGCAACACTATATCCATCAGCACAACGCTGCAGGATTGCTTACCCAGAGCTGCCATGTTCACAACTCAACACCCTCCTAACATCGCATCCCTACCACCCACTACCCTGGTTACTGAATGATACATTAGCAAGCTCATTTGCGTTTTATTATGCAGCTCTGAGCAACAGGAGCTCTTCTGTAAAGGCAGACTTGTTGGAACCTAAGCACGTTCTAACTCTAACCAAACGTTAGCCCGTTTGTGTTGGCAGCCGTACTGCCCCGAGCTCACCCTACAGACTTACCTCTCCAATCCTGACAGGAGTCCCTGTCAAGGTGGGGATACAGGGAAGAGGACAGCGGTCCCGACACTCTGGATGAGCGACCACACGGCAGTCTCTGCACTTCAGAGAGATTTTCCCAAACTTTACTCTCTTTCCACATGGAACACACGATTCTGGCTTGATAACCTAATGATTCAGAGCATACAGATGGGAAGAGATTAGTGCAATGTAGTAACTCAGCAGGACTTAAACTGGATAACCGTATAGGATAACATATTCCCTGATCCATGCAGGTAACTGGTACAGTTAATATTGACTTCAGACATAATGCCTGGTAGCCTCTTATCAACTAGCTTGGTATCACACACATTTAAAAATGGAAGGAGCTGCTTTTTCAAGTTCTTCCTGCCTGTAGACCTACCGTCTTCGAAACAAATTCATGCAGCCTCACTCCCCCATTGTTCTGCGGGGTGCCAGAGCCATCAGTCTCCGATTTGGATTCCACCTGCTTGCTGCCCATGCTTGACTCGCTGCTCCAAGGCTGCAAAGGACCTGAAAGACAGAAGAGGAGGAGTGTTGACTGAATGGAATCACCCCCCTGCATAACCTTTGCTTCAAAACAAGTGCGTTGTAAACCACAGGCAGCTGCCTGGGTCCTGGAGGGAGGTAACCGTAACATTTCAGGATAGCCTCCGGCCTACAAAGTAGTTGCTTCAGGACTAGGACAAACAGAGACATGACACCTACCACTCTTCCTCCGGCTTTTCAGACTATAAGGCACAGTCTGGATAGTAGAGATCGCTTCAATTGGGCCACCATCATTGGGGACCATGACAGTTGTCTTTGCTACTATGGATTCATTTCCCTGTAATGAGAAATATGCAGTTAGTGACAGCAATACTGACAGGACATGGGATTTTCTAGTTCATTGGCCCTAGAAACAGGTGTGCAACATGACCAGCTACTTTAAATGCACACAAACCCAGCTGGAACCACCATACCTGATCCACCGTGGAGCCAATTGATCTGGTTTTCTTCCGAGGACCTGGTGGGCCTTCAACAAACTGCCTGGAAGACCGCTGAAAAGACACAGTATATTTTTGTCTATGAGGCAGGTATGCTGTTAGCTTGGTGTTATATTAGTGCAGTATAACTAGAAGGACTGAACAATTGTCCGCACACCCCACAGATGCATTAAGTTCTTCCATGGTACCTGTTCTTCATGGCAACCTTGAAGAGTATCAGGACACCTCAACATACTGCTCTTTCAAATAACTTTCCTAGCCAGCTTTATAATCCAATTCAGAGAAAAGAAAGAAAGAAAGAAAGAAAAAAGGGGACAACTAAGCAAATCCCAGACTCTTCCAAACTCTGCTAGTGATGATTTCAGGCTGTCCTTTCCCACCTGTGCCTACCACATACTAACAGTGGACCAGAACAAGCACAAGCTCCTTTACAGAATAGAAAAATATCAACTTCCTACATGATTTTCCCTAATCTGGTAGCTGTTAATAATCTTCAAGTGCTTTCTTGCAAACTCTAGGCTGTGACAGAACAAGATATGCGAAACCCCACTCCAGTCATTTTCAGTAGACAAACAACATCAGAATTAACTTTCAAGCTAAATCTACACAGCAAGTCTGAGTTATAGTAGAAGCACATCCATCTGAAGTTTGACTGTGATTAGTAGCTCAGACATCATTACAGGTGGCTGTGAGATGACAGATGGTGACATTGTGTCAGCTAAGGCTAACAATGGAATCTATTTGAAGGGGAAGAATTGAACATACCCGCTTCTCTCTCCTTTTCAGTCTGACAGCTTTCACCACAGAGGAATCCCAGTCCTGTGGGAAATACACAACACTGGTTAGCTCAGTGTAAATACCATGCTGCCTCTGGCCAGGACTTTCATTAAGTTTAGCCAATAGCACACCAGAGAAATGCAAATCAGCTCTACCAGTTTAATACCACAGTAATCTAAACACAAGGCGTCTCTAGAGATTACCCCACACCCCTAAGGTTTTACAGTGGAGGAAAACTTTAGAACTTGGAGTTACATTACCAGTGACTCATCAGTCTTGTCAAAGCTGATGTCTGACAGAATTGAGCCAGATTCATCTATTGTAGACAGCCTAAAAAATCAAAAATTAGGAGAAACTTGTATCAGTTTGGCTTTCAGTCAGCCATGGTTCCAGAACAATCTCACTGACTCAGAAGAGCTGTCTTTCAAACTGGAATAAAAAAATAAAACTCTGTTGATATGGGTGCAGTACATATCACAGAGGTACGCAGCTGGATTGATATTTGACACTTACATTGCTCAGACATATGTTGCCTACCTTTTGTTGCCTGAACCCCCTATAGAAACCTGTGGCCTGTTAAGAAAGGCGAGGGCAGACTTCTGTTCTTCACTTAGCTGAATACTCCCAGATGCATCACACATGAGTAGCTCTCGAATCAGTTGTATTTGCCTCTCCTGTAAAGGTAGATAATATCAGAAGCTGCCACAGGACAAACTACATTTAATTACTGTATGAACTAATCTGAAGTGTTTGAGATGCCACACAGATAGTCAAGTTCTGAGAGCCTGCTAACGGAGCCCGTGCTCTGCAGCCAACAGGTAATGGCAGCTCAGCTCCAAACAGCAGCCAGTCGCCTTTTTCCAAACCAAAGCAGGTGGCTACTACAAGGACCCAAGCCAGTTTCCTCCCCGGGGAAAAAAGTTCTCATGAGTGCCAGTCCTTATTTTCCATAGATCAATGCAGTTTAATCCCCGTGTCTCCACACTCTAAAGAGCTAACTGGTAATAAAGGAATTACTCACCAGCTTTTCACAGTCCGTTTCAGCTTTTTGCCTTCGTTTGATCTCCACATCCACTTGATTGCGAGCGTGTTTCAGCTTCACATCCAAAGCACTACGTTCAGCTTCAGTTTTCATGAGAAGATCTCTGTACCTGCCAAGCTCATGCTCCGTTTTCTGCAGTTTTCTCCGATACTCTTCAAAGTTCTTCGCTAACTGAATAAACTCTGGAGAGAAGACATACGCATCTTTAGCTACCCAGACAAGCAGACAAGATGCAGCAGCCCTCCTTTCGCTGACAGCAGATATCTATTAATATAACCTGCTCCCGACTGAAGAGCGGAGAAGCTGGCCTTTTGGCAAACCCACCTACACTCTAGATGTTCATGAGATCTTGCAGTTTTTCAGACCAAGTCCTTCACGTCAGTATCAACCAGAAGAGCTAGAATATGAGACCCTGCGTGGATGAAGTCAGCTTGCTACAAGCAGAATGCGCCCTGCCTAGAAGTTCAGCCCGTGACTTCATATTTCTTGACAATGAAAAGCCCCTCAAATCTGACTACCTGTAGCAGTCTTATTACCTGTAACATCATCGACAGATTCTTCAATAACAACTAATAATGTTTATTTGCATGTTTATACTCTTATAGCAAACGCAGCACAAGCCACTTCAGAAACAGAACTTACGGCATTCGTTTCCTTCACTTAAAACTTCAGCCTGGCGCATAAGTTGATCATACAGACTCCGTAAGTTCAGCATCGCAGTCTCCATCTTCCTGCCAAGAAACCAGAGCTAAACAAACAGTCCAGCCCTTTCTTCCCACTTCCAAACAAAAAACATTACCAGCCCAAAGAAAAGAGAATCAGCTTCAGAATTAATGATATTTTTTTTAAGGTGAGTTTTAGAAGCTGCACAAACAAAGATACATTAGGAGTTATGTTTTATGGAGATATAAGCATCTAAATTCTTTCCTAGGGAATGAAGATCCTCACTCCTCCACAGCTTATGGATAGCAGACCCACAGAGAGAGGCAGTGTAGCTCCCCACCTTATTGCTTCAAATAATCTCCAGTATACTACAGAGGCTCAGAACCCAAGGCAAGATAAGGGATCCCAAATCATTATCCTTCTGGAAGGCTGCAGAACACAGCTCACGCCCTGTCTACAAATAACTTGGTACTATATAGGCCACTAAAAATCTGCAAGCTCTCAGAGCTTCATAAGATAAAAATAGGAGCAACATTCTGGAGAATTTTAATACAGTTTTAAATTTAGCTGCATTTTAAGTTACAGCTCCTACTGCAAATAGCTGTTAAAATTCAGACAGTCAGCACATTTTCCTCAAACAGTAGCAACAATGGCATAAACAGAAGCAATGAAGAGGAAAGTCTCCAGCTCAGCAACACAGACATTACTTCGCTAATGCAAGAGGTTGCTGGGGCACACAGGACAGCCTTGACTAATAAATTAGCACTAGAAGCAGGTGCAGAGAGAGCTGGGAGAGGTGCCAGGAGGGAGTACGACACGCCAGCTTAGCACTCCCGAGGCCACCGTAGAAAGCTTTGAAGTACTCTATTCACAGTTACAGCCTCTACAGACACACGGATATCTCGGGACTTTCTGTAATACGTGGACTACAAGGTGTGGGAAAGCCCTCTACTAGAAGGCCCTCCTCTGTTCCTTGTAGTCTGCTTAATTCATGGCAAGGGGCACTTCAACGGTTTCGTGCTTTAATTACCAGCACCACGATCATAAGCCCCACGCCCAACTCGACGGCAGAAGCCGGGGAGGGCGAAGGAACAAGGCCAGCCCGTAAAGCACCCACAGCCGCCCTCCAAGGCGCGACCCCTGCCTGGGAGACAGCGAGGGAAAAGGCCTCTGAGGAAACCGGCGCCGGGCCCGCCCAGGGCGCCGGCCCGCGCTGCGCCAGGAAGGCGGCTCCCCTCGGCCGGTGAAGGGGGTCCCGCGGCCTGGGCGAGGCCCCGGTACCGGGAACCCGCGGCCTGGGCGAGGCCCCGGTACCGGGAACCCCACCGCTTGTCCCTCAGCCACCCTCACGCTCCCGCGCACTCACCTGGCCCGCCGGCCCGGCGCGAGCGCCGACTCCAACCGCCCAGCCTAACCGCCCCGCACTTCGGTTTGAATCCCTCCTGCCAGCCAATCCCAGCGTGCTCCCCGCCCTCCCGGCCTCTCATTGGCTCTGTTCACTGGGCGTCTGAAGCCAAGCCGGCGCCATGTCTGCTGAGGGCGTGGCTTCTCTGCTCCACTCCCCGGCGCGAGGGCGGACGCGGGCCCGAACGGCCGCGTGCTGAAGCCGGCCAGGCGCCATCTTTACTATTGGTTGCTGACTCCAGCCCCTGTTGCTTAGCAACAGAGCAGGCCGGCGACGCCGGCGGGGCCTAGGCCCGCCGAAACCGAGGGCTGCTGCTTCTCTGAGAGCCCAAGCGCAGCCATTGGCACCGGAGGGGCTGTTTTGGGGAGAAAAAAACTGTTCTCAGGCCGAGCCCCGGTTGCGATTTTAAGCAACACCATTGGCACACTGTGCGGGTGGGCCTAAGCCCCCCGCGCGCTGGTTCTGCAGAGTGCCGTAAGGCCTGCGCAAGGGGCTGGATGCAACCCACAGCTGGTTCAGAGCATCGATACTTCACCGGTAGGTCGGTTATTAAGTGTTCTCGCTTGAGAAATGATGCCTCAACTGACTTTTGTCTTTGAAACGTTGATCTGAGTAACAGCCGGCAATCCGTCCCGCGTGCCAAAAGGCGAAACCCCATTTCAAGCCCTGTACAAGTCTTCCATTCGCAGGCGTTTAATATGCAAACCGATAAAACACAAACCAAAACCCAACAATTACAAGAAGCGAAATCACATAATCATAAAACAACAATGCGTTTTAATCTTTTAAATCTGAAACAAAACAGCGGGTAATTGAAGAATGGATATTAGCAATTAGAAAGCAGAACTAAATGCTTAAAATTGCTAAGTGGAAAAGGGAGTTTGTAAAGCAGATTGCTCTCCAACATCCAGCTGCTTTGTCAGAACTGCTTTATTTAGGTTATATAGTCTGCTTTAACTTAATTAATAATAATTAATTCATAATAGATTGTAAAAAGCCTCAAGGTCCTCTGAAAAGTAAACATTAATGAGGCTTCCTTGAGGAAGATAGTCAAAATTATCTATATTTTATAGGGGAACTGAGGCCCAGAAGAGACACGACTCATCCTCCGAGTCAGTGGCGAAGCAAAAGAAAGGCACTGACCTTGATATTTGACCTCGTGGCACGGAAAATCATCCACAAGCCCAATTTGCCCCAGTCTGGAAAGCAAGTTGGAGGCTGATAGTTACACCTGGCTCTGCTGAGAGCCTCTTGTGCATGCACATCCCATCCGGCACCTCCTGCACACCCATTTCTGAGGAGGTTCAGCTGTTTCAGTGTCAGCCTCGGGGCCTCCTGCAGCTCCTGCCTGTAATTAAATCTTCACAGCTAAGATGTCTCTATTGGCAGATCATATTTATAGGCAGGTGAGTTGGTTTAGCGTCATTCTTAAGAGTTACGGAGGCTTTTGCTCATAAGCAAATGCTCTTATCTTTTAAATTGTCATCCGCAATCTCATGCCAATAAAAAGGCACATTATTTTTGACTATTGCCCCCGTGGTGCTTGTAGTGAGTTACTGCGTTAGGTACTGGGTTTCAGTGTTATGCAAATTAGATATGTCCATATGTGTTCAGACGTCGTACTTCCAAATCCTCCTCTGAAACGTGATGGGTGGGAGCTCCAAGGGCATCAGGAACTGAGTACCCCAAAAAAGCTTCTCGGAAAACCCCTCACCTGCTGATGCGATGTGGACATGGTAAATGGGCCATGTCCTACGGCACACGCCACTTGCTCGGTCCCAGCCCTGGTCCCTAAAAGCTTTGTAGAGTTTTTCTTTCCTTCTTCCTGACTGATGCATGATGAGACCAGAGAGGTCAGAAGCACCTTTCATATATAGCTTTATTTCAAGGGAGAAGAAAAGGCAAAAGGATTGAGGGCTTTTTCAGGAGCTGCTTTATTGCAAAGTAATTATATTCTCTTTTGTTTGTGTCGGGGAGGGGAGGGAGAAGCCTTGAAATGTCTCATCTGGGAAACCGTTAATAGAATTTATGCTAATTTGATGATTCCGGCGATTACTGGCGGAAGCACTTCACATTTTCAGGCAGCAGAAATTCTCCTCCAGTTCCTCCTGCAGTCTCGCTCCGTTTGGTCTTTAGCCTATTTGCCTCCTCCAGCCGCCGGAGACTCCCTTGCTGGGCAGGGCTTGCAGACCCCATGATGTGACCAGGATTTTTGCTTATGACGATGCTGATGGGCTCACTGGTGACGCCATGCCTTGATGTTTTGGGGCAAGATGCAAAGAAATCTGCCCCGGTGCCTCACTGTGCTAGCAAGCAGCCCTGCAATAACAAACCTTTCCCTCCCAGCCTCATCCTCTGGTGGAGCTTCACAAAGACAAATCTCTCTGCCCGGCTCCTGCCTAATTAACTCCAGAATTGCAAACCCATTTGTGCAGCTTTGTGCTCAGGGGAAACCTTTATTAAGTTCCTTTTAATCCAAAACCAGTTAAAGGATGATGGTCTTCATGAACAGTCATTCAAAAAAAAGGGGGGGAAAAAGAAAGCGGAACTAGAAACTTTAAGACAGCAAGCTTTCTCCAGGGGAAAAAAAAAAAAAAAAAGAAAAAATTATCTTAGGTGCATTTCTCTTGATGCGTTAATACAGCACTGGTTTCAAAAAGGAATGATTCAGTAGCGTGAGGAAAATACCCGGCAGGCGGAGCAGGGAGGGCAGCCTGGGTTTAGCCGGAGGAAGCTGGACATTTTTGGGGAATTAATTCCTAATTTCTCACGCCTGCCCGAGCCGCAGGCCGGCAGATGGCATCACGCTCATGCCGTTGGGTGGGAGCAGGAGCTGCGAGGCCTCAGCCGTCGCTCGTCTGTGCAAAATATTGCTGGGCGCATCGCCTGTGCGGTCTGCAAGGAGGGTACCAAAGGAGCCGTGGTTGCACCGTCGGTCTGAACGATGAACCAGGTTTATCTGTGATCTGCCTGCGTGAACCCGGGATAATTCCTCCAGCGGTGACGGGCATCGGGGTAAAGAGCACTTGGATGGGATCAGCCAAACGTGTCTGCAGCGACATGCGGTCCATCCTCTCTGCTCCTCGTAGCGAAACGGTGCATTAATGTCAGCAGAGAAGCCATGGCCTTATCCTGAACTCGTTAAAAAACAATGGGAGTCTCTATTGCCTTCATCTGGCTTTTAATGAATGACCTCTTGTCGCAGGGAGCTGCGTGGAGTGACAAAGGACCTTTGTGGGTTGATATTTATGATTTCATTTAAGCCAGGGAGTAAGCTAAGGGAGAGGGCTGGAAAATAAGAGCTGAGCTGATGTTTCCTGCTTTAAACTCAAGGGATCTTTATCTAGTTTTTGTATTAATACAGTTGTCATCTCTTAAATATTTGAGCAACCCGCAGCCGTGAATGCTCCCACACTGGAAGGACACACAGGTCACGCTTGGCGGCAGGGCAGGGAATGACTCCTGCTCTCCCAAGCCCAACACATTCCTCTGGGCCCTAACACTGGGGCGGGGGGAAGGTTTTGCATTTTCCTAGTGCCCCCCAAAAATCGCACACACATCAAGCATGCCAAGCCCTGCTGTGAGAGCCTGCGACCTGCTTGCGGGGGGCCGGCACGCAGCCCTGGGCTCAGCGCAGGTCACCGGGTCCGAACACCCCTCCCCAGCAACTTGCCAACGCTGATAAATTTTTGCCTTTTCCTTCGGCAGGCCTTGGTGGCGGATTAAGCAGCTGGGAGTCTGGAATGAGAGCGCGTCCCCTCTCCTTTGCCATGCAAACAGACGAAATTAATCTTGCAGCTTCCTCTGATATTTGCGCTGAATTACAAGCTGGGAGCGGAGATAAAGCACGGGCAAAAGGAAGGTACAGGTACAGCCGAGAGCCTGGCTGCCTGGCACAGGCCTTTGTCTGTGCAGATAACGGCTCTCCTCCCTGTGTCATGCATAATTCACCAGCACTGCCTCCCTCCAACCTGGTCATCCCTCTCTCTGCTTTCACTGCTCTTCTTCTACAGAAACTGGAAGCCTTTCGTCCAAGCAAGCCCGTGCGTGTTGGCTGCATGTGTGGGTGCAGAAGCACACTCATGCATGGGGAGCAAGCACACGTGCGTGTCCAGAGGCACAGCAGCAACGTGCAAATCTCAGCTGCAGCGTAGCTCTCTTTGCAGGTTTGCCCTGGGACAAGGTAAGGGGACGTTGTCCCCTCTGCCCGGAGGTTGACGGAGCTGGGGTACAACGCTGCCGCAGCCTGTACTGGGACAGGCCACCGGTATCCTGCACGCAGCCCGGCAATACCCGACACCAATCCAGCTAAACCAAACCAGCACGTCAACTTCTGCAAGGGCCTAGGGGGTGATTTCGTATGCCCATCACATTTCAGCTTCACTAACCATGCTGTCTCCCTCTGATGTTATAGTTGGATAGAGGTTACATCCTTTGGGATACCAACCCCAGCATTAACAGACACCAACTGCATTTTATTTGGTCGATCGTCTGGCGGCTTCTCTCTACTTTCTTGACAGAACTGTGCCACACAGAGCGGAAAAGCCATGGAGGTTTTCCATAGCCGCTGAGAGTTTCTTTCCTGGAATAAAGCAGAAATAACCCCGGTCACTCCCAGCCAAACAATGAACATAGACACCTGCTTAATTATTTTTGCTTTGTAAATGAAAGCAGTGCCGTGAGTTTAATAACCACTGCTTGGGAGTAATTGGGGTGATTGTATGGCCCAGAGGGAAAATTGCAGCTTGTTATCTCCAGGGAGTAGAATTAGGATCCAGCAGATAATCAGAGGGTTATTTGTTGCACTTTAGATGACATTTCTCCTGGATTTAGAAGTGATTGATAGTGATCAAACCATGTTGTCAGAGCCACCCCCAAACTGGGGAATCTAGAGACCTCTGAGCTAAACAGCATCTGAAGCTGCCCGGGACAGCCGCTCTTCCAGCAGGACAGCACAAATAACAGACATACATGCCATATTTGAGCTCAAACACTTCCAGGTCTGAGTATCACTCATCTCTTTTTTAAAATTTAAATTTTTTTAAATTTTAATTTGATCCTAAGAGAGATGACACTCAGGATGCTGCATGAGAGGATGCAAAGGGGAGATATCAGCTCTAACAGATGCCGCCAACCAGATCTATACGCAGTGATAAGGTTGCTTGAGACCTTCCCTCCTCTGTTTTTCCCTCCTCACCCCAATCAATAGCCTCTGCCTGTCCTCTTGCCTACAGCAGCCCTGAAATTTGAGGCTCACTCAGGAGCAAGGCTCACACATTGCTGCAGCATCAGGACTTTTCTCTGCATGGTCTCACAGACACCATCAGCACTGGGCATCCTCTCCATGCATTCCACAATCGCTCCCCGTCGCACAGCTGAGCAGCTCCCATTGCTGTCGTGCTCTCCATAAGACATTTGTGCACCTTCAGGTAGCAGCTTTCAGCTCCCGGAGGGTTTCTGAGCTGGGGGAGCCAGTTCCAGCAAACCCAGACAGTGGTGGGTGGGCAAGATGCAGCACAGCTCCCAGCAATAGCTCCCAGACACTACCCCTTCTCTTGGCACCCCAAACTGTGCTCATCCAGCCTGGCCACATGGGCAGAAAGAGGATTTTTAGCAAGGCTAAGCCCAGCCAGAGCCTCTGGTGCTCTCTCTTTTGTAGGTTTGCTGCACAGGAGTGTCCCCAAATCCTGGTTTGGGCTCTGCTCCTGGGGACGGGCTCGTAGATGACACGGCAGCACCTCGGCCCCTGCACAACACCAGCGAAGACGACCCTGCCAGGCCCAAGAGAGCACTGAGCCAAGGCAGGCTCTGCTATCGATCCCCCAATCAATGACAATTCAAGGCCTGGAAATGACAGCGCCTTTTCTTAATCCTCAATTCCCACCCAAGGCTGGGCACAGGGAGGAGGGAGCTCGCTCAGAGGTTTAGCAATAATCCAAAGCAGGAGCAGAGACGGGAAGAGCCTCTCTTGCAGCAGGTGGGTTGTTTAACAAATTGGACACATAACGAGACAAAAGGCACAGAGGAAGGAGATCTGGCGGGACTGGACCTTTATCTCCAGCACGTTGGCAGCCAAATCTTTGTGCAATATTTATCAAGGGTGAGCGGGCAGGAGAATTGGCAGTCGATGCATAAGTGAGGAATTAAAGCCACCGCCATCCTTATCTCCCAGGCAGATACGCAAGGGGAGGGGTGGACGGGAGCTGCGAGCCAGCCCAGGGCAATCGTGTTTGAAACCCTTTGCGGATTTAACAAGTCCGAACTTTATTAGCTCAGCTGATGAGGAGCAGAGCGGAAGCACCAAGGAGGGCAAACCAGCACATCCGCATCCTCCTGCTGCCAGAGCAGAGCACGCTGCCTCCAGGCAGGCAATTTGGCTGGAAAGACCCTCACATCGCTGGGGAGGCATGGCAAAGCTGCCCCAAAGGCACACCAGGTACGGGGCCAGTGGTCTTTCAAGCCCAGTTAAAATTCGCTTTTAAACCAGGGAGTTTAGGAGCTGCTACTCTTTCTCTCCCAATTTTGCTCAGCAGTGAGACAAAGGCAAAAGATGCTCTGCCCTCAGGGATATTCGTATTTTCAGTCAGAGCCACAACTGTCTTGTGGAGAGCAGACTCTGCTTGGCACTTCGCAGCCACCCCGTGAATATGCCTCACGAGACACAGCCAGGAAAACTGCAGGGAAAGGGACAGATACGACCTCGATAATATCTGCAGAGCTCCGAGTCGGTCTGCCAAGGGTTTTTGCAGGCAAGCCATCCCCAGGGAGGGCAGCTCAGCTCCCTTGGTGGCCAGCTGGGTCCCCTGGCCCCTCCAGCATGCACAGCTCCCGCAGCTGCGGATGGCGAGCAAAGGGCTGCTTCGTCTCCACAATCCCCTGGGAATCCCCAGCTCTCACATAACACACTGGTAATTAACTCACTTATTGGCTTTGCTTTTGCTGAGATTGCACATTCAAGATGGGCTCCATCTGCTCCTTGCACAGGCTTGGCTGCCAGGGGGAGGGTAGCAAACCCCCCCTGTTTATGATGAGAGAAACATCTCATTTCTGTAAATGGGGGACAACAATAAGGCCATGCCAGGGACCAGCAGCACCCCTCCAACAACGGCTGCGGGTCCAGGCTGCCTAACTCCACCAGCCCTTTCACCACACACCAAGCTCGTGCCAGCCAGCCTCCTTCCCCAGGCACCCACCAGCCCTGGACCCAGCTCCACCAGGGCCACCGCAGCCACCAGCTTCATTAAATTGTTTTAGGGGATTTGTACGTCTCCATTTCATTTCTCTTCAAGGCAAATAAGAGCACAGGAAGCCCAGTGGGACCTCATTTTTGGAGATGCTGGACTGCTCTGTGTCAAGCGGTTGCTGGGAAGAAGACGCACTGATCTATATGCCTGGAGCATATAGTGCTATATTCCCTCCCTGCACAAAACAGTTCCTCCTGGAGAAATGGGACACGTTTCTCCTCCTGGAGAAATGGGAGCAGCAATACCAGAGTAACTCCCAGCTACAGCCCTCCCCAGGCAGGTTCCCCCTTTGGCCCTGATGTGGTTCCCATAAATCCTCCCCAGGTTATTCCAGCCGCTGTCACGGAGCTGTAGCAGCAAATCTCAGCTTAGCTCCAAGCAAAGCAGCGCAGAGCACGTGGTGCTCGCTGGGTCCCCCAGCACCCATCTGCACTGCCTTTGTCTCCTCAGCCTTTGAGCGGTGCTTTTCCTCCTCTCTGCTGCAAAGAAACGCATTAGTTGCAACATTGCTCTAATTTGTTTGCCAGCTTTCGGAGAGTGGAGAGGCTCGCTGCTCCCATCGGTGCTGTTTGGAGGATGTTTGCACGCTGGCAGTGTTAACCCTTTGGCTCCTGCGTGATCACTCGGGCTGCTGGAGCGTGTTTGCACGCCCAAGACACATGAGCTGCCTTCTCCATCACAGCTCCACAGCGCTCGGGGCCACAGCGAGCCCGTGCCGCTGGCCCGACCTGACGCTTACCAGATGGGGGGGATCTATTTCCCCTTCCAGCTATCTTCAGCCTTTCCTTAATGAGATGAGTTTTGTTGTGACCACAACCAGTGTCAGAGGGAATAAAAGAAAATGTGATCTGAACAGACTCTATGGCAGTGACAAGGACACAGGGACAAGCAGCCGCTAGCAAAGCCAGGGTAGCGCAGGCAGAGAAATGGTATCGGATGAGCAGGGCAGCCCAGGAGGACGGGCTGGATCCGCACCCAGGGAGGAGCTGGGGATCCTGTTGCCCTGTGCCGCACGTTGCACATCCCAGCATCTCACCTCCACGTGCACACACACAATGCCGGTACCTGTGCGTGGCCTGGGACTGCAGCAAGGTGTTTGCCTTTGCTGGACACATCTGCAGAAACACCAGCATGGGCACCAACAGCGTCGGGTGTTTCTTCTCATGCAGCTCCAAAACAGTTTTGGCTTCTGATGTGGAAATCAGAGCGGCAAAGAGAGCAAGGAGCCAGGAGGGATGGCCTCAGACGGCGCTGCAGGACCGCAGGCAACTGCACAGATCCCTGCTTGACCCAGCCACGGCCCAGCATCCAGTGAAATGAGTTTGTTTGGTCTCTGCCCCGCACTTCCAGATATGGGTCCTGTCCAGCCTGAGTACCTTCAGACCCTCCGGTCCAGCGGAGCAGCAGCTGGGCTGTGTGTGTCCCAGATGAGACGCTTTCTGGACACAGGGTAAAACAAGTGAGGATGCAGGAGCCAGCCAAGGCGGAGTTGGTGCACGCAGAAAGTCTTTCAGGACAGTCGTTGAGCAGTAGCCAGTGGTTTTGCATTGCCTCACGCTAATTGCTTGAACTAATGAAGCTGCACGCTCAGCTCAGTGACTTTCTGCAGGGTTTCCATCCGCCTTTGGTTTGCGATGTGCCGTTCACAACTCTGGAAAGCTGTGGCTGATCGATCGCAAGATTTCCAGAATGGCAAAAGAGTAGAAACAGCCCTGAAGGGACTGTAAAAAACAGAGCAGCCCCAAAGCAGGTGAGAGGCACCCAGATCCGAGGGTGGTGAGCAGCAAGAGGAGGAAATCCCAGCTATTCAGACCCAGGTGTGCAATGTCGGTGCAACACCGATGCAGCGATACGGCTCTTCCCGAGGCTGCTGGTGAGGAGGTGTACCTGCCTTCCTGCAGGAGACAGGCCCCAGGGAGTTTGTCTCCTGGCCCGTGGGGACAGTTCCTGCTGCCGAAGCCCCAGGAAAGCCTGAGCCACCTTCCCCATCGCTCTCCGTGTCTCCAGGTCCCCCGCACCCGCGCTGCAAGGTGCCTGGTTGTTAAGCTATTCAACCTCCTTTTTATCCTGAGCGCGGTTCTGAAGGTTTAAATAGAAAGATATCAAAATAAAAGATAATTGTTGAGAAAGATGAATAGGGGGGAGGAAAAAAAAACCCATCAGCACGGAGGAACTCTTGTCTAATTTCTCACCCACGCAGAGCACAGCGATATTAGTGCCTTCAACTCTGGTTCGTAAAAGCTTTCATGGCTTTATTATCAGCTCCCTGAACAGCTTGTCCTTTTAATAAGCCAAGGCCTCCAGATAGTATATCTGCCCACGGGAGATCCCCTCAGGACATGGTTAATCTGGGCAGAAATAGCACAGAGCATCATTGCACTCACCTGACCAAGGAAGCCCTCATCTGAGGCAGGAAAAGGTTAAAAATATCCCAAAACACAAGGGGGAGAGGGGAGGGTGGGAGACAGGAGCCACCTCTCTGCCAGGGCCTCGCTGCTGTGGCAGTGGCACCCGATTAATCGGTGCTGCCGGGTGTGCTCGCCTTCCCCGTCAGCCCTGCTCTCCATAGCCGCCAGCTTTGGCCATGGAGGCCTTTAATTATCCAAACTGCTGCCCCTCACAAAATTAAATGCTGCTGAGGATGACTCAGTGTTTAATGGACTGGCTGCTCCTCGCTCCGGGAGAGCCAAGCGGGTGCAAGCGAGAGCACAGCACAACACGGTTTAAATCAGACGGAGACACTCTGCACGGGGGTGAGTGACCCAGCAGCTCAGAGCAGGGAGGAAAGCAAACTGCTGATTTTAAACAGTTGCATTTTTACAGCATAACTCCCCGTTGGTGACTCCTGCAAGCAGCAGCTCCGGGTGCTGCGGCTCAACCCTCCGCCCAGGCTGTCTTTGACCCTTCACATCTACTGCCACTTGGGTGACAGGGACGTGCTTGATTTAGAAATCCCATGGTATCACCAAGCTGCTCATGCTGGGTTCCTGTTTCTCAGGATTTAGATACAGTGGTTTGCTTTGGAAAGGCCTCAGGTCGGGCATGGTTTAAACACCAAGAGCAAATAGGAGCCAAAAGATGCAACACAAGGCTTACTCTTCCTCCGTTTGCTGACCTGGGATGGCAAGGTGCTCCGGGCCAGCCAGAGCCAGCAATGGCAAGAAGCATCTCTGCTAATAGCCTCGTTAGTCTCACCAAGATGCTGAGGCTTTGGCTTCCAGCAGATAATTAATGATGGGCTCATGAATTAGGAAGCCCTGGACCTCTACCAGGACCTATGTAGAGGTAATGGAGCTGCTCTTGCTTCAGAGCTGGAGCAAAGCGATGCCTTGAGGAGTAGCCCAGAGCGATGGGGATGGCCAACGGGGACTGGCTCTCGGGGCTCGGAGAAGGTACCCAGCCCCACCCGGATGCAACAGCCCCCTAATGCTGGAGCTACCCCACCCGCGCGGAAGGCACACGTAAAGAGTCCTAGTAAGGCCCCACAGTGCCTCATTTGAATACAATTTACTGTTGCTAACGATGCTGATGGTTATTTCCCCAAGCTAGGAAGTGTTTGGCCCCAAAATGGGCTCCTGGAAGCAATTTCAGATGAGCAATCTGTAATACTAGAGCTGATGGAAGCAATTTGCAAGCCATTAGCAGAGATCGGCTGTGAAGATATTTTACATGTCACTCAGCCCAGGTTCAAGGGGGGCTTGATTTTTTGCCCCTCTGCCCCAGAACTTCTGGCCTGGATGGGATGGGGTGACAGAAAGGGCTGCGAGGCCGGACACTCCACCAGCCTTGCAAAACCCACCAACATCAAGGGTTAGAGGACCACCAGGCACAAAGCACAGGGCAAACAACGGCACCGTCCTCCCAACACGTAGCTGAGCGCCAAAGTGCTGCCTCCGTGGCTCAGACAGTGAGTAGAAAGGGCTTTATGGTATGCCACACCGGTGGCCTTTTAATTAAAACTCTCACCTTAAATACACGATGCAATCCTGGAGATTGCAGGGCCAGTCACCCCTGGGAAGGGAAGCAGCGGTGCCTGGCACCTCCAGCACCCACAGTAATTAATAGACTATTATGAATTAAATTGCCTCCTGTACCACAGCTGGGTGCCAGGTACAGATAAAGAAACAATTTGCAAGCCAGGGCTGCCTTGACAGAGGGAACGATAGCAGGGCATAACCCCAAAAAAGCATAGAAAAGCATCTCTTACCTGTCCTTGCAAACCCATCCTTGCCCTGGGGATGCTCTTGCCCTGCAGATGCTCTTCCAAGAAGCAGGTTGGAAGTTTGTTTCCATAACAGAGGTGTGCATGATGGAGCAGGGATAAACGTTGCTTGGAAGGCAAGAAAAATAGCGCCAGGGCTTGAGTTATTCCTTGGCCCAAGCTCCCAAGGTGTTCCCAAGACACGCCGGTGCCTGCCTGTCTGCTGGAGCCTGAGCTGGGAGCCTCAGCACTGCAGCACCTTCCCTTAATTACTTTTTTCACACTAATTGGATCTCTGGGCATGCCCAAGGGGAGCCCTGGCTACTGGATCTGAGCTGGGGCTGTGCCCATGTTGCACAGGAAGGGTACAGGTACAGCCACAGCAGCTCACCACCACCTCTTCACACCCACTGCCCATCACTCCCAGTTCCCAGCCCACCCCTTGGCTACCTGCCTTTAAGCCTTGGTGCCTGGTATTTTGCTGTTAGCAATTATCACCTGGGGCTAATTATTAGCCCCTCACCCATCCCACAGCCCTCAGCTGGCCCCGCTGCCTCTCCCAGCAGGAATTAACACAACCCTCACGTGGCTCCCCTGAAAAATAACGCGGAAATGCTCGTGCTCCCCACGCTCCACTAGACTCCAAGGATGCAGCTGCATCCTTCCTGGCCGGGGGCCAGCGGTGAGGAAGTTTCCTCCGACCGCTCGCCTCCTCGCCGGCTCCCACAGGAAAGGGTCCCAGGATGTTGGGGGGTCCCGCCGGCCCCCCGAGGCCTCCAGGAAATGCGCTTTCCAGCCAGGGTGGCTTGGAGATGCAGAGCCTCTTCATTGGGGTTTCTCGTGCAGTGGAAAGCAAGGGCTTGCAAGCATGTCCACGTGCGCATCCGCTCTGGCCTGAAACCCCATCCCTCCCTGCGTGCAGCCTCGCCGCTGCCTGTGGATTTACTGTCAATAAAACCACTGCAGAGAATGACTTCTCATCTGGAAGAAAAGAAAAGGCGGGGGAAACAACCCCTTTTAAAATGTTCTTATCCCTTATCCAAGCAGCACATCCTTCTCTGGGCTTCTATCAGGAGCCCTGATGGAGACGGCTATCAGCAGACCGTTGTCGTCCAGGCAAGGAGCAATGCCGACTCGCTGCAGAATGGAGCGGGGAAGGGAAAGGCAGAGCTGGTGCCAACTGGAAACGCTAACGCCGCTCTCCTGGCCTTGCAGCCGCGTTTCCCAGCGCTGGCAGGGTCGTCCCTGTGCCCAGCGGGGAGCAAGGGGGGGCACTGGCTCATGGAGGTGTCCCTGGGCCCTATCTCTGACCCCCCCAGATGTTCCCGAGCAGGTCCCACTGCAAAACCCTGGGCTCCTGCTCGGACAAGGACCCAGTTTGGGAGAGGATGCTCCAGAAATGGACCAAACCAAGTGTGTCCAAGACACGGGATCTGGGGACAGGGTACGCGTGCCTGACCCTGCTGCACCCCGAACTGCCCATGCTCCCATTGGCTGCAGTTCAGGCAGGGACGGCGCGCTGGGAAGGCACCTTTGGGCAGGGACACAGCTTGTTGGAACGACCCTGGGCTCTGGCTGTCCCTTTCCAATGTCACACTTGTAAAGGACATTGAAACACTCTTTTCCCTTTGAGTGCAGTCACCTTACTGGGAGCAATGGGCAGGCGCCTGCTGCAGCCTCTGCTCCCTGGGCTGCTGCCAGGCAGAGGTTGGCAGTGGGGTGCACGATCCCCAGCTTGGCTTGGGTGATGAGGGCACCCCGCTCGCCAGGGCAGTCATGGGGAGCAGATGGAAGTGACGTAGGGCTGGAGATGCAATGGTACTGCGGGGGAAGCTGGGAAGCACCATGCAACTCTCTTGCTCTGCCCTGGGAGGAGGAGAGCACCCAGCACCCAGTGCCTCCTGCCGTGGGGAGCACCCTGGGGACAATGGCACCTTTCTGATGACTCTGTAAATGGCAGAAGGTGAATAGCTGGGAAAGGGGCAGCACGTCTTGTGCAGGGCAGGGGCAGGAGCCCCGCGCCTCCGGCAAGGTCTTGTCCCCATCGCAGCGAGCATCGTGCCAGCGACCACGCCAGCCGGCAGCGAGGAGCGGGGCTGCACCCAGTGAACCTGGGACTGATGCTCGAGGCACCGCGGTGCCCCGCTGCCGCCCCAAGCAGGCAGCTGGAAAGGGCTGGAAGGCACCCGCCTTCCATCCTCCCAAAAAGGACCGACCCAAGTGTGTCTGAGCACCCGCCCCAGCGCTGGAGCCACCCGTGGGTGAAGCCTGCAA
Source organism: Ciconia boyciana (assembly GCF_034638445.1). Taxonomy (NCBI): domain Eukaryota; kingdom Metazoa; phylum Chordata; class Aves; order Ciconiiformes; family Ciconiidae; genus Ciconia; species Ciconia boyciana. The sequence goes on along the minus strand of NC_132960.1, from coordinate 1,403,908 downwards.
GGGTGGCGGAGGCCGTGGCAGGGAGAGCCGGGTCAGGACTGCATGGGGGGGCTGGGGGGGCTCTGGCGGAGCGAGGAGCTGGAGCATCGCTGGCAGGCGCTGGGGGATGGGAGCGGCACACGCACGCACACGCACACACACACATTACCCACATGCACACGCCAGCAGCACCAACAGCCCCTGCCAGCAGCCTGCAGTCGCTGGAGCGCCCCGCTCCTCCGCCTCTCCCTCCTCCTCCTCCTCCTTCTTCTCCTCCTCCTCCTCGCTGCCCACCGGCCTGCGGCACCCCTCCGCGGCCTCCGGCCCCACCAGCGCACAGACAATGACTTCATGCGGATTATGCATCTGAAGAAATCACCAGCTCCCAGATAGCCACAGGGGGAGGTATCCATGTGTTTGGCAGGGAAGCAGCCTCCTGCTCTCCTTCCTTCTCCCCCTCTTTTCTCCTCGCACCCGGCAGCTGCCTCCTCTCCGGCGATGGTCGCCTCCGGTCCCCCCGCACGGCGTTGAGCGAGGCCCCAGCGCATCCCCGCTCCCACGCTTGCACCAAGGTACCGCCGAGGCTATTTTTATTCCCCCCCTTCTTTTCCGGTTCGCCCGCCACTGCTGGGCTTGGTGCCTTTCGCACCCTCCGTGCCTGCGCGTCTCCCGCTCCCGTCTTCCCACCCAGCAGCGAGAGGTGGAGGGAGACTCGTCCCAGCCCCGGCACCCGCGTCGCAGCGGCAGCCGCCGTCGCGGAGCAGAACGAGCTCAGCTCCAGCCGCGGCCGCTGGCCCTCATTCCAGGTTTGCATCCTCGATTCCTTCATCTATTTGTTGATACGCCGGTGCCATTTGGGGGAGGTGGAGGGGGACCGGGGAGGGGGGCAGGTGGGTGGGGAGGGGTGGATACGGCGGGGTGCTGGGGGGGGCACGGTACCCAGTCCTGCCACGGGATGGGGAGGGCAGAGAGGAGGTGGGAGGGGAGGAAATGCAAGAGGCTGCACCCAAGTAAATATATATATATATATACATGTATGTGTGTGTGTATATATATATATATAGGCTTGGGGAGAAGAACAGGGCACAGCAAAGCATCTGCCCCATGCGAGGGCTGCCGGGTGCATCCCCAGTATCCCTGAGCGGAGATGCCGCGGGCTGGGCAGCGGCAGCACCCACAAGGCTGCCGCGGCACCGAGCACCCACGGGCTCCCTTCTCGGCAGAGTGGCCACCCCGGGGTGCCGGCGCGGACCATGATGGACCTGAAGGTGGACGAGGAGGAGGTGGACAGCGGGCAGCCGGTGAGCATCCAGGCCTTCGCCAGCAGCTCCACCCTCCACGGGCTCTCGCACATCTTCTCATACGAGCGGCTGTCGCTGAAGCGCGTGGTCTGGGCACTGTGCTTCCTGGGCTCGCTGGCACTGCTCGCCCTCGTCTGCACCAACCGCATCCAGTACTACTTCCTCTACCCCCACGTCACCAAGCTGGATGAGGTGGCGGCCACCAGGCTCACCTTCCCCGCCGTCACCTTCTGCAACCTCAACGAGTTTCGTTTCAGCCGGGTGACCAAGAACGACCTGTACCACGCCGGCGAGCTCCTCGCCCTGCTCAATAACAGGTGGGTGCCGGTGCCGTGAGGTGGCCCCAGATGACGTCTCCGTGTGCCCAGGGCAGGCCACCGCACGTGGCCCCAGCCACCACACCAGCCCCGCACCACATGGGGCAGCGAGTGCTGGAGAGGTGCGCTCCATGACTAGCGTGGGCGGCATCTCCTTAGTCTCCATGAGGAAGCAGATCCTGAGTTAGTTCAGCTCTGCAGCTGGATGCGGCCACTGTGCGGCAACACGGGCAGCCGAGAGCCGCCAGGTCCTGCTACTGCTCCTGCTACTGCACGTGGCTCCCACACTGGGCTGCCCTGGATGGATCCAGCACGCATGGCTCTTGTCCCCGGTGCACGGCACATGCAGCAAGGCCAGGGCCACCCTGGGATGCCTGCGGGGCGGATCCAGCATGCGTGGCTCCCACACCATGTCCTGGGTGCCTGACACATGCAGCGAGGCCGGGGATGCCAGCGGGTGAAGCCGCTGAGTATCACCCATGCACCAGGACTGGAGGTCGGTGCCATTCCTTGGGCCGCAGGACTTTGCGGTGGCAGGGTTCACGGGGAAGCCCCTTGCCCCCCCTCCCCAGCCCATCCCCATGGCTCCAGCAGCTCCTTGGTGCTGCCAAGCCACTGCTGTGAGCCAGGTGCCGGCAGCAAGGCGCACTCCCTGCCCATGCCATTTGCCAAGGGGTTTCACCGCTGCCCCTACTCGTGCCCCAGGGAGGGGTTTGCAGCCACAAGGCCACCGCCTGCAGCCGTGATGCCACCAAAGGCACGGGGCAGGTGGCTGGGCTGGCCTCAACCAGGGCCAGTGCTGCGGGACCAGCTCTGGGGCAAGTGGGATGGGTTTGGGACGTGGCCGCTGCCGCTGCCCAGCTTCTCCTCCTCGCTCATCCTCCTGCCGCCTCTGATGTGTCTCTGGGCCACTTTGTGCTGTTGAATGCTCTGAAAATGCCACGTGCAAAGTGCCTGGGACTTTGCTGAGCCCACGCCGGGATCGAGGCAGACGTAGCTCGTGTGAAGCCCAAATGGCTTTTCCAGCGGGAGCAGCCACCGCCGTCAGGCCTGAGCTTCTGCCTGCTCTTTCCCCTAAGATACGAGATCCCAGACACCCAGACCGCCGACGAGAAGCAGCTGGAAATCCTGCAGGACAAGGCGAACTTCCGAAACTTCAAGCCCAAACCTTTCAACATGCTGGAGTTTTATGACCGGGCTGGCCACGATATCCGGGAGATGCTGCTGTCCTGCTTCTTCCGCGGGGAGCAATGCACCCCCGAAGACTTCAAAGTGGTGAGTGCCCCCGCAGCCCCGGGCCATGGCGTTTCCCCCATGCAAGGAGGGTGTTTGTCTGCCTGTAGCCGCTCCTGCCTCCTTTCAGCTCGGAAAGGACCAGCAGCATCTTCATTCAGTGGATGCCAGGGGATGCTGCAGGGTTTTAGAGGTCCAGGTGCTCCCCAGGAGCGCACGCTGCTCGGTGCAGCTACACGGGGTGCTCCCACATGGGCAAAGCTCCCCGGGATCGCTTGGGCTCTGCAAAGCAGGGTTGTGCGTGCCAGGCTGGAAACCTCACGCTGGAAACTGCCGAGCGGTGAGGAGGCACCAGTGGACCTCACGCTGGAAACTGCCGAGCGGTGAGGAGGCACCAGTGGAAAAGCAGGGAGAGCCGTGGCGATGGCCAGCGGGGGCCCGAGGGAGCCCCGCAGTCCCTCGGGGAAAGCAGGTCCCGGTGGCACGGCACAGTGTTGTGCCCCGCCACAGAGGTTGCGTCTCGCGCTGGTGCACGGGTCCAGCACACAATAAAGCCTTTATCCCCCTGCGGCTGCCTCTCCCCCGTCCAGCTGGGAATTAAACAGTGCCGGCTATTCGGGTGCTGCCTAATAAATTCGGCAGCCAGGGTGGCTGTTCCCGAGCTGGCTCCAGCATGGAGCGTGTGGCTCTGCGCTGTTCGGGGTCCCTGTCCTCATCCTCAGCCTAGGGATGTCCTGCTCACGTCCCACACTGAGCGAGGACGAAGCCGCCGAGCACGCCAAGGCACCGGCTGGGCGCCCGCGGAGCTGCTGCCTGGGTACCGGCACAATTCGGGCGATTTTAATAATCTGCACTAAATTTCCTTGACAGGCTTTTTACATAGAGCAGTTCTCTGTTGTCAACCGTCAGGCGTTTTATTTGTTAAATGGAGGCAAGTTGCAGCCCGGAGGGGGCTGGATCCTCTCCAGCGGGGCTGGCGAGCGGGGCCAGGTCCCAGCCTGCGTGTGGCCACTGGCTGGTTTCGACGCCGGGCTCTTCCCGGTGCACGGTCGTGTTTTCTGCGCCAAAGCATCCTCAGGGACCCTCATCCCGGCTCCCTACCTTTATCTGTGGAGGTCCAAATACCCTGCTTTCTGCATCCCCTCCAACTGGCAAAAGCAAAATAGACTTGCAGCTGTTTGTTATTCCTGCCTGGATTATTCCTTGCAAGCAGGTTGGGATGATTTAATGGATTTGATTAGAAAAAGCTGGCTCTGTGCTGTATTTATGTTGCTCTTTGGATTCCCCTTGCAGCCTTGCACGGGCGGGTCTGTGTGCGGTGGGGATGGTGCTGCCTGCGTGCAGGGTCCTGGCAGCTGCCCTGTCTTGCTGAGCTGTTTAGGAAACCTTTGCCCCGTCCCTGCGCGGGGGTCCTGGGACTTGCAGAAGCTTTTAGAGGGCTTTGTTTGACGGGTTAATTCCTGCTGCCTCGCTGCTCCCTCCTCCCAGCTCGGACCGTGTCCGCCCAGGCTGAGCCAGGCTCGGTGCTGCTCTGGGCCTGGTGGCACCGGTCAAGGCTGGTGGGTGCTGGGAACCATCACCTGGTGATGAACCATCATCCCCCCAGCCTGTGCCACCCCGATGGGGGTCCCGCTGCCCCGGGTAGGGGCTGTATTCACCTCTGCATTTCGGGAAGCCCCTTGCACCGTCCAGGCTAGTGGGATGCCCCGAGCAAGCGCTTTTGCAGCCGGTGCTGCCCCTCTCCTCTCACTGATATAGAGGAGATGCTGTGTCTGGAGAGGGGCCTTCCCAGGGAGGATTTTGGGGCTGCCCAGACCCCACCGGCTGGGGGGAGCTGCCTGCGCGCAGGCAGGGATGCATGTTGGTCCTCTCCCTGTGCCTGTCCCCTTTGCAGCCATTTAACTTCGGTGCCGTGGCCGGTGGGGAGAGCCGGGGGGCCAACGGGGACAGCTGGGGGTCAAGTGGCCGCCCGGGCAATGCCGGCTGCATGCTGATGCTGGCCGACGCAGGAGGCGACGGGAAGAGCCGTGGTTCTGCCGCCAGCGCCGCGGCCCCGACACGCCGTGGCTGCCGCGTTATCTGTCCCTGGCAGAAGGGAGGGCTCGGGGGAGACGCGGTGAATGCAAATGAGGGGCTGCCGTAACCAAAATATCCGAGGTGACAATAAGGTGGCAGAAGCTGCCTCCTGCCCACGTCCCCCATTGCACCGCCGGACGGTGGGAGAGCATCGCCGGGGGGCAGCCGGAGCAGCACAGGGCCCCCTCCAGTGCTGGGAGCACTGCCCGTGTGCCCCCCGTGATGCACCCACCCAGGAGCATCCCGGGGGACTGTGGGCAGGGTCTCAGCCCCCGCCCCAGCACACAGCATCGCTCTGCAGCCAGGACAGGATCCTCCGGCACACGGGGCTTGTGCCGAATGCCGCGGGGAAGCCCATCCTGGGATTATATGGGCTTTTCCCACCTCCTTTTTCATCCTGCATCATCACCAGGCCACATCAGGGGGTCCCTGGCATTGTTCGTTCCCCTCCATCTCCACCCACCCTGGCCGGCGCACCGCAGGGGCTGGGTGCTCCCCAGCAGCAGCTGTGTGCAGGGTGCAGGGATGCTCCAGGGACAGAGGTGGAGCTGAACGGGCTTGGACTCATCCCGTACTGGGGATTGAACCCTCTGAGAAAGCCCAGGGGGAAACAATTGACCCACCCCAGCTCTGCCCTGGCTCTCCAGCCCCTCCAGCACCATGGAGGTGTCTGGCATCCACCAAAGCTCCCCTGCTGCAGCAGTCCAGGATGGGGAGGACACACAGGGAGGTGCAGCCATCTCTTCTCCTCAGCCCCAAAATCCTGGCACGGCCTTAAAGCCCAGAGGGGCAAACACAAGGCTGAGGGGCAAGTCTTGACCCCCCTCAGGGCACGGCCCTGAGGGACACGGGCTGAGGACGTCCCCATCACCGGGGCTGTGCCCAGAGCCTCGTGCCCACAGGGCCACACGTGGGGTGGGCAGGGGGTGGCCGCCCCGTTCCCCTTTGCAGGGAAGGGGGAATCGCCCTCGCTGTCACCTCCGTTTCGGGACTGCGCTCCCCAACGTGCTCATTAGCAGCAGAGATCAATGTTTCACACTCGCTACTTCATTATTTATAAGTTCAAGCCCTCGCTCCTCTGCGGGAATGCGCGGCCCCGCTGGCTCCCAGCTTGCATTTCCTCTCCCTCCCTGCACTGCCAACGGACCCCTGGAGCCCTGCTTATCCCCCGTGGGTCTGCTCCTCTCCCGGCAAGGGAAAGGCCCAGGAGTCCTGTCTCTGGGCTCTAAACCCCATTAATTTTCTTTCCATCCCAGGGAAAAAGGAGAAATCCAGAGGATCCATGCCCCAGTGTGGCCCGTGGGACAGGAACTGGGGTTGCCCCATGTAAAACTGGCATAAAACCTTGGGACGGTGCCCCGTGCTCGGGAAGCCCCTTTTCAGGGGTCGGTGCAGCCGGGGCGATGCGAGCAGCCGTGCCTGGTGCGGTGCGATGTGCATTTGCAGCTTTTCCTTCTCACACCCTGTGAGCCCGTCCCTGGGGGAGAGCCACGTCCCCAACTCCTCGTCACCATCCTGCTTCAGGGCGCAGTGGCTGAGCCTGGCATGGGAGCTGGGAGCCCTGGGGCAGAGCACACGGGACATCCTCGATAAACTGCAGAGGATTAAGACCTCTGGACCATTTCCATGAGGCTCCGGGGCTGAGCTGGCACTAGGGAGAATTGAGTTTGACATGGAGATCATGCCGCTGCCTTTTGCATTGGATTCTGCATCCTCTGCCCTGGAAATACCGAGTGCACAGAGGAAGAGCAAGGGAGGGAACAGGAAAGGTCTGGAGCAGCCCTGGCAAACCCTGACCACACTCCTCCTCTCCTCCTTCCTCCCATCTCTGGAGCAATGCAGGAGCTGCTGTGATGGAGAACGGATCCAGCGGCATCTTATTGTACCCCACTGCACCCCATTGCACCCTGCTGAGCCTCCCCACTGCCCTTCTGAACGCCACTGCACCTTGGTGAACCCCCCTGTACCCTGCTAAACCCCGGTGCATGCCCCTCGGCACACCCAAAGCCTCTCTGCACCCCTCTGAACCCCCTGCTTAGCCCACCTCACTCCAGCTGGTGGGCACTGGGAGTCAGCTCCTGCCACCCCAGGAACACCGTGGCTTTTCCCCCTGCAAAAAACCCCCTTGTGTCGTTCAAACCCACCCCATTGGTGGGTGCCGGGGTGTCCTCCAGCACCCGTGGGAGCTCAGAGGGAGGGGTGCAATGGGGCACGCTCAGGCTGCTGGTCTCAGGGTACTCAACCAGGGGATGCTGCTGGTCTCCCTGCTCTACCTCAACCCTCAGCCCCACGGGACCCATGCCCCAGCACCCACCGGGGGACCCAGGTGTCCAGCCCATGGCACCCCGTGGCCTCATGTGGAGCCACGGCAGTCACAAGCCCAGGAGCCCCACGGTGAGCGAAGCTCCCCTGTGGTGCAGCGTTAGTGGATAATCATAGAGCTGGAGTGAAAAGCATCTCCAACACAGCTGGAGAGACCGGGCGCAGGAATTACTGATACCCAGATATTTCCTGGAGCTTTAGACAGTTAATAAACAAACCGCATGGGCCCATCTGGCTCTGGAAAAACAACTTGGGGACCATGCAGGGGCAGCAGGGACGGCCACTGGCCCCAAATAGCGTCATCCTCCTGGTTTGGGGCTGGTCCCTGGCGGCACACCGAGCCCCAGCAGCTCCCACCACGGTGCTGGTGCGTTTACAAATTCTGTAAAACATTCAAGTGATTTATGTAAATCACTTTTTAAAGTGGTGCATGGGCTCCTAAATAACTTATAAGCGTTTGAAACTGCTCGCGTGTATCTTATTTCTGAGCGGCGATTCACCTCCAGCATCCTGGCGCTTCTCCCCGGGGCTCGGCCACGCCATCCCCACCTGCATCATCTGCAAACTCCCGGCCGGGCTCACCCTCTGCATCAGCCTCTTTCTGCTGTCGAACAGCAGCATCGCTTGACCCCAGGGGTTGCATCATTTTCCAGACGAATGAAGCAAACCCAGTGGGACATGGGCTGCCTGGTGCAAAATAATTGGAGGTGATGGAGCAGAGGAGCAGCCACGCACAGGACCGCAGCCGTGGACGGGACCGCAGCCGTTTGCTGGCGGTGACTCGGCTCTCCCGGGAAGCCCAGCAGGTCAGAGCACCCCGACTCCGTCAGCTCATCTGCAGCTCGGAGACTTTCAAGTATCATGGTATTTTGCTCAAAGCAAATCATCCAGAAAGCAGCCGTGAGCCATTTAGCCCTCGGGCGTGGAGCAGAGACGCCGGCGAGCGTTGCTCCTCAGCTGCCTCCTTTCTCCAGCTTCATCCAAGCTTTTCCAGACATGGCCACACGTGGGGTGCAGGCAGGAGGACTGGGGATCCCTCAGCTGCTTGTGGCTTTGCTCACCCCGTGCTGACGCTAACATGGAGATGGCAACTCTTGTTCGAAGCCAGTTGCATTTCACGCTCATTCTGCAGCAGAACAGTGATGCCGCGGTGACCCCAGCACCGTTGCTGCATGGGAGCAGTGCCACTGAACCTGCCATGATCTTAGCCGAGCCGGCACAGAAGAGGGTCAGGAACAAGCAGGCTGAGGACATCGGCGCTGGGCACGGCACGGCAGCAGGCCGACATGTGCCTGTGCCTCACAGCCTCTTCATTAGCAGCTCTGCAATGGAGCAGGTAAATCATTTAGCACCTCGAACCTCTAAGCACTGAACAACATCGCTCCCGCCCGCCCTGGCAGGCAATTAGGAAAGGAGAGAGGACACACAGGATCAGGATCAGGCCCAGCCGGGGGTCATTTAGTCCCTGGCGCTGCCCAGGGGCAATGGCCGGCCCCAGCAGCATGCACAGCCGTGCCCAGAGCCACAGGGCAGAGCAGCAGACCCCGCACAGGAGCACCGCGCACACCCAGGGGTGTCAGGCACAGCCAAAACCCTTTGCACACCCGGAGGCATCGTGCCCACCCGGGAGCACTTTGCACACCCAGATGCACCATGCACACACCCAGATGTGTCATGCCAAGAGCTCGGAGCAGTTCAGAGGCACCTCAGGCCATTCCCGCTCCTCTTGCGATGCCTTTACACATAAAGAATCATTAACAAATGAATTATTAATTATTATTAATAAGCTTTAATGGCATCTGTGGCTGCTGGAAGAGATGAGGAGGCTGTCGAGTGCTGTCTGGCCGCAGTGGAGGCAAGGATGTCACGGCTGCAGGCAGGGTACCCTGGGCATGTGTGCCCCACGGACGCTGGCCCCCAAGGGAGCCGCAGGCTAGAAACACAGCCCTGGACCACCACCTGCATATGGCATTTTTCCAAATTGTTCCCCCTTAATCTCCCTTCGGTCTTTATCCAAGACCCAGGCTGAGCGGCAGCGAGGCACGTGGCGCCTTTGCCGACTGTGAGTATTTCAGAGAACCTGCCCAGGAAACCTCCTGGTGCCATTTTCCCTCTCTCCCCCCGCTATCAAGTGGGGAGAAGCTGGGACGGAGGGGGCCAGGTCCCCCGAGCGCGCAGAGCCACGCAGGAGGCAGAGAGCTCCACAGGGAGAGCTGGGAAATTAACTGTCTCGCGGCCTTTTGCCTCAGTTTTAATTTATCTGGCTTTTTATAGACGGCTTTGTTTTATCGCCTGCAGAGAGTTTGGCCGGAGCCGGGGCCCTCTAAGCAGCAGGCATCACTGCAATTCCTGCAACAACCATGACTCAAGAAGCTCCTCACCATCTCAGGCTCTTATTTATTTATACAGGCCCCGACACTTGGATATTACAACCTTTTTTTTTTTTTTACTTTCTTTTCCTGTATGGAGGGTTTGGTGCATTTGCATCCAGACTCTTACTGTAAGGACAGAGGTGGGGCATGGGACGGTGCTGGGGCAGGGTGCTTCCCACTCACCCTCCAGGTTATCAGGGATTTTAAGCCCCCTGCTCCTCGCTCTCCTGGCAGCCTCCTGGCCCAGTAAAGCGACAGGGAGACCCATCCAGAGCAGCCGCATGCCAGGGCTGCATAACCACCCTGCTTGGATTAGATTAGATTTGAAAACCGTGATGCATGCAGAGCCAGAGCGGGCGAACACAGCAAGAAAACCAGATAGGAATACCATTTTTTTTTCCCCCACCAATAAAACCGTCAGCTTGAATCTGCTTGCACGAACTGTCTAAGCAATTGTGAGGGATGTCGGAAAAAATTGCAACCTGCTTATGGATAATTCGTGATCGGCAGGAAACACAGAAAGGCACTGGGATAAGTGTCCACACAGAATAATCCCAGGCGCCTGGGAACGAGCGGCACCTTGGCAGCATCCTCCGCATCCCAGCAGGGCAGGAGCCAGCACAGTCCCAGTGACCCCTCCATGGCACAAAGGGACACCACCAACGGGCAAATCACCCGGAAAGCTCTCTGCATCATAAACTGCTTCAATTATAGGAGCATAAATAGATCACCAGCAAGAAGGAATAAAGTGGCTGTGGGAGCCATCACAGCAGATGCACGGCAAAGGGCCTGGCCACAGGTACACACTCGGCCGCCCGTGGAGCTGCGGGGGCTTCTGGCTGAGCCCCCCGGAGACCCCGAGCCAGCGGGGCTGCAGGTGGCCTCTGTGCCCCGGGCAGCAGCACCAGCACCCAGCTGGGAAGCGCTCGGCAGCGCTGGCCTAGGGAAGCTTTGAAAGATTAATGGAGTTTAAATGGAAGCGTTTGGAGAGGAGATAAGGCTCATCTGATAGGAAATCATATGGAACAACGGGAGCCAGGGAGGCCCTGGGTCCATAATGAAGTCCACTTAGCACATTACTCACCATAATGTGCTTTTTATTAAAGTCCTGTGCTGCAGATGCTGGGTCTGCAGCTGATAACCCGGGGCAGGATGGCACAGGACCTGGAGCGCCTGGCCTCTCCACCCTGAGCCCTGCCACCAAAAGCAGCCAGGACAGGGCACGCCAGCCCTGCACGGTCCCAAAAAGGGACCTTTGGTTTCCCATCTCCCATGCGAGCCAGGGACAGGGCTCCCGCATCACCCAGCACCGTGGCATCACCGGTCCCCACGGCTGGGGCTGGGCTGCCTGGGCCCGCGGGGACGGGGTGGAGAGGAGGCGGAGGTGGGGAATAATACAGAGGAAAAACTCCTTTTTAATCATCAATTTTTCTGCATTAGAATGTGACATGCTAATCCACTGTGAAGCGTCTAATCTGGGGGATAAAGGGCCGGATAACACAAGCTGCGCCTGGCTTGGCTGGCGGAGCAAGCAGAGGCAAGGTGGCAGCATCTGATAAGGGGCGGCAGGATTAGTCCCGGCAGAGATCCCGGCTGCCCAGGCAATCCCACCTTGCTTGGCTGCCCCGACTCTGCCTCTCACCAGGGTCAGGGAGGGGATCTGCAGCCGCAGAGCCGTCCCAGAGTGGTGACGGAGGCACTGCGGGTGCCACCACCAACATCTTGGCAGCTCTGGGAGCCACAAAGCACCTCCATGGCCCAAGGCACATTGCAAGCCTGAGTTTTCTCCCCTCCAATGCAATGCACCCAGCCGCATCACAGGAGCGGGACAGCCCAGCTGCAGGGTGCCCATCCGCCCCATCAAATATCCATCCCCCAAATCCTGCTTCTGGCTGCTGTGGGGTCGCACCCCATCTCATCCCTTCCCACCGGTCAGCTCCGACCTTCGGGCACCCCCAGGGATGATACCCAGCTCAGCGGGTCCTTGGCAGGGCAGGCAGCACCCCGTTACAGAACCAAGCAGGTCCAGCTCCCGGGGCGCTTTCTGCGACAGCCTCCCCAGGGCTGGGCTGCTGCTTGCAGGCCTGGAATAACAGAGCTTGCAATGTTGTTTTCTCCTCGCCTCCTCGGGGATTGGTTTATCTCTATGAATAACTCCATCCCGGCTTTGATCTCCTCTGCCATTAAAGCGTGACAGGCTGTGAAATGTGCTGTTGCTGCCGTCAAATCCCCCTCCCGCTTCCCCCCCCACCGCCTCCGTGCTCCCCCGCTCCGGGGAACCTCCTTTCCTGGGCCCGTGACGAGCTGCAAAGCAGCGAGCGAGGCCGAACCGCCCTGGGACAGCGGGCAAACACTATGTTGGAGCCAGGAAAAACCAGGCTCCTTTCAGCATCCTGTGTCCCTCGCTGCAGCAGGGAAGAGGGCATCGAGCATCCCTGGTCCCCAGCGGTGGGTCGGGGCGCGGCGGCATCATCCCAGCACGCGCCGCCACAGGGGCTGATGTCACGGCTAATTATAGCATCCCCGGTCCCTCTCCCCCACCAAAGCTTTACCTGAGAGAGGGTAAAAATAACTCCTGGCAAGGGAGGAGCTGGAACGAGCCCAAGGACTCCTCCAACATCTCCAAAACTTGCACAAACCAGGACAGCACCCCCCTGCCTGCAACATGGGGACACGGCCACAGTTTGTCCCCAGTCATGGAGTCAGGACACCTGAGTGCCAGTGCCACCGTGCTCCTGGCTGTGACCGTCCCCAGTCACCTTCACTCCAGCTCGAGTGTCAGCTCTGGGACAGGCAGCGGTAACCAGAGCCAGGGCAGTGCTCATCCTCGCCGCCCCGCACAGCCGCTGGGAACCAGCCCTGGCACTCTCCACAAGCTGTTTAAGCTGAGCAAGGCAGGTTAATGGCCCCAGCGGATGATGGAGTGTTTTCATTACAGCATCTCCCTCTCCCTACTGCAATTGCTCCCAAGAAGACACATTAAACCTCCCCATGCCATGGGATCAGGTCAGCCCCTCACTCACACCATCAGGGACTGTCCCACAGGGCCCCGGGCAGCACTGCTCACCTCTCGGTGCCCTGCCAGGACTAAAGAAACCCCTTCAGGCTTCTCTTCCATTTTCCTTCTTCCCTCTCTCCTACAGACATTACACAGAAAGTCCCTGGCCTGGAGCTGGGGAACACCAGAAATCCCACCCCAACCTCAGCCAGCTCATACCTGCTCAAAGCATCCTCTAGCACTGGTCTGTGTCATCAGCCCAGCTGGCTCCCAGCCGGCTCCCACAGGGCTGAGCCAGCCCAGTGCCCCCAAACCCTCTCCCAGGTGAAGCCCTGATGCCTTTATAGCCCAGCCCTGCCCACGGTGCAGCTGCAGCTCGTCTCCGTCAAAGACAAAGGGCCGGGATGTGACCTAGTCCCCATGGTGTGGTGGCTCCCAGCCACCCAATCTGCCTCCCTGGTCCCATTTCCCAGGATGAGTGTCCAGCTCAGACTCTCTGGGTTGCTCCTGAAACGCGTGACCTTGCTCTTGGCTTTATGAAATTTTGTCCCGTGGCTCTGGTGCTTGTCCCCAAGGTCACCCACCCTCTCTCCCAGGTGCTGACGGTGTCCCCAGCTTTGTGGCAACTGCCAGCATCCCTCTTACACAAGGGTCCTGTTGGGAATATTGAGCTTGGTGAGCCCCAGGATGGCCCCTCAAGGGACAACCTGCTGTCACATCATCGGTCATCATCTTGGCTGAGCCTGCCCTGGTAGGGATCCCCAGCACACACCCTGCCCATTACGCCGGCATCACTTGCTCGGGAAGAGCAGATAACTTTGCACTGGTATCAGATCAGATTTGTACAAGTTTACTGGTTGCATTTGTTCGCCCGGTTTGGGGGTGCCCGTGTCCATGAGCCGGGATATGCTCAGGGACCGGGGGCCCTGTGCATGCAGGGAAGGAGGCACAGCAGCCAAACTGGCAGGCTGGGGCGTGCTCATCACAACGGGTATTGGCCAAAACCTCCCGTCCAGCTCTTGCGCATCAAAGCGCTGCTGTATTTAGATGCTCCCCTTCCCCTCGGGCTGGCGATGGCGGCTGCGGTGCTGGGATGGGGCTGGAGATTGCTCTGTGGTCGCATCGGATGCTTTTATGAAGTGCTGAGCGCAGGAAAAAAACAAACCGCAAGAAGGGGCTGTGCTGCTGCAGGGCTGCAGGGAGGAGATGCCTTTGCTCCCGGCAGCCAGCCCGGCTGCTGGCTCCATCCCACCACCCCACGTCGAACTGCCGCCCCAGGACCCCCAGCCACCAGCATGAGCCCTGGACGCCGTCCCCTGGGGGACATGGTGGCTCCCCGTGCCCCATGGGGACACAGAGCACAAGGTGATGCACTGTGTGCTGGCTGGGCTCTATGGGAGGAATGGTCACCCGAACCATGGCAGCGCCCCAATCCTGACAAAAACAGCCCTGGCTTGGAGGAGGACGGACCTCGCACTGCTCGGGACATCGCCTTCGCCGGGTGCCCCTGCGCACACGCCGGTGCCCTGCGGCACGGGGAGATGAGCCCACAGGGACGGGTGCTGCCGGGGCAGGATGAGCACCGTGAGAGCCTGGGGACACCACAGCATCCTTCCGCCCTCGCTGGCACCGCCTGGGCAGGCGCTGCAGCAGGACAGCGTCACAAGCATTTTGGGAAAACCTCTGGCTCCAGCTGCCCTGATGAAGAGCCCAGAGAGCCTGGCATATGGTGGCTCCGGAAACAGCCTGGCACCCGGCGGGGAGGGCCTGGCTGGAGCAGCCGGTCAGGCTGCCAGGGCCGTGCTGCCCCGCAGTGAGGATGGAGGATGCGGTGTGGGTACGCAGCACGCCGGGTGCCTGCACACACACCCGTGCACGCCCGTGTTCCCCGGACCTGGCAGCCCCTCAGGACCCCCAGGCAGCACCGGGAGCTCCCAACGCATCGGTGCTTCTGGAGCCGGCAACGTCTCTGCTCCGTCCTGCCAGCCGCAGCCGGCCGGTCCCGGGGGACCTGGGGAGCCCGCGGAACCGCCCCTCGCTCCTCCTCTCCTCCTCCCTGCTCCTGATATACCCTCCTCTCTCCGTCCCCTCTGAGCATCCCTCTGCTCCTCTCCCTCACTCCCGCTCGCCTCTCACTCCTTTTCCCTTCTCCGTTTCTCTTCTCTGAACTTGCCCCTTCCTCCTTCCCTGCTTTCCCCCAGCCCCTCTCACCCACACCCCAAGGAACCAACCGACCGTCAAAGACCCCCAGGTCGTGGCAGGGCGGGGGCCAGGACCCCCACGCTGGAGCTGGGACCTCCACGCCGCAGCTGGGACCCCCACGCTGGACAATGCCTCTCCAGATATTCTGCACCATCTCCTTCTCCAGCGAGGAAGGACCAAGAGATGCTGCAGCCACCGGGAGGGGAGAGGACGGAGCAGACAAGTTCCTGTATGGGCAGGAGGAGGATGAAGAGGAGGAGAAGGACACAGGGGCAGCCACAGACTTCGTGGCCTTTGCCAGCAGCTGCACACTGCATGGGCTGAGCCACATCTTCGTGGAGGGCAGCCTGGGCGCTCGGCAGGCACTCTGGGCGCTGGCCTTCCTCCTCTCCCTCTCCGTCTTCCTCTACCAGGTGGCTGACCGCATCGTCTACTACCTGGAGTACCACCACATCACGCTGCTCAGCGAGGAGGACAGCCCCGAGATGACCTTCCCTGCCGTCACCTTCTGCAACATCAACCGCGTGCGGGTCTCGCAGCTCAGCTACAAGGACCTGCTCTACCTGGCTCCCCTGGTCGACTACGAGCCCGGGATGGAGTTGGGCTTCGCCCCGGCGCAGCCCAGCCCTGGGGATGAGGACGAGCCCCTAAATTTGTACAGGTTTTTTAACCGCACTTGCCACCAGCTGGAAGACATGCTGCTGAGCTGCAGCTACCGGGGCGAGCAGTGTGGCCCCAGCGACTTTGCGGCGGTGAGTAGCCCCAAGGCGGCCAGGCACGGGGAGCAGCTCCGGCCAGCATCGTGTTGGATCAGGCACGGCGAGCAGCGCTGTTCTTGCCAGCTCGCTCAGGGACAGGCTGATATTTCAGCCCTGTCCGCTGCCACCTGGGCGTCTCGCTGGAGCTGGGGACGGCACCGGCTGCAGAGACCCGCTGGCGGGACACAGAGCAGCCCGAGGGCTGTGCTTGCAGAGGAGGTGCCTGGCACCTCCATCCCAGCGTCACCACCGCCCATGGGGCACCATGCGCTCTGCAGCCCGCTGGCCTCACACGCCCCTTGCCCAAGCTGGCAGCAGCTCAGTGCCGTGTAGACATGCCGGCTGCCAGAGGCGTTAGCTGGAACGGCCAAGGAGGGACGGGGGGGTCCAGGATCCCGTCCAGCCCCGTCCTCTGCAGGGACGGAGGAGGGCTTGGAGGAGGTGCGGGTGTAGCGCTGAGTGCTGCCGTCTTGGGGAGCTGGGGCTGCCATGGGGTCTGTGGGGTCGAGGTGCTGTAAATCTGCAGTGTGTCTCCTCCGAGTCTATGCCATCCCTGTGCCTTGGTGGGGAACGTCTCCTCCTCTATTGGGGCAAAGACGGGCATTTCCAACAGTGAGAGACACCCCACAGGGCAGGAGCCTGGGTTGGATTGTACCCCCAGGCTGGGGACAGCTCTGTTTCAGGGCTGGTGATGCCCTCCCGGCTCCATGCCGTGGTGCCGGCAACAGTTTGGTGCTGGCAGAGGGGCCCCAGCCTCAGCCCCGTGTCCTCTCCTGCAGGTCTTCACCCGCTATGGGAAGTGCTACACCTTCAACGCAGGGCAGGACGGGAAGCCCCGGCTCATCACCATGAAGGGGGGCACCGGCAACGGCCTGGAGATCATGCTGGACATTCAGCAGGACGAGTACCTGCCAGTGTGGGGGGAAACAGGTAACCAACCCACTGCACCAGCAGCTCTGCCAGCAGGTCCACTCGGTCACTGGCAGCTCCTGCAGTGCTTCCCGGCCCCTTCCCAGCTCCCCACCCCACGGGTCCACGTCCCTCAGGCTCCCTCCTCTTCCCTCCTTCCAGTTCTCATCACTTCGGGTCCTTTTCTTTCCTTTTTCCTCCTTGTCTTTGCTCTTCGCCATGGCAACTCCCTATCGGTTTAGACAAGCAGCCATCACTTGTTTATAAATAGAGGCAAACACTTTCCCTGCCGCTCTCCCCGGGTGCTGGAGCAGGACGGTCAGAGGCGGAGGGGACAAGGACAGGGTGTAGCAAACAGATGGACGGATGGATGGACACGTGAATGAGGGAATTTGCCCAGGGGAAGGGTGGGAGACAGGAGAAGTTTTGGTCCCTCTTGCAGCAGGGCTCGGCGCAGCCCTGCAGAGCAGGGTACAGCGCCATGCTCACCCTGCTTCTCTCTGCCGCAGATGAGACCTCGTTCGAAGCCGGGATCAAGGTGCAGATCCACAGCCAGGACGAGCCCCCGCTGATCGACCAGCTGGGCTTCGGGGTGGCACCCGGCTTCCAGACCTTCGTGTCCTGCCAGGAGCAGCGGGTAGGGACTGGGGGGGTCTGGGATGCTCCCTCCCACCCTGCGCTGTGGGCTGGACCTGCTGTGGGACGCTGAGCCTCCTCCCCGTGCCCCTGTCCCCTGACCCCCTGTCGGATAGAGAGGGGGACCCGGCCCTGGGGACCGACGCAGCGAGGGTGTCTGTCCCCCCACCATGCCGGGGACCGGTGGGCTTCTCTCCTCACTCCTGGCTTCTGCCCCCTGCCAGCTCATCTACCTGCCGCCTCCCTGGGGCGACTGCAAGGCCGTGGCGGGCGACTCGGAGTTTTACGACACCTACAGCATCACCGCCTGCCGCATTGACTGCGAGACCCGCTACCTGGTGGAGAACTGCAACTGCCGCATGGTGCACATGCCAGGTGAGCCCCATGCGCGGCAGGGTCCGGCCCCCACCGGGCTCAGCTCACCAACACAGTCCCACCGGGAAAACCCGCTTCCTCTCTCCTCCAGGCGATGCCCCTTACTGCACCCCGGAGCAGTACAAGGAGTGTGCGGATCCAGCCTTAGGTGAGGCTTTTCAGCCCTGTGGGACTGAGCTGTGGGTGTTGGGTTTCTCCATCTCTCCACTTCCCTCTCTCCCTGCCCAGATTTCCTGGTGGAGAAGGACAACGAGTACTGCGTCTGTGAGATGCCCTGCAATGTGACCCGCTATGGCAAAGAGCTCTCCATGGTGAAGATCCCCAGCAAGGCCTCTGCCAAGTACCTGGCCAAGAAGTACAACAAGTCGGAGCAGTACATCGGGTAACACGCTGCGGCCACGGTAGCAGGGTGGCATCTTGTCCTTCCATCCCAAATCTCAGCCTGACGCTGCTTATGTCCTGCACAGGGAGAACATCCTGGTGCTGGATATCTTCTTTGAAGCCCTGAACTACGAGACGATCGAGCAGAAGAAGGCGTACGAGGTGGCCGGCTTGCTGGGTGAGTGTTGGTGGCTGTGCTGGGGGCCCTGCAGCAGCACCCAGCCGGCATCCTCCAACAAGGTGGTCTCATGTTGGCCCCGTGCACCACGGCCCTGTTCCCGAGGCACCGAGACGTGCCGACAGCGAGGATGCAGAGAGGGGCACTCTACTGCCATGGCCAGGCACCGGTCACAGCGGTGACGAGTTCTGCCCTTTCTCGGCTCCCTCTGCCACCGCACGCCAGACTTGCACCACCCTGATGACTTCCCTCTCCTCTGCAGGTGACATTGGAGGGCAGATGGGGCTGTTCATCGGGGCCAGTATCCTCACAGTACTGGAGTTGTTTGACTACGCCTACGAGGTGAGTGTCTCTGCCGTCCCACGGCTGCCAGGGGTCCCAGGTTATCCTGGAGCACTGAAATGCTCATGTGGGACATGGGGAAGAGCCGCCCATGAACCCCCACGGTACTGAAATCTGGCTCTCGCAGGTGATAAAGCACCGGCTGTGCCGGCGGGGCAAGTGCCGCAAGAACCACAAGAGGAACAACACGGACAAAGGCGTCGCACTGAGCATGGACGACGTGAAACGCCATGTAAGTGCCGGGCACGTCATAGGAACTGCTGGTCCCCTCTTGCAGCTCGGAGGCTGCCCCAGATGTGTCGTGGGGTGGGGGGCGAGCACTTAGGGAAGGAGCAGAGGCACCAGGCAGAGATGCTGTGGGGAGACAGGACTCGGTCGCTGCAGAGGTCTGGGTGCAACCAGTGACCCCAGCATCCTGTCCATCCTCTGCCCCGCAGAATCCCTGTGAAAGCATACGGGGCCACCCGGCAGGCATGACGTACGCAGCCAACATCCTACCTCATCACCCGGCCCGGGGCACCTTTGAGGACTTCACCTGCTAACCGACATCTGGATGTACAACCTGAGCTACCAAAGCCCTCCAGAGAGCTGCCCTTCTCCCTGCGAGTGCCAGTGGAGAGACACATCTAGGGGACATTGCTCCTCGCCACGGTGGGACACGGACAAGAGCGACGGCCTCGGATTTCGGGGCAGGCGATCGGGTCGGGTCATGCTTGAACCTGGCGTGCAGCCCCCGTGGCAGCTGCTCCGCACCTGCCCCGCTAGTTCAGAGACTCGAGGACGCTCCAGCCCGGCCATCCTCGCAGCGCGGGGAGCGACACGCACAGCGGGCTGGGGCACGGGCCTGCCCCGTCTCCTCCCCTCAGCTCCCCTCGGCCTTTTTAACTAGAAACCCGGAAGCCAAGAAGAAGCAGCCGTTCGGCCGCAGAGTCTCCATCCACAGCCCTGTCTGTCTGTCCGTCCATTGTCTCCATGCCCATCCTGCTCCAATGCCTTGGCCGGCGCTTGCTGGGACCCCCGTGCCTGGCAGGAGGGATCACTGAGGAGCGCCACAGCGTGCCCGGCAGGCACGGCAGCGGGTTTGGCAGTCCCAGGAGAGCCTCGCTGTCCCCTGGGACCGTGGTGGCCCGCAGCCCACCCTCGCCTGGGCACTCCTGGCCACTCCATGCGCCTGAAGATCGGGCACCTCCGCCTCTCCGAAACGTCTTCCTCGGCACCCTGCCCCAGGGATGGTGGTGCCCAGCCACCGAGCTCGCTGGCCGACCACGGGCACCAGAGGGGGCTTGGCCGGGGGGTGCCGCCTCGGCACTGAAGACCCCACCGCCCGGGCACTCTTCCTCAGCCATGTCGGGTCAGGCGACGGTGTGGTCTCCCTGCCCATCTCTCCCGGGCTCCGCGCAGCCTGGCCAGTGCTAGCCCTGCCCCACAGTCCCTCCCGTCCCCAGGGAACCTGGGGCTACTCCGTGCGGCCCCCAAAAACAGCCATCCTCGGGGAGAAAGGCGGAAGGAAAACTCCTGGCCCCCATTTCGGCTGCAGCCACTGGCCCGGCTCGGCCAGGGGCGTCACGAGGGACAGCCCCTTGGCACTGCTTTGGCCAGGAGGGCATAGGAGCCCCAACACCAAAAGGGTTCATAGGTTGAGGGACACCCCATGGCACAGGGTGCTCTGGTCCACGGGACCGCAGGCTCCCACCCCGCTGAACCCCTCGACAGAAGTTGCCCCCGGGCACCGTGAGCCCTGGGCATCTTCAGGGCGCCTGCCGGCTCGCTGCCCCGGGACTGCCGCTGCTCCTCCCGCTGCTGCCCTCTCCCCGGCACGCAGAGACCTGCCCTGGCAGCCGGGGTCCGGCCGTCCGGCACTGGCCGAGTCTCTGCTCCCCTGGCCCGCAAGCGCACCGCCATTTCGCTCTAGGGTCAGTGGAAATCGGCCTCCCCCAGCCCCTGCCAGCTCCCAGGCCCCACACATCAAGCAAGAGCCCTCCCAGGGCTGAAGTGCTACTTATCTTTAAGAGCTTTTGCAATAAGTCTTTTTAGTAATTATTATTTCTAAACTGCAGTTTTGTTTTTATTATTGACATTATTATTATTATTTGCTTCCTGACCAAAATTAGGAACTGGGGGTCAGTCCTTTGTATCCAGCGATCGCCCAAAGATGACGGGTCGGCCACATCCATAAATTTTCTTATGGATTTTTCCTAATGTTTCATTGCGTTTCATTTATTTATTTTCTTTCTTTCTTTCTCTTTCCCATTAAAGCTTTTAAAGATGGGGCTGGGATTTGACCTTGACGCTCACCTGTTGAAGCATACGCTTTTTTGTTTGTTTCTATTATGTCATCTGCATTTTATATTTCTTATATATAATATATATGACTATATATATATGTGTACATATATATATATCTCTCTATATATGCATCATATCAGTGTAGATACCCATCTAGTAGCATTAGGCCTTGTTCTTGTGCTATTTTTTTTTTCTGTTACTGATCTCTGAATGCCTTCAAGTGTATAAAGTGTTGAATTCTCTCTGGTATCTGTACTATGTACACACATTTTCATAGGAAGCACAATAAGATGACAGATGCATTGTACATCAATACCTGCTACTCTTAACGATGATATAAAGAATTATATAACTCATGAACACCGAGCCTTTCTCTCTTGCTGAGCAGCTGGAAATGTTCCCCAAGGAGGCAGGTGGGGACGGCATCATCCCAGGATGTTCTTGAAGGCATCACTGAAATCCTGGAGCCAAGACCAAAAGGAGAGGGGAAGGATAAATCTTTGGTCCAGACTTCCAGTACTGTCTTTAAATGCGCACATGAATACCAGCAACATCAGAGCTCATGTTGAACAGAGTCACGTTAAAGCGTCCCTTTGCTAAGCGCTGTGCTAAGGTGGCGATTGCTCTGGGTACCTAAGCGAGCTCCAGCATCGCTGCCTGGTCCTGCGCTGCCATGTCAACACACCCCAAGGGACACTTAGGACTGGAGGATGGGAACTGACTTTTGCTCTCAAGCAGGGGGAGGAGAATTAACATATGCGTAGCTGCTAATCTTTGACAACTCTTAACGCTTCTGTGGTTTGGGACAGACACCTGAGATTCAGCAGAAATGAGTCACTAGCTTGAACATCACCCATTTTTATTTTAACCAAGTTAGTAGCAGTTGTAGCACAAGCCATATGTAAACACACTTCTTTGTCCTAAAAATTTCCAGCTACAAAGAGCAAAAGTAACATGCCAGATCCAATGCTGGGCATCCAAAAAAAGCCCTCGGGACCCCATAGATACTGAATAATAGTGAGCGGGCAGTGGGCAAAGAATACTGAAATGCCAGACTCCCTCCGGTCACTTGGCTCTGGCCATGTCCCTGTTGCTCCTGGAAATGGCAGACGGGTGTTTTGCATTTAAACTAGAACAGTCTTACTGCTATTCTGGTCCTTCTCTGCCAGAGCTGGTGCTGCAAAGGCCACAGGGTGGGCTTCGAATAGGAACAAGGCAATATAGCTAAGCCCAGAAGGGAGTTAATGAACCTAAATTAATTGCAGCCAGCCACTGTGAGCAGCCAGAGCAGCTGACCATGCCTGCTCCCTCCACAGAGGCATCACAGCAGCTCCTGTTGCAGGGGGCAGGCAGTGACCCTGTCTCTGCAAGCTGTAATCTCCTCCACAGCTCCCCATTAACCTGCTGGGCTGTGCTGGGAGCAGGTCACCCCATCCATCTGTCACAGCCTCACATTGCAGAGGCGCATCCCCAGCCTCAGCACGGCTGTCTGAGGTTTCTGCTGCCACTGGACATGATGTCTGTGAGCCACAGCCTGGAACGGACTCGCGGAGGAGGTGCCTGGACCCCAATGGCAGCACAGACGATGCAATTCCCATGGGTGTACAGCAGGTAGCCAGACAGGACACCAATATGAGCAGCTCTCAGATGATATGAAGTGGAAAAGCTGCACATTTTCAGACTCGAGGCTCTACCGTGCATGCCATCCGTGCACGGCAGGACACCGTGCACGGGCCGGGGAGCTTCAGCCTGTTTGGGATTACGGCAGCTCACGGATGGGCGCACCGTGCGTAGGCTGCATGGGGCTGGCAGTCTGCAAGGTGTGTGGTGCAGGCAGCTTGCGTGCATCCGCGTCTGTCACTCGGTGGTGCGAGACTCACGCTGCGCACAAGACAAGGAGTTAATTACATTTCACGAGAAGCATCTCCGATGATCCACGCGAGCACGGGATGTGACACACCTAGGCCTGAGATGCTGGGAAGCACCTGTTTGCATGCTGCTGTGTTTACCTTGCGAATTGTGTGGCTGCTGAAACCCTACAGAGCAAGGATTAATCATGCAACACGCATATAACCATGGCAGAGATAGCATCACCTCTTCTCCTCCCTGGCAGTAATTCCCAGTTACCACTTGCTCACTGCTAAAGCTGCCAGCAGAAACAGGCACTGAGATATAATTACACAGTCCTGGATGCTGTTCGGCTGCCTGGAGCCAGAGCCATACTGGTTAGGGAAGAAGGTTTCAGAGGAGCTGCCTTGTGCCAGCAGGTGCAGTAAAATGAAGGTGCACGGGGTAGCATTTCGCAAACCATTTCCACTGGGAGGAGTGAACCAACCAAACCCTCAGGGCAGAGGAAAGGAGAAAGGACAAGTGTAAGGAGACACTGAGCCAAGGAAGCTGGGGTTATTTATTATAGGTTATTATCTATTATTTATTAACACAGGTTGTTATCCCTGTGTTTCTTAAAAAACGCAGCTAGGATCAGGGGACAAAGAGGACTGGTCAGAGAGCATCCCTGGGGACAGAGGGCTGGGGTTACTCTCAGCTCAGCTCATGCAATGTGGGGTCTCTCAAGGCCCTGCAGCTCACCTGCTCCCTGTGCCAAGCTGAGCAGCTCTCTAAGTCTCACTTCCCTCTCTCCACTTCTCAGGTTAGCCCTTGCTTTCTCTCACTCTCACCCCTCCTCACTCTGTGTCCCCCTCCCAGGAGGGCCAGGCAGCTTTCCAGCTTGCCCAAAAGGCTCCTGCCAGGCTTTAAGTCTCAGTCAAAGTTGCATCTGAACAATAGAGAGCAGATAAGTTCCACTGCTTTTACTCCCCATGAATATTTCATAAGGCTGCTGGGCGCCAAGCCTGTCGGAGGTGGCATTAAATTAACTGCATGGACACATGGATGCTGAGACAACAGTTAATGGCTGTGCTCAAAGCTTCATGTTTTTCATCAAGGATAGGAAATGCCATATCTGGCAGAAAAGGTGCCAACACATCCCCACTTCTTTGCTCAGTCAACAATGCCATGCACTGTACAGGACAGCCTGTGAAATGACCCACGATCATCATTAACTGCTTAATTAATACTTGTGGTGTGGCTGCTCACTTGGCTTTTTTTCACAGATTAATGCCGACTGGATTTGTGTCCCTTTTTCTCTCTGAGCAACTGCAAGGGTAAGTGCTCCAGGGAATAGGGAACTTAATGCTAATACTTGCAGAAAGTGGCCTTTAATTCTAACATCATGTTTTCCATAGCAAACCAAGTAACTGTCAAGGGAGATAGGAATCCTTTTCCCAGGTAGTCAGCCTAAACCTGAACAAACTGACTCCATTCATGTCCGTTTATACCCCCATAAGCTTACTTCTTAAGATGTTAAGGACAGCGGTTCTGGTGAGAGGTGCTACTGCCAGGTCTGCACGTCGGAGTCCTCCATCCCCGGGGCAGGCAAAGCCGCCTTCCTCCGAGCATATCCCAGAGCAAGGGAGGCTTCAGGATCAGCATCTCCTGCAAGAGACACACATTTATAACAGCAAGTTATGGCCTGGCAAGCGTGGGATTGACACCCCAACCCTCCACAACTCCAGAGCAGCTCTGACTGTAACAACTCCTGTGCAGTAACTCCAAGGGCTGCAGTGGAAAGCAGCCAGGCTAAACTAGGACAGGAGAGATCAGAAGGAGATGTCAGCTGAGGTGGGTAGACAAGTCCCTGAGCACACCTGAAGGGAGCTCGAGGGCTGCCAGCCTGAGGATCCAAGGAGCTGCAAATTCTCTTACAGGTGGTTTTGCAGAGAGATGAGAGCCCCTAGCACACACCCTGTTGCCTCTCCCACCCTGCTCCTAACACCCACAGGACTCTCCACCCCCCCATGGCCCTTGCATCCCCACAGGCTCCCCATCACCATTGCCCCTGCACCCCCAAGAGCAACCCTCATGGACCCTGTACCCTTCCACAATCCCCCAGGACCCTGCACCCTCCCATATCTCCCAGGACCTTGCCCCAAGACCCTACACCCTCCCATATAGCCCCAGAACCCAACACCCTCCTCCCCCCAGAACCCAACACCCTCCCATGTACCCCCATGGCCCCAGCACCCCCAAGACCCTGCACCCTCCTATATACCCCCATGATCCCAGCACTCCCAAGACCCTGCACCCTCCCATGTACCCCCATGGCCCCAGCACCCCCCTAGGACCCAGCCCCAGCACGCCCAAGACCCTGCACCCTCCGTTACCCCCCGCCACCCCCTAGCGCGGGCCTCCAGCCGACAGAGGGCGGCGGTTGTGGGCGGCACCTCTCTAGCGCGCCACCCTCTCGAGCTCTCTATGGCGAGCGTCCGGTTCCGGCCCGCTCCCCTTTGTGCTGGAGAAGATGGCGGCGCGGGCGGGATTCCAGTCGGTGACTCCCAGCGGCGGTGGTGGTGGGGCCGCTGCCGGGGCCGGCGCGCTCGGACCGGGCACGCCGGGCGGGCCGGTGCGCATGGGTCCGGCTCCGGGACAGGGCCTGTACCGCTCGCCGCTGCCGGGAGCCGCCTACCCGGTGAGGCGGGGGAGGGGCCGGCGGGGGCGCGCGGGCCGGCGCTGCGCGGGGCGGGGCGGGAGGGAGCGGGGGCGGCGGGGACGGCCCCTCCCGGTGGGCACTGGACCGGTTTTCTTCTCTCCGCAGCGCCCCGGAATGTTACCGGGCAGCCGGCTGGCGCCGCAGGGCCCCTCCATGGGGCCGCCCGGTTACGGCGGGAGCCCGGCGGTGCGGCCCGGGATGGCGCAGGCCAGCCTGGACCAGGCCCGCAAGAGACCGGCGCCGCAGCAGCTCCAGCAGGTGCAGCCGCAGGCTGTGCCCAACCGCAACCACAAGTAAGGGCCGGCATGCCCGGGCAGCGAGGGCATCCCGGGGCATTCCCGGGCATCGGGGCATCGCCAGGCGGGGGCGCAGACGCGTTGCCTCTCTCCCCAAAGGCCCCAACGGGGAGAGGCCGGGTATGGGGGTGCGGGCAGGCACCCCCGAAATCAGAGAGCGAGCGGTGAGTCCTCGCTGAAGCGGGGACTGGGCCGGGCAGCGGGAAGCGTCAGTCACTGACTCGGCGTAATCGGCTGGCCGCGCTTCGTGGCACAGAGCTTTTCTGTTCGGCTGTGCCTGGGGTGCTCTGCCTTCGTGCTGCGCTTGGGCTTCTCCTGGCTTCTTCTCGTTGGGTGGCTGAAAGGGACGTCATCCTTCTTGTGCAGGTCCTCTGGGAGAGGAGGGCTTCCAGCAGATGAAAGAATAACGTGCAGCTGCTAGACAAGAGCAAGTTTATGTTAGGTTTCTGGCAGTATAATGTGATTCCCCAGTAACGCTGGTAATTCATCCCTTGATTTAAAATGCATCTCCTAGAAAAGTCAATCTAAAGCTAATTGAGGCTAGAGAGTCACTTTGATTAGGCGTTGTGTCGGTACGCCCTTTCCAACTTTCTGTAACCCCGCTCTCCAAGCTCTCGTAGGGGATGTGAAACTCTCCAAGCTCTCGTAGGGGATGTGAAACGTTCAGGTAATCAGTTAGTCACGCTGCTGCAGGGTTCATCAGCTTTGCAGTGCTGGAGGCCTGGCAGGGGCTGTGGGGAATAAAGAGCCTGACTCTGCGCTGACGGTAACAATAAGTGCCTCTGAAAATGAGAGCCTGGGCCCGAGACTGGCATCCAGGCTGAGAGCACTGCTAATGCTGCAGTACTAAACCAGAGAATAAGCTGTCATCTTGCTCCCTTCGTGAATGCCTGCAGTTAATTTGCACAAAGTGGTTGCCATTTTAATGCCTGTGTGTGCATCTCCTCCCTTACCAGCGCTAAAAAGAAGAAGATGGCTGACAAAATTCTACCTCAGAGGGTGAGTGGCACATGCAGTTGCAGCCTGTGTTGATACGAAGTAGACTGGAGAAGTGCGGGCAAGCTGACGGTGATTTGCATTCTTGATTGGCTGTAGATTCGTGAACTTGTACCTGAGTCTCAAGCCTATATGGACTTGCTGGCCTTTGAAAGGAAATTGGACCAGACGATCATGAGGAAACGCTTGGATATCCAAGAGGCTTTGAAGCGACCCATTAAGGTAGGGGAGGGCTGTGTTCATGGTTATCATAGGCAAGGTTTGGAGGCTCTTACTTTAGTTAAGACAGCAGGAGGGCACTGAAGCTTGGGTCGTGTCCCAGTGAGCATGGCATATCAGGAATCTTAATGCTCTACACATAACTAAGGAGTGGAACCAGAAATGCCTCTTTCCTTGCTGTCTGCCCTGGGAGAGGGGGAATATGAGGCAGCTAAAAACATTAAGCCTAGTTTTAGCAAAACATAAGCAAGATAGTCAGCCCTTTATTTCAGAATTAACACTGAGCCGATGCTTTTTCTCTTAGCAAAAACGAAAGCTACGTATTTTTATCTCCAATACCTTCAATCCAGCCAAGTCAGATGCAGAGGATGGTGAAGGAACAGTCGCCTCCTGGGAGCTTCGGGTGGAAGGACGGCTGCTGGAAGATGTAAGTGTGAAATACGCAACCACATAGGTGACTTCATGGACCTGGCAATGAAACCAGTTTCTTAGTGTCTGAGAGCATAGCTAGGGGCTTGATATCCTCCTTCATCTCTGTTTTCCAAGGAGTCTGATGGTGACGCGACCGAGAGCCCAACTTGGAGACCGATGGGTATCCCCATGGCAGGACATGAGTTATACAATGGTCTTATAGCTATAA
The DNA here is from genome assembly GCF_034638445.1 of Ciconia boyciana. Lineage (NCBI taxonomy): Eukaryota > Metazoa > Chordata > Aves > Ciconiiformes > Ciconiidae > Ciconia > Ciconia boyciana. The sequence goes on along the minus strand of NC_132960.1, from coordinate 1,376,543 downwards.
GAATTAATGGTGAGAGCAGATCAGTAGCACTTGTGTACCCTGGCTCTGAGAACCAGGGCATTTGCATTGTATGTAATTGCTGAGTGATTTAATTCCTGCAAGCTCATCTTTAGCTCGAGTCTTTCACTTTCTGACTTGCAACTTGATTTTCAAGCACGTGTTGGTGAATTTAGGTGTTCAGAACTTAAAGGAACGCTGTTGTGCACGGTGGCTGTGCTTGAGTGCTGAGACTTGCTGTCCTAACACTTTTCCTTCCTGTGTTGCTTGCAGTCTGCTTTGTCCAAATATGATGCCACCAAGCAGAAAAGAAAGTTCTCATCCTTCTTTAAATCTCTGGTCATTGAACTTGATAAAGACCTGTATGGCCCTGACAATCACCTAGTAGAGGTGAGCTTCTTTTTGCTGTGTTACCTCTAAAAAGGGGTTGGTGTTTCAGCAGGCAGGGTTTGTATATCACTTGTAACTTGAGAGGTGGGGATACTTAAGGCTTGAACAAGTGGCTGGGAGCCAGGAGCTCTTGAATTCTTATCTTAGCTTTTCCTCTGACTCGCTGGGGGTCTGAATAAATGTATTAACTCTTGTTTCAAGCTGTAAGTGGGAATAAGGTGAACTTTCTCTAGGTGGGTGGGATTTACTGGCAAGCTGGTTGGGTGCCAAGCAGCAGGAGCAAGGGGACCCAAGTGTGGGGGTGCTTCTAAATGCCCTCTCCTGTTCCAGTGGCACAGGACTGCTACAACTCAGGAGACAGATGGCTTCCAGGTGAAGAGGCCGGGAGATGTAAATGTGCGCTGTACTGTCCTTCTGATGCTGGATTACCAGGTAAGATGTTGGGAGTAACAGTGCTGGGCATGTACTGGTAGCTGTACCTGTGGCCATCTCAGCTTTCTGTGCTTTTTGTTTCAGCCTCCCCAGTTCAAACTGGATCCCCGCTTGGCTCGTCTCTTGGGGATTCACACTCAGACCCGTCCAGTGATCATCCAGGCATTGTGGCAATATATCAAGACCCACAAGCTCCAGGACCCACACGAGCGGGAGTATGTCATCTGTGACAAATACCTCCAGCAGGTAACAGTGTGGCTGGAACAAGCGGCCGTTTCAGCTTTTCTTTGTCAGCAGCCAGTGATCACTGGCACTGAGCTCCCATTCCTTTCCTTAGCCCTATGTTTCTGTCACAGATATTTGAATCTCAGCGGATGAAGTTCTCTGAAATCCCACAAAGGCTTCATGCATTGCTTATGCCCCCAGAACCGATCATCATTAATCATGTGATCAGGTGAGACTGGTCCACTTGACTTCATATTTCTAGGAAGAAGAGTGGAAGGGATGGATGAGGTTGGCACAGGAAGACGATGTAATATGTTCTGATTTTCAGCAGCAGTTCACATGTTGCCTGTCATTGTTTCTTTATACGTGAACAGCCGCCTCTTTCATTTACCACATCCCTCTTTTCCGCAAGGCACTCCCACGTTCATGCTGTCCTTTGTATTACGGTTTTGTAGATAGAAATCTGCTTGGAGCAATCACTTGGTCCTTGTGCTGCAAAGCCATCAGTGGAGCTTTGCTGCTTGGTGTTAGAGCTGAAGCTAACACTAGCGTGGGACCACATGTACCCCCACTCTGTGTGCACATATTTCCCCCTTTGAGAACCCATAGAGCACCCCCCCATGCAAGCCCCTATATCCCTCTTTCGGACCACATATAACCACTGTGTTGCTATATCTCCCCCTTTGGGACCCCATATACCACCTGTATGCACGCATATCCCCCTTTGAGACCCCATATACACTTATTTTGGACCCCATATATCCCCTGTGTACCCTTATATCCCCCTTTGGGACCACATATATCCCTGCCTGTGGTCCATATGCTGCATCATCTTAGAGGAGCTACAATTTAGTGCTTTCTTGAGCTACTCGCTTATTTTGGCTTCTTGCTTGTGGATGCCCCTAGTGTTGACCCAAATGACCAGAAGAAAACAGCTTGCTATGACATTGATGTGGAGGTGGATGATACCTTGAAAACGCAGATGAATTCCTTTCTGCTATCCACAGCCAGCCAACAGGAAATCGCTGCTCTGGATAACAAGGTAGGAAGAGCTCCTTCAGGTCTGCCCTCCTCATTGCTGGGTAGGAATGTGTCTCTGGAGCAGGTGAGCCCTGAACAGGACAGGAGTTCAGCTTTGCTCCGTTGTGCATTTGGAAGTGGGGTCAGCCGCGCTTACAAAGAGGTGGCTTTACCTGGAAGCATAGTTTTAAAGCAAATGGTTAGTGGGAAAATTGGTAATATTTAGAGCAGGAAACTGGGAATTGAAAATCCTGTCTGACAGGTATAAGTCAACCAGGGAGTATAAGAATTTGCCTTCATGTGTTGGGTCCCTTGATGTTTCTGCCTGACTTTTTCCCCTATTCAGCAGTTTAGTTGCTGTGCTTATCTCCTTCAGATTCATGAAACAATAGAGACAATTAACCAGCTGAAGACCCAGCGTGAGTTCATGCTGAGCTTTGCCCGAGATCCTCAGGGCTTCATCAACGACTGGCTACAGTCCCAGTGCCGGGATTTAAAGGTAAAAGCTTTGTTTTGTGTGGAAGGTGGATCCAGTCATATGCTTCCCTCATTATAACCAGCTCCCACAGAGAGAGAGGGAGGCAATCTCCTGCTCAGAAAGCGAGACTAGAATTGGAGTCAAGCGTAAGAACCTGACCTGACTGTACTGAAATTCCTTTGAGGAAAAGGGAGGGGGTGTGGGTTTGCTCAGCACAGCCAGAGCTCTTGCACTCCTGAACTGTTTTGTCCTTTGTGCTCTCCAGACAATGACTGATGTCGTTGGGAATCCTGAAGAGGAGCGTAGAGCTGAGTTCTACTTCCAGCCGTGGGCTCAGGAAGCCGTGTGCAGATACTTCTACTCCAAGGTGAGTGTCCCCAGGCAGGGGTCCCTCTCCATACCCAGTGGCTCAGAGTACCTGTCAGTCCTTGCTGGTGCTGGAAAGCGGTAGTGCTAAGCTGCACTTGTAGACACTGCTGATGCATCTTTGTCCCAGTTTGAGTTCATCCTTTTCCAGCTGAGTCCTGTGTTACTCAGATGCTGTGGTGCTGCACCATCCGAGTATGTTAATGCTGCGATTCTGGCTTCTTCTCTTGCAGGTGCAGCAAAGACGGCAGGAATTGGAGCAGGCCCTGGGAATCCGTAACACATAGGCTGCTCCACTCCTCCCCAACCAGAAGGCATCAGAGCTATTTGTGGAGACAGAGAGCTGCAGAGTACGCTGTTAAGGCTCACATAATCCCACTCCAGCAGCGAGGCCCACATCATTATTCATCCTGGCATTGTCCCTGTTGGGGCAACTCCAGGACACCAGGGGTCTTCTGGGGTGTGGCAAGCAGACAGGCTCCAATGAGCACACGTTTCTACCTGGTTTTCTTCCTGACTGTTGCGTTGTCAGTCCCAAGGCTTCTGAGAGCCTCCCCTTGACTCCGCACTGCCTGTAGTGTCCCCAGTAGCCAGTACGACTGCTGACTTGGAGCCTTCCTCAAGTTCAGAAACCACAGCCCATTCCTCCCTGACTAGCATCTAGTTGTGGCACACATGAGACCTGGGTCTGGGAAGCCTGGATCTGCTGTAAGGGTGGAGTTCTGTGGTTAGTCTCTTCCCTGCCTCGTTTTATAGCAAGGTGCCGGGAGATGTAGTGGGCAGGATGCCATGAGCTGACATACCTCCCTGCCCTTACTCCCTCGCTCGGAGGGTGCTGCTGCACTGGGCTGCCTCATAGGTCACTCTCCTCCTTGAGGAAGTTACTGGACTGTATAGAGAATTGCTTCTTCCCTTGTCCCTTTTTCCCAGCCCTGTTCTCTTCATGTTCTTTGACAGACTGTCATAGGCCGGGATCACAGGGGAGATGAGGCATTGGCTTACTGCAGGGATGTGGAAGCATTGGAGTGGTGAGACTTCTCTGCACTTCAAAAGACCTACACTTGCGGTTCCAGCAAGCCATCTGGCTGTTTGTTTTCCCTGTAGCAGGGAGAGGGGATGCAGCAACTCCCTGGTGGAATTGTGCAGGGCTGCAGTGTTGTAGGCTCCTTCCTTTGGGACAGTTATCTTGTGTCAGTTGTTGTAGGGACCAGAGGCTCCTTTATGTGGATCTGAGGGTGTAACAGGACAGTCCTTGGGAATGGACATAGCTCCAAGCATATGCGAGTTAGCAGGTGTTTCCGTGCTGAAGCTCCTGTGGTTTTTAGTCAAGTTTTAGGTTCTGGGGCTGTCATAAGGCCCAGCATGGTTCAGGAATGTACAAGTAGATTTTCTCTGCTGTGGGGAGTAGCAGCCTAGATGCCTCTTCATGGAATGAATTACTAGTGAACTAGTGGTCAGGCGTAAGAGAATGGCTTCTCTTAACCCGGATCTCAGTATTTCTGCTCGGGACTGTAATGCAAATGGACTTGAAAGTTGGGCATATTCTCTTGGAATAGCTGCAAAATCGTTACTGACAAACCCCCTTCATCCCCGCACCCAGCTTTGGTGTGTTTGGGAAGGTTGCTATGAATTTGAGAGCCTGGGTGGCCCTACTCCTTGTGTCTGTGTTACTACATGTCTGTGAGTAATAGACTCTCGACTCCCCTTCTCCTTTGCCCTCTTATGAAACGGCTCCTTTGTGGTACTGGGGTGAAGGTCTTGGTGCTGATGAAGCAGCCCACTGACTCCTCAGGGTAATCACACATGAAGGATGCTGAGTACTGCGTAGGCAAACATAGCTGTTGCAGAATAACTGCTTTTCTTAACTGAATATTATGGTTTTTTCCATGGACCAAAATTTTTTTTTTTGTACTGTATCCTTGTAGACGTCACCCAGTTTTAATAAAAGCCTCCTGTGAAGGAAGCTGTCCTCCCTCCTTCTGTGCTGACAGCATGCTTTTCTCTCAGCAGCTGCCTTGGTGGATGACACTTCATGTACTTGCCTGGGAAAGGACAGGATTATCTCCACTTTATTTCTGTTTTTTTAAACAAAGACAACTGGGTTAAGAGACGGGAGAGAAAATGTTCTTCATATTTGTCCTTTTATAGAGCCTTTCATGTAAGGATCTCCTGGCTTGCAGAGTCTGCTAAGCCTTTGCAAAGTGCTTTTGTGGTAAACAAAGTAACTTGAGCAAAACTGGAAATCCAGTGGCCAAGCTGCTGATAAAACCTAGACAGCCCAGTTTCCATACTCTGCTGCTTTGCAGAGTTGTGACAGCCTGTTACAAGCCCCATGGGAGTCAGGCATAATTTTGAGGAAACTATTAAAGTTTCCATACAAGGGTTTAAAACTATGCAAAAGGGGCATTACTGTTTTTCACCCTGCCTTGTTTATAAAAGGAGAAATGTAATGCTTTACAGAAAACCTGTAAGCCCTTGTTGCAAGGGAAAGACATCCTCTGTGTATAGAAGAAAGGGCAGTTTGCCTAAGGTCAGGCAGTTAGTGCTGCTGCTTAAGGCTGTGAGATTAGGGCAGGAGTTGGGTCCTGGGTCTGCAACCAGATGGTTCATATTTCTTACTTGGGGGCGGGGGGGGGAATGGCACTTCTTAGGAAGAGCGGGACCATAACATGCTTTTATGCAGAAAAAGGGGGAGGGAGGCTCAGCAGTCACGACTCCCAGTTCTGCTGCGATTTGGGATCTGAGCTATTTCACCTGTGCTTCAGGGGAGCAATTTGCACCTGCAGCACAGCCCCGCATTGCCGCCCACCGAGCTGCGAGCACCGCCTGTGCCCGGGAAAGCGGCCGGCTCTGCCACCCCGGGGCACGGGTGCCCGGTTCCCCCCCGGGGACGAGGCGGGGCCGGAGGCGGGACGGGGCCGCCCCTGCTCCGGGCAGCCTTGAAATAGCTACGGCGGGCTCAGCGCTGCGCAGTGCCCCGGCTCCCCGCACCATGGGTGGCAAGAAAGTCTGCATCGTGGGCTCTGGCAACTGGTGAGCACCTGCTGCCTGGGCACCCGGGTCCCCTCTTTGAGCACGGCGCGGTCCCTGTCCTCCCCGGTGCCCCACGGTACCCGGTGCAAGCCGTCCCCGTTTCACCAGGACGCCTAGTGACCTGTGGTGCGCTGGGCTCCCTGGTGCCAGCGGCCTCAGTGCCCACTGCCTATGGCTCTGCTCTGCCCACGCAGGGGCTCGGCCATCGCCAAGATCGCTGGCAGCAATGCGGCGCGGCTGAGCACCTTCGAGAACCAGGTGAACATGTGGGTGCTGGAGGAGGAGGTGGGTGGCCAGCGGCTCACCGACATCATCAACACGGAGCACGAAAATGTCAAGTACCTGCCAGGGCACAAGCTGCCCCCCAACGTGGTGAGTGTGGCCCGCCGGCGGCCTCTCTGCTGAGCGCAAGGTCCGGTGCTGACAGCTGGGCTCTCTGGTGAGAGGTAATAAATAGCTCTGCTGGGAGCTGCTGGAGTCCTGGTGTCCTGGACACTGGGTGTGCGAAGGTAGGGGATGCACCGGGCTGCACGGACCTCAGTAACACCCTCCCGGTGACCTTGATCTGTGCTTGGACGAGCTGCAGCCCTGGCTGCTCTCGCTGCCCACCTTTGCCCACGCTCTGGCATCCCACAGGCTGGGCTTGAGGCCATGTGGCTGCCTCCGAGCTGGCATAGGCAGCATGCAGAGAGCCCACGGGGCCTGCTGCCCCACGGCCGTACGCTCAGCCCCTCGGCAGGCACTGGCCTGGTGGGGTTCCCAGAATGACCCCGGCTCTTTGCACTACCCTTGTAGGACCAGCTCAGGCTGCTTTCGCCCTTGCTCTGCTCCAGCCCCTCTGCCCTGCCAGCCCTGGAAGGGGGCCTCGGGGCAGCGACTTTGTGCCCTTCCTTCCCTTACAGGGAAGCCCCCAGCAGTTGCTCTCGAGCCCTTGCTCCCCTTGTCCTGGATTCAGGACACGCTCACTGCGCAACTACAGACACAAGTCCCTGATGACAGTTATACTCTCTTCAGGTAGCAGAGCCAGACCTGCTGAAAGCCTGTGCTGGGGCCGATGTCCTTCTCTTCGTGGTGCCCCATCAGTTTATTGGCAAAGTCTGTGACCAGCTCAAGGGCCATGTGAAGAAAGATGCTGTTGGGGTGTCGCTCATCAAGGTGTGAGCAGGAGGAGCGCTGCCCGGGCAGCTCGCTGGGGCACTGGGCAAAGGGGCTTAGCTGGAAGCAGCCTGGCTCGGAGAGGCTGCAAGGGAATCCTGGGGTTTTGGAGCAGAAACTGGGCTCCGGGGTTATGGGGGGGCATGGGGAGAGCGGGAAGTGGGGGCAGAGTCTTTGTGGGGATTTGGAGGTGTATTGGTGGAGGAGCAGGGTGAGGGTGTGTGGGGGATCTCAAGCGCTGTGAGGAGTGGGGTGTAACTGAGCACTGGGGGGGCTGTGAGTCGGAGCATTGCAGCACAGGGGATGATGGCATTGGGGCAGGTGGGGCCAGTTCACTGGGGGGGCAGATGCTCATCTCTGTCCCTGGTTGTCTCCCAGGGGGTGGATGAAGGACCAGATGGGCTGAGGCTGATCTCGGACATTATCCATGAAAAACTGGGAATAGAGATGAGTGTCCTCATGGGGGCCAACATTGCTAATGAAGTGGCAGAAGGGAAGTTCTGTGAAACAACCATCGGTAAGGAGCCGACATCCCTTCTCATTAGCAGCCTTCATTTGTGACGAGCAGGAAGAGGCAAAGGGGTGAGCATAGTGCAACTTAAACTACTGCTGCCTAGGGTGAGCCGACCCTTTTTCCCTGTGGAGGCAGTGAGACTCCATAGGAGCTGGATGAACTCATTCACAGGGTTTAGGATGTGATTGCTCGCTTCATTAAAAACAGAGTTGTGTGTCTAAAAGTTCCTGCCAGCACGGACTCTGAGCATCAGGCAATCTGCCTGGCACAAATTAAAGGGGAGGACACCAAGAGGCCCTTTAGAAATAGAGTTCCTACCTTCATTTCCTTGGGCTTCAAGGGACGCTCATGTGGATCTCATGTCATTGCCAGCCAGGGCTGCTTGAAAGTTCATCTGGTGACTGTTCCTAACATCCTCCACACTGTTTGTGAATCATGCACAGCAGCCAAAACCAACAGAACAGTTTGCTGGGTTAGAAGTTACGGGATTCAAAGTGTCTGTATTTTAAACAAAAGCAAACATGCTGTGCAGGAGGCGGCGGAGGCTGGAGAGGTATAAGCAGAGCATGCTATCACTGCAAGCACACAGAAATGCTCTCGCGCAGGACTGCAGGAATGGGGAGAACAGCAGTCTCCAAACTCAAATTTGCAACCTTTGAAGATGCCTTTAATCTACTGGGCATGTCATTTCTGTCTTGCTTGACACAGCAGTACGGATTGTCCCTGTCTTCTGGGAATTCCAAGGTTGAACCTTGCTTATCTGCCAGGCAATGTGTGCTTCGGCACTTTGTGGACCTGCAAATGTTTAGCAACATCCATCAGTTGGGCAATAGGTTCCTCTCGCTGCGCTAGCTGCAAGGGCTGTGCTGCAGGAACGCGCCACTGGGCAGGAGAACGGCTTAGGGTCTCCCCCATCATCTTCCTCCTTTCTCCCTTTGTCTCATCAGGCTGCAAGAACATGCAGCATGGGCAAACACTGAAGGAGCTGATGCAGACACCGAACTTCCGGGTGACGGTGGTGCAGGATGCTGATACCGTAGAGATCTGCGGGGCTCTCAAGGTGGGTGAGCCGCTCACCGGGGTTTGCAGGTCTTGGTTAGCAGAGCCTGCGGTTCTCTAGGGCTCTGCAGGGAGCTCTGGGGAAGAGGCTGCCAGTTGAATGAACCCCACTGGATATTGCACTGTGGCTCGCCGAGACCCTTGGGTCAAAGGCCAGACTTTGAAGGGAACTGTGGATGTGTCCTGTTCAGCTGCTTGGAGGGATGATAATCACTGGCATAGGCAGGGGTAGGCAGGAGCCTGTGCTTGGGATCACACAGGCGGCTCATGGACACAGCAAAGCCCTGAGCTCCATTGGGAACATATCCCTCCATGCTGCTGCTGTTTTCCAGAACGTTGTGGCTGTAGGAGCTGGTTTCTGTGATGGCCTTGGCTATGGAGACAACACGAAGGCTGCTGTGATCCGTCTGGGACTGATGGAGATGATTGCCTTTGCCAAACTCTTCTGTAAGGGTCCCGTCACGTCCTCCACCTTCCTGGAGAGCTGCGGGGTCGCTGACCTCATCACTACCTGCTATGGTGGCCGCAACCGCAAGGTGGCTGAGGCTTTTGCCAAGACTGGGAAGGTAAGCAGAGCGGGGAGCGGGCAACGTTGATATCTGCGTCAATCTGCTGAGCTGGCAGCAGGATGGACCCAATTAGAACCATGGCAACCTGCCTTCACTCACCGAGTGCCGCAGCCCAGCTCCAGGGAGGGAACGTGGGGCAGTGGATGGGGCTGCAGGGTCCAGCTCCCTCACTGTTGGGTTGTTTCAGTCTATTGAGCAGCTGGAGAAGGAGATGTTGAATGGGCAGAAGCTGCAGGGTCCCCAGACGTCTGCTGAGCTGCATCGCATCCTTAAAATCAAGAACGTAGTGGACAAGTGAGTGCTCTCATCTCCCTTGTCTGCTCTTTTGGGGTGAGGCTGGGATCTTTCCTGCAGCTGTGGGAGGGGAAACCTATCTGTAGTGTCTCTGCTGTTCAGGTCAATCTCTGCCCTGCCCACATCAAACCAGCTGGGCAGGAATGGCCTGTTGGATGAGGCACCATGCCACTGTCCCACCTGCTCCTGCCCAGTGCTCCTGCATGTCGCAACAGAATTGAGGTGCTCTGACTCTGCCAGCTGTGGTGACAGGGCAAGGGGTGACTTTGTTCATCTGCCCACAGGTTCCCCCTCTTCACAGCTGTGTATCAGATCTGCTACGAGGGCAAACCTGTTACCGATGTCATCAAGTGTCTCCAGAACCACCCTGAGCACATGTAAGCGGGCTCTGCCTGCAAAACCACCAATCCTGCCGAGATGAGCGGAGAGCTCCTGCCTGCACCAACTTGCTGCTGCTACAGCTTTGTAAGGAGTCCGGATTTCTTGGGAGCCTTTGCAGAGTGCTGGAAGGGCAGAGGTTCCCTTTCTCAACTCTGGACGCTGCCAGCCTGAGCCTGGCATCTGCACAGAGGTACCTGCTGATCTCCCTCTCTCTTTGAAGGGCTCGTTTAGCTTCTGCTGCTGTCTAGGGTCTGCTCTGAGCGGGGCTGAGCGTCTTCCTCCTTTCACTTTCTTTTGCCGTGATGGATTCAGTTCTCACAGAGGGACTCTGCCAGGTCATCTTCATCGATACGGGCTGTGCAGGAGGCACTGCCTGGGAGGACAAGCTTTGCTATTAGCCCCATGGGGCCACTTTGCATGATACCAGCCCTTTCCTGCTTGCTGCTGTTGCTTTTGGCTTAACTGTCTCATGGAGGGGGCACAGTTCCCTGCCAGGCTCCACCAGGGCGAGTGAAGTTCCTAAGGACTTTCAAAGGGGCTGAGAATCACTCTTCTTTCTAAGAAGCGCCAGCACAGGAAGTAGCATTCTTTGCCATCCTGCCATGTGCTGCTTCCCCAGCCACCGCCAGCTGCTCCTGTCGAGTGGTACGGCCAATGCTTCGCATCTGAGGGCAGCCCCAGAGTGAGACTTCAGAGCTTGTTTATTTAGATTTTTTGCTCTCACAATCAAACCTGGCCCCTGCACGCGGGGAACTCCTCTGTTGTCACAGACTTGCCTGCGCTAATTCCATGCCCGCTGACTGTCCCTGAACAGTCTTTCTCCCTCGTATCAGTTTGTCCTCTGGCTGGCTTTGGCAATGCAGGGACCAACTGCCCCAAAGTCTTTCTGAGTAGCTGGCAGGCTGCGTAGCCCTTGGCAGCGTACCTGACAAAGCAGTTGGGTCATGTTGCTTTTAGATGACTGATCCACAGCAGCTTTTTGCCTTCCCTCTGGCTTGCTCCAGTCTGTGCCTTAGCCTGGTCTTTGCTTCTACATGGCTTTATAGGAGCTAAGAAAGCAGGTTCCACACTTTCCCTGCTGCTCCTCCTGTGAGGGTGCTGGAAACCGCCTGCTAGCACAAGGAGCAGCAATGGACATGTGATCCACAGGAGGTACAAGGAGACCTCTAACATCACCAGAGAGGACAGAGGTCTCATGCCTCATGCTGTGCCTTTGAAACTTGCCCCTTGTCCAGCCGGGTGCCACGTGCCTCTCTGGTCCTTTGAAGCTGGCTCACTCCGCTCGTGTTTGCTCAGGCCAGCGTGTCCAGCGGTTCACTGATCCCTGTCTGGGCTGGCAGGCTGGAGCTGCTGCAGGTCTCGCTGTCCACCCCCGTTCTGGGTCCTAGAGCTGCTGGTTCTCTGACTATCAGCGTACTTTATGAAAGTTTAAAATAATAATAAACTTGGAGAGGAGAGGGGAGACATGCTCTTTGCTCTGTGGCTCCAGTGCATCATTGTCTTTGGGTTGGTGCCTGCTGGACTTGCTAAGAGTGCAGAACAGGGCACTGTCAGTTCCCTCCTGGCTCTGCACCCTTGTGTGCTGTCCCAGAAACAGCAAGAATGTCCCTGCAGGTCACTGTTCACTCACAACATAACACAGTGTCCCACTTGCTTTTTCTCAGCAGCCGTTCCAATGTTAAAGTTTGGCTGTAGGACCGAAGAGGGTTGAGATGATTGCAATACTGAACTGGGTACAGAATCCTAACCCGGGGCCTGCAGGAGCTGGGCCAGGACCCCACTGTGCCCCATGTACCCCAGGCCTTCCCTTCTGTGATGTCTTGGCTTCTTGGGACATGCTGTGTTGTTTTATTCATCTCTTCCCAACTGCTTTTCCTGGACTTGCCTTGTCCATCTTTCTTTGAAATGCATCTCGTACTGCGTGACCTTTCCAGGACTGTTAGCCCTCCACTCAGCCTCTTGCTAGGGGAATTTAATCTGCTGGCACTGCAGTTGTTTCTGTGCCTTTTATTAGACGCGCTTTCTCACTAGGCACCCTACGACCTTTAAATTCAACTGAGCTATCATACGGAAAGTAGCCAGCGTCGGCTTCCTCTAATGAGGAACTTTATTGAGGTTGGAGGGAAGATAAAGGAAGTCCAGCGTGTTCCTGCAGGGCTGGCACAACTTCTAGTTCCCTTTGTCTTGAAGTGCTTCAGGAATCCCAGCTCAAGTGTTTGGACATGAGGCTCATATAGGAGAGAGGGTGTCTGAGCTCTCCTCCCGAGACACGTGGCGGTCTCTCACCTTGGCTTGCTAAACTCTTGCCAGCGCCTGCCTGGAGCTGCAGCAGGATCTGGAATTGTGTTTTGGACTTGCATTTAGATGTTAACTCCTCAGCCGTGGAAGTGCTTTGTGCATCCCTCCTCGTGTGGGTTTCTTTCTTTTTTTGACGCTATGTGCTGCTGGCAGTGCCGAGTCCCTGCAGGCCCTCCCAGCATTTGCTGAAGGTCCCAAGTCTCACCTGGGGGTGGCCAGTGCACAAGTCTCTTGCTTTTACATACCCCATGTCTTGCACTAGCGCTGGAGTTCATGAGCTATAAAAAGTCTTCCCTTTGCCATTTGGAGTTATGTTCTGCAGCCTCAGCACATCCAGGCGCTGCAGGACTCTGCAGCCTCGGGAGCCGCTGCTGTGCAGCGGCCTGGGGAACGGACAAGGGAGGGCAGGGCGGCCTGACTCTTGCAGCCTCAGTGCTTGACAGAGCCTGCAGAGCAGTGCTGCGGCAGCAGCATTCAAATGCTAGCAAGGCACGCTGGGAGGAGAGTGCCACTCGGTGCCAACAGCTGCCCTAGTGCTTTTGGAGGAGCACGGTCTCCTAAAGTCCTCTTGAAGGAGGCGCTCTGGCTGTGAGCATAGGCTGGGCCCTCAGGAAGGGTGGTGAGGCCTCTAAGTGCCTCAGTGCTGGAGCAGGACTTGTGCGGCCTTTGCTCCATCCTGTGTGCAGCTGAGGATGGTCCCCTCAGGGCAGCTGGTGCCTCAGCCTCACGCAGGGCAGGCTGTGGTGTGCCTCATGGTGAAGGGCCCAGCTGAGAAAGGCCAGTATCAAGGGCTGTGCTGAGGAGAGCGGGGCCTGGGGCGTGCGTGCAGAGGGGGCGGCCGTGACCTGCAGGGCTGCGCCGGGCGCCGAGCGCCTGAAGCGACGCCTGAGGTGAAAGAGCGGCGACGCCGCCACCCCCCGCGAGGGGGCGCCGCAGCTCCCGCGTGAGCTTCCCGCCTCCGCGGACTACACATCCCAGCAGGCGGCGCGGCGGTGGCGCCGCCGGCCTCGCGCCCTCACGTGACGGGCGGAGGCGGGGCGCTGGTCGGAAGCGCACAGCAGCGGAACCGCGCGCCGGTCGTACCGGAGCCCGACGGTGCAGGTACGGGGATGGGGGAACACGACACACGGGGCGATCCCGTGTGTCGGATGGGGCGGGTGAGGGAGAGCTCCCGGCCCCGCTGACCGCCGCCCTTGTATTGCAGGCGCAGCCATGGTGTCCGGCAAGCAGCTGGCCGACTTCGGCTACAAGGCCTTCTCCGGCTCCATGGTGCTGCTGACGGTCTACGGCGGGTACCTGTGCGGCGTCCGCGCCTACCGGCTCCTCCAGCGCCGCCGGGAGCGGCAGGCCCCGGCCGGCCCCGACAGCTGAGGGCGGCCTGGGATCCGGTACCGCGTTTCCCGGCTAGGTGGAAGCAGGGAAACGGCCCCACGGTCTCTCCAGGCTGGGAAAGGAGACGGAGCATAATAAAAACCCTTGAAACGCCAAAGCGTGATGCGGCGTGGTGTCTGCCCCAAACAGCGCAGAGCAGGACCCTGTTAGTCTTAAAAAAGTGCTTCTCAGAGGCAGCACCAGGGCCTTGCCTCAGTCAGCAATCCAGCTGCTCAGAATCAGAGAAAAAGGGCATACAGTGTCCTTGCTTTTACGTTCTCAAGATGAAACGTCAACCAAGTTTCTGAAGCATCTTTTAATCAGACAATAAGAGTAAACAATGGTATAAAACGGTAACAACTCAAGAAGTTTCCAAAATTCTGGTCATGATTGACACACAGGTCTTCCATTGCCCCCAAGTACCATTCAGTAAAAAAAAAAAAAACAAAACAAAACAAAAAAAAACCCCCGAAGCCTATGGTGCAGCTGCCTTTCCAGCCCAGTGATTCCTCCACCCGGTTGCAAAATCAGAGCAGCAACATTCACTTCTGTCTTGGAGTAGAGACAAGCAGGGCTGAAACATCTTATTTTGTGGAAAGTTAAACACAGCCCACCAGTACTCACGTCCCAGCTTAGCCAACTGTATCCAGTAGGTCTGGAAACATCTTCAAAAACACAACTTGCAACAGAAAAAAATTTTAAAAGGCATGTATTGTGATAGCTGTCTCAGGGGCAATAAACCACCCCCCTCCCCCATTTCAGAAGGCTGTAGTCAAGACTTCAGAGGGGCTTGCAGCACCAAAATAGGCAGCAAACGCTGGCCTGGTCCCTCGTGACAGCAGAGATAGAAGCTATAACCTCCTTAGCATACAGCACCCCGATGGCAAGTTAGAACAACACTTCTGTTGTAGCACAGTCCAATTCGAAGCTTGGCTGTAGTCCAGAGCGCTCGCAGCAGGACCGAGAAAAAGCATCTCTGCTACAGCCAGGGTAGCTTGGACGTGGAACCGTGGGACCCTGCGTTCTCCATGCTCTTAAGTGGCTTCTGGAGTGCATCAAGGAGATATGCTGAACCTGCCCTGGAGCAAACCGTCACTGACATGGCACCGTAACCCTCCTGCGGTCAGCAGCCAGCCTAGTCCAAACTTGTTCCGCCTTGAGTTGATCCTAGTAAAAACCAGTTTGTCACAAAGATACCTCTGCAAATATCAATGGGACTAAGATTTAAGTACAAAATGGCTTAAAGTGAAATCGGCAGCTTTGTTTTTGCCCTAGTCATTGGCTTTATCCCTTCTGTTGTGCAAAGCCTCTGACTGGTCTGGATTGTGCCCATTTCAGATTTGCTGGAGGTTTCTGGGGAAGGGGTGTCTTGATTAAAGATCACTTGGGAATGTGGAGCTCAACACATCTAGATATTTAAAGATAAGTTCGTGTTTGCTCAAGGCCAACCCATAGCCTTACTCCTCTTCCATCCACTGGCCACTAGCCACATGGCCGTTAATGCGGTTGGAGCCATTACTCGAAGTGCTGAAAACTCCTTTTGTGCTGTTGGAAGTCACATCCTCCTCTTCAGAGCTGCTCTCTACATCACTGCGGTCATCTTTTGATACCTAAACATTTCAAATGAAATTTGGTAGTGGAAAGGGGAGAAGGGAAGTTGAAAAACTCACAGAAAACAGCAGTTAGAAGGTTGTGCCCATGTGATTAACCAGCCTCAGTTAGCTACATTTGCCTTCTACATTTGATCCTGAATCCCTTCAAACTTATAAGGGGGAACCTATCATCACACACAGAATGCAAGCCACAGACACTGAAAATGACAATTTGGAAAGAGGAGTTCCATTCTCCAAATACTCTGTCCATCTGTGAAAGCACTACACATTTTTTTTGCTCTCACTGGATCAGAGGAGACTATAGATCTTTGGTTGTTCTGGTCTTCCAAGAACTGCACTCTAGATCGGTTAAAGGCCGCTTTTCCAAACAACAGATTTGTTTTGAATCCAAAAGCTTCTCACACCATAATAATCAGTGGGTATGATGACCAAAAAACACGATGATGACAAAAAACCATGTATGTATCGGTTTCTGAGAGAACATTTTATCCTACAGGGAGTGGCTTTGATATTTTAAAAATTAACTAGCTATATTTATCACATTACTGTTTGCACAAAGTTCCTCCCATTTTCACAGCTTGTGGTTCATATGTGAGAACTCATTTAGGAGCAAAAGCCTGTCTGGACAGTGGGCTGTAGAACAAAGACAACTACCTAATCCAGCAAACACCCGTTCAGGAACAGAAGGAGCATCTCAGCCCAGAGACCTAGATCTGCTTTACAGAGTTATGCCTTTAGTGAAAAGACTGACTGCAAATCCAGCCGAATTGGATTGGTACGTGGGATTTTGAACCTTTCGAAGCAGATCCAGGCGCACTTTGCTGCCGGCTGCTCCGAGTGCCGCAGGAGGGCACTGCACCAGCACGGCAGAGCCAACCGCACCAGAAGGTGAAGGGAAGAGATTCTAAGCCCGGCCCTAACTGCAAACAAGCACCTCGGTTGGTGGCAGGGTGCCAGAGCCATAAACTCACCGGTGCCGAGCAGTGACTGCGTGAATGGCCCGTGCTTTGCATACCCCAAGGCAGGCTCTCCACACTTCTGCCGCTGCCACTAACAGCCCTCATTTACTTAATGTGCAAGCACTTTGCGGCTAGCACCTTTCCAAGGATTTCAGGATTTCATTCGGCTCTGCTGGCTTTGAGTCAGGGTTAGGGCTTTCGAACAGCACCAGGCAGGAAGTTTTTGAACTCAAGGGAAGATCTGGCAGAAAGCCAGGTAAAGTTAATGATCTGCAGGATTGGTTTTGACAGGCCTGTTGGATGTACTGGCTTCTGTCTGTTGCCAGAGCTTTTGATACCTTTCCCCGCTCTCCTGCTATGTTAGAAGTTCAAAGGGTCACTGAAAGGAAGCAGAAATCCCTTGAAATTTTTCCCATTATTTGGGGGACAAGTGACTGTTCTACTCCTTTTCACAAAAACCATTGCATTTCTCCTGTCCTCTTCCACTCCGCACAGTGTTAATGAGCGCTAAAGACGGATATCAGAGTCTCTGTGGGCGTATAAAAGCAGAAAGGTGAAGGTCATGCAGCCAGCTGACAGCAGATAAGAACAAACCCTAGGACACTGCTTTGACCTTTGGAAAAACCTGCATTTTAGCATACTGTCAGAACCGGCACTGTATCAACCAGGGAGGGAAACATTTTAAGAGAAGGCACCAGCCATCTAAAGCCCCAAGAGCATAGCTTTGCTTTTGTCTTAGCCTTGAAACAGATGGAGATGCCTTTCAGTGAACAAACAGAAGCACAGATCACACTTACATGCAAAGGATGAAACTGCCCAGCTCCAATCTGGCACAGAGAAAAGGAGAAAAGAATGAAGAAGACAGAGCTTAGAGTCCTTTCTCTGGCTAGGTCACCTGGACAGGAGAGAACCAAGGAAAGGAAAAAGGTGTCGACCTCAGGATACAGAAACAGCTACACAGACAGAAAATAAGACATTTGCAGTAGCAGCTGCGGGGAACAGATGAAAAGATCACGTGCATATTCTGAAACATGCCTTCCCCTGACAATCACGGCCACAGACAACTACGATATAAATATTTTTCAAGGTTACATTCCATGTGTAGGGGCAGCTAAGAAGTCAAACACAAAATAAAGTAGAGCCATGAGAGAAACTCAGATCAGAATACCAAATATCTGATTAAAAAAAAAAAAAGGCATTTGTGCTATGAAATCAGCTGCTGCTCTCTGGTAGCTGCAAAGGAAGTGGCTTCTCTTGATGGGTAGGCTAGGTGTCAAATTAGTTCCTAGATTGGCTTGCCCTGTCTCATGCTCCTTCAGTTGAACTATACGTTTTTGCTTGGCAACCAAGGTTGCAGCCAGAAGACAACATTGCTCACTCTTAGGGCAGTATCAGTTGCTAACCAGCTGCTGGAGTTTCACCCTTCCTCTCCCTAGGACTCCCAACACAAATTAAAATTAGAATACTCAGGACTGAAGCTAGACTGCACCCCATTAGCCCAGTGACAACCAGCAAACTCCACTGCATTTCTGATAACCCTTTCTCCTCTGCATGCTGCAGCTCAACGCCTGGCCTGCACTGACAGCCAGAAGCCTGTGTTAGTGCTAACAAGTGGAAGATGCATCCCAAGAACATCCCAAGAACGAGCTGAGGTTGGAAAGGTGGAAAACGTACTATATCGTTGTTCAGAAAAGAGCCTACTACCACCTGAAACTCCAAAGTACGTAAGTCTTTCATAACAAGCCTGTCATCATCACTTTATTACAGCACCTGAACATACTGGAAAATGGTGTTATTTCCCTGCAAGACCAGAACAGAGAGGAAAGCATCCCTGCCTTTGTATATACCTGGCAACTCAAGTGTGCAGAGCAACCAAGGTAGAAAAACCAACCTTCTACAAAGCACTCCTGATGCAAATCCCTCAACAACTAGTACCAGCCCTCACTGAAGGGCCGAGTTTCTCATGATTGCTTAATAGGGCTTGTAGGAAAGAGGACCCAAAACAGTCACCAGCAATCTTACCTTTCCCCGCACGAGGGCCTTGTAGGCAGTGCGAATGATGAGATAAGACCAGATGATATGCAAGATCTGCAAGGTTATCAAAAGCCCATTGAATAGCCACCATGAAGGATAAGGACCAATCAACTCCCAGCTTTCAAATAGGGTTGTATTCAAAATCCTAAAAGAGATCCAGAAACACATTACAGATCGGCTGTGCTAGTAACATGGCTTCCAGCTCTAAATTAAGATGACTGGCCAGATGCACAACAGTTTGTATCTCATTTAAGCATCTGTTGCTTTGCTCCTGTCAGGGCAGCGATGCAGCTAGTCTCTTGCCAGAGTTAGGAGACAGACTAAAGCTAATTAGAAACATTTGAACTGAGCAACAAACAGGAGATGTGAATGTTCTGCAATTTGGTTACACATACAGATCTGCTGCCAATTTCCGTCTCAAAGGCATGAGCATTTATAACAACTTTACAGGAAGTGATGTCAAGCTGCACTGCTCATCAAAACAACTGTTAACACACTCATACTTGGGCAGTCTTCACCCATATTTAAAGATCAGGAAGGAATTTTGTTCCCAGTAGGCCTCCCTCCCTCTGCGCTATTCTCTTCCCTCAGATTTTTATAGATTCCTCCTGCCAAACTGGAGGACTAGAAACCGCTTTATGGACAAAGCTTTGTGCTTTCTTTCATTACTGTTTTGCTGTTCTTGTCACTGGGAGTTATTGCCAGTACTTAAGTAATTTAATAAACACTTTAGATTTTATGAAGTAGAGAGGTATGAAGAGACCTTTAAAGACGTCATTAATTTCACATAGCTTTTAACATTTCACAAGACAAGAAAAACAAGCCTTTCAAAGAAGAACCCAAGTCCCCCAAAATGCAGCTACAGAAGCATCTAACTCATAGCCAGTTTATGGATTAATTAAATGCAATTCCAGAGATCTGTTAATCTTTTATACTACTAATTAGGAAAGGGAATACAGGTGAAGTGAAATAGCATAGGGTCTGCAATACCACTGCAAGCTTGCCAGATTTCTCTACAAAGTTGAGGAATTACATTACAGCCAGTGGAAAAATACATGAAAGATTTACAGGACTGCTGAGCAACAGCATGATGCAAGAGCATCACCTCATGACAGACAACAGCAATAAAAACAATGACAACTATCTCATCCGTCACTGGAAGGAGCCTACGAAGACATAAGAATTAAAGCTCTTCCTTATCCAGACTCCTTTGATGCGTTTACTGGAAAACAAGCAAGAGCTTTAATTGCAGCCCTGATACCAAAGCTGAAGTATTGTTTCTGCCTACCGTCAAGGCACCCAAAAAGAATGGGAACACAAGCTGTCCATTGCCTAGGAAATAAATATATGCAGCAAAACTGAAGTAAACCGAGTGTAAAATAAACTGAGGTTACACTGAGGTGTAATCGAATTTTCACCACACTCTTTCAACAGAAAGAAGAAGTGGATAACAGCTCATCAACAGAAGAACCTCACCAAACCTGACCTATTGAGGTGAGAGGGAATCTCATTATAGGATGATTAGCTACAAGCCATTTAGCCAGGGTGTTACCTCCCAAGAAACCTAAGACCTATTTCAGGCTCTGAACAGTCACGACACAAGGATAGGACACGAGTGTCATAAGAATCAGAAACTGCAATGATGACTAAGCCAGATACTCAAAAATCAAATTTACCTCAAGAGACCATGCCTCATTTGTAACTATTTCCAAAACTTCTTCAGAGAGGCAAACAACCCTTCAAGTCTTTCAGAGCAGATACCAGCTGACTTGGCTCCAGCTAATAAGCACTGTCATCACTTTGCAGTAAGAGGAGGGGGGCCAGCTGTGCATTAGGATTCTGGTCACTTTTCACACTCCCTCAGCTGACTGTTGAGAGGTTTCTTCATATGCCTAGTTGAACGTACTGCTCCAAACAGTACTTGGGCTGTCTGCAGCTTCAGGCTGCCTTAAGGGACAGGCTGGAATGCTTGCAAGAAGTCTAAATACAAAGGCTTTGCTTAAAGGATTGGAAGAACAAACAAGACCTTCCAGTTCAAGGTGCTTACCAGAAAGGATAAATGCCCAACCGTGTAACAATGAATACGACACCAAAGAGCATGAAGAAAGCATCACATAGACGTTGGTACTTGGCATAATTGGCTAGCTTTGCAGCCTAAAAGAGACAAGAAACATGAGAATATTATTCCCTTTGTGCACTCATGTAATTACCAGGCTGTAGAGCTTCAAAAACCCTCAAGCCATCACATTTGTAAGGAGTTTGGAACATTTAGGGATTATTCTCAGCACTAAAGCAGTTATGAGGAAAAGCTGACAAGGCAGGATCAGCAGCACAAGTTTTATGGCATATTTAATGCAGTTTATCAAGAATGGGAAAGTCAGCTTGCTCCCCTGAGACCACACTAGCATTAGGTACGCAAAAATTTGAAAGGAAACTCACCTCTAAAAGGAAATCTGATGCATCATGGAGGCACAACACCAGAGTTCCAACCCGCACCATATTATTCATATAAGAGAATGTAATGAGTCCAATTGTAGCCAAATGATGGACAAACATGATCAGGAAGTCCTGGAAACAGAAAAAAAATGAATGAAGACTCTTTGGCTGTCAAACAAATACAAAGGTTTGGAACAGAGCCACAAAACTGACTAACTGGGGTCATAGGATTACTTCAGTTCAGATTCTGACTCCACTTTATATAAGCACAGCTCATCACACAACATCAACCATCATCACTGAAGGTTCCAGAAAGGTCTCTGCCAGCATTTGTGCTCCTGTGAAGTCAGAACTCTGCATACACAGGCACAGCACAGTGTCTTTGGCACACACATGCAAGGTAAAGATAAGTATGCCTGCAGAACATACCTGCAGGTATTGACAGGACAACATACGGCCCTTATTTTTGGCTCCTTTTGGTTTTACAGTCGTATTGCTAGCCCTTTCAGCTCTTGGCACAAATTTTAAATACGCTGCTGTTACTGTTGTCAGTGTGCAAAAGCCTGCCAGAGCATAGCAGGCATAGAACACAAGATAACCCAACAGCAAGAATTAGGCCACTTCATTAAAAAAAAAAGTTTAGAATGCATCTACATTCAGGGCTGTTTTTCAGTTTAGCCCCCTGGGTACCAAACTTCCATGTCAATGTACCTTACCATGCTTCCAGTGGGGAATGTAATCCACTTTGTTAAAGTCAGAGTACAAAATTAAACATCATAAACAGTATCACAGATGCTGTTAATCATTCCCTTTCTGCAACTCCAAGATATTCTGTAGTGCCTCACCTGCTGATATTTCAGTACAGAAAAAAATCCCAGGCAAACTTTTCCTTTTGAACAGTCAATGCAAGAATTGGGATCATTTGCTACTTTGCAATTTGTATAACAGAAGCAATAAAACCATGATTTACTATGAACTGTTTTCCAACAGCAACAACAAGCCAAATCCTAGAACGTAGCGCAATGGCATTAGATTCCAGCAATCACAACCAGTCATCATTCTGCTACACACAGATGAAAAATTACTATCAAAGCAAAATTTATTATTGCTTTAGTGTTTGCCATTTTCTCACCCGGCTCAGCAAGGTACTGGTTTGAGCATCTCATTTTCATGTTTTCTTGCAAGCCTTCTAATTAAATCTTTTTACACAATGATTTGGTAACTTTTTATTGGGAGGTATTGAGTGATTCTGTTCTCTCCCCTGGAAGGTGAAAGGGACTCTCAAGGATATACCAGGTTGCATATCAGGCCTCCTCCTCCCTTCTTCCCAGGACTGGGTAGCGATTACAGAAGGAGGTAGGCTACACAAAGATGTGAACGAGGAAGAAAATGCAATTATTGCTATGCTTTAGCTTTACTGGCCAGGCACTTTCACATTTTTTGTTAGTCCTCTCTATTTAGCAAAGTGGTTAGTGCAATTCTGGTTAATCTCACCTTCCGTTTAATGTCTGTAAACTGAGAAAACATGAGAGACCAATAGAAGGCCAGCTCCAAGATATAGTAATAATAAAGCCTGGATGTTAGAGGCTGGAAAACAAAGATAGCACAGTTAGAAGACAAAGTACTTTAAAATGTACATTAAAATCAACTTTTTCCTTCCTTCCTTCCCATCCCACTCTGTTCCTCCAGAATGCTGAGGCGTAAGTTAAAAGATCCAGAATTAAGGTTTAGTAAAAACAAGCTTAAGCAACAGATGTCTTACTCTAGGCTTAGTCACAACATACTTGTGTGTTTGAGCTTTATTCAACAGGAGTATGATTCCCTTGTCAATATTTACAACTAATACTGCAACCTCTCAGATTAGGAAAACCAGGCACTGAAACAGACTGGTTGGCCTCTATACAATCATACTTGCTGCATAATGAAAACAATACTATAGATAAGTTACCAGTATAGTTTTATGCGGTTTTTTTTTCCACAGCAGCAAGTAAATATAAAATTAATATGAACTGAATCACTTCTATCTGAGGTAACACTGCTGTTGACAAACCTAACCAGGATCTGAAGACATAAAGAGTAAATGTCATCTTTGAGCCTTCCAAAAGGGATGGCCATTCACTCACTAGAAAGCTTACCAGGTTGCAGCCTGTGCAGCATCCACCCCACAGAATAATGAGAAGCACTCAAGTCTACTGAGTTTCAATCTGCTATCATTAACAAAAAATAAAAACTGAAATTGTGCAAGAAGTTGGAATCTAGTAAGTATTTATGTCCTACCTGAAAAGGGTAGTTGTACCAGCACTGTCGTGTGTCCCAAAACCAGGGTGCCTAAAGGGAAAAAGGTAAGTTATTATTCTGCTGCGTTTTTTCTTCCCTATCATCTAAGGCAGTTGGCCACTACACTACAATACTGTTTCACTGAAATTTTATCTTGATTCTACCATTCAAGCTAAATTTATTGTAAGACATCCTAGTGATTTAAAATATTCTTTCTGCAGTCAAAGGCAAGTCATACTGCAATGGAAATTCGAAGAATAATCATACAGCTCTAATAATAATGAAGACCCGAAGAGATGAATCTGTATCCCTTCAAGAGTGAGATGAGAAAAAAATATCAGCTCTCCATAGAAAAAAGAAAAAAAAAAAAGAAAAAAAACCAAAACCAGTTCTGTCCCATTCTGGGGTAACAGGAAAAGTAAGTTTCTAATATTTCCTTAATGACAGATCTGTATAGAAGCTTTCCTATAGTGTAAAGAAGGTCCTTGAACAGAAACCCCAGGACCTCAAAAAAGGGAACATAAAGATGACTATCACCACTAAACCCCCCTTGTTTTAAGTTAGGTGCAAGCACTGAAGAAGTGACATAGGTAGTCAAACCCCCTATATTTCAGCAGGACAGCCATAACCCAGCTGCATGCCACACAGAACAACAAGGGCGGGGGTGGGGGTGACAGACCAACTCACCGTCCAGAGAAACCTGATTCCATAAAAAAATATACTTAAATAAAATGTAAATCTCCACCTGGAAAAAGAAGCAAAAATTAAACTTACGAACTAGAAATAGCTTCTGGTTAACATTTGTAACAAAAACTGGAACAATTGTGAAAAAACCCAATTCTGACATGTGAAAAGCTTTCACCCACCAAATGGTAATCCTTCATTTGTAAACATTTCACGTAAGGATAGACCTATTTAAGAGTTTTCACACCACACATGAGTTTGCATCAACAGCCAAGTTTGAAATAAAGTTCAGAGTGAACATGCATCATTCATATGCTTTAATATACAATAACAAGATAACAACAAGATAAGTTATTGTTATCCAGAAGGTATCCTAATATATGTATTTGTCCCTCTTACCTTGTGGCTTTAAGTAGACAAAACCATACTGGGGGGAAGAATTAATATGAAGAAAGTTACTGGAAAGGAAAGAAACCAGCACAGAAGAAATAACAAGTCAGGAAAAAATACTCAGATGCTACTACACTAACAGAGGTAACTGCAAGCATTCAGAAAGAAACAAAGAACAAAAGAATGAACTGAAATGAAAAGAACAGGAATCCAAGAAGTGTCTGTATAAAAGTATATACATCATTGTGTAAGCCATAAGGTCATTCTGTCTGGGAACAAACACTGGTCTACAACATAACTGAGCAGACAGCGCACTTGTCTTCAGTATAATTACTCAAGTTGTGCACATGCATATGCATACATGCACACACATGCACACTGAAGCACTACGTTTGCATTAGGGACCTGGTCCACTATCTAAAGCTGCTCATTGTTGACAGGAATAACTGCTGTACATGTGTTCTGGTCTCTCATGCACATATTGAAAATATTTTAGAATACTGAATTCTAAAAGGCCCTCCTAACTTCTTTCATTTGCTTATATAAGAATTTAACTTTCAAGAGCCAACCCCAAGACAATAGTCTAAATTAGCAGCTGACCACAGTTTCAGTTAGAAAAAGAGAACACAGAGCTGGAGCTTTAAGATGAAGCCACATCTTGGCCTCTGCACAAACATACATGCTCTCACAAAATTTAGTGAGGGTGGTGGGTTTGTCCTGGTTCCTCCGATGACGAAACCAGCGCTGGATCTTTCGAACATCCCAGTCTAGCTGCTTTGACAAGCCTTCTAACCTTTTTCCATCTGGAGACTGAAGGAAAATGAAACAAGTGTCATTTCTCCTACTTCTCAGCCTACTTTCAGTCTGAGATCCCCTCTGTACTATGATAGAAATGATGCACAGATAACAACACACACACTAGGAAGGCACTACGTATAGGCTAGAAGCAGGAAGCCATTGCCACAATTGTTCATTCAAGTTTAACCTTCATAAGCCACTAATTACTTAATTATTCAGAATGCTTTTGGTTTAACATTTCCTCATCTATTTCATCATTTGACAGCACATTGTGACAAAGAATGCAATTGTTCTGTTTCTTAATTTGGGGGGAGGAGCTTTTAAAATGTCCTGTCCTACCTGTTAAAACTTGCACATCAATTCAAACAGTCCAGAACTCAGGAAGACTTTCAAAGCTGAGTACATTTAAGGGTTGCTACTCACTGCAAGTTTAGGGAAACTTTAAAGTAAGAGTTGGTTTAACACACTAGATATTTGTATATTCCAAAAGGGCATCGTAGAGATGGCATTATTTCTGTTATCAAAGTTTATAAATAAAATTAAATTTTAAAACTGAAATAATCGTATGATAAAGAATATATCACTGTTCTCTGAGTGGAAACTCTGCTGGCAGTTTATTTGTTTGAAGAGTGACATAAATGGATTTATAAGAGACAAAGTGAACAAAACCTCATAACTACCTCTAAAATGGCCCAGTGGTGAGATAAGCCACGTTAGTTTCAGACCAGTGTCCTTTTAACAAGCTCTGCCAGGGAGCTCTTACAACTGAAAGATGATAAACACATTTTACTACTTGAGTTACATACAAACCCAAAAAACTATGTGGAATGCTGATTTAAACGAGTCACCAGACTGTTCAACTGAAAAGCAAAATCATCTGTCATTTGATTTTCAGTATTGAGACCATGACTTTCCTGTAATTCCATCACCACCAGATCTCTCTGCACTTTACTAGGCTTTAACAGTTCGGGCTACCTGACACTTCTGCATTGGAAGTGAACCTGCCTCAAAGAAGAGCTTACAGAGCTCCAATTTCAGAACAGCAAGGAAATCTTTCCCCTGCATCCGTGCCACCCTACATTCCGATTCTCAAAATCCAACAGCAGACACAAGCATACTGGTACAGTTAAACGCAGGTCTGTTTTCATAAGCTAGATAAATTTTGCACAGCATGTGTCCTCATGGGTTTCCTAAACATTAATTTCAAGGACATCCCCTACATAAAAGTCCTACCCACAAATGGCATCAAATCATAGGGACTTTTCAGTTCACACGTCATTCCAAATACCTCAAAACTTCAATGTTCCCATGAGACGAGTTTTAGTAAGGTTTTTATAGAATTTCCCTTCCATTCACTGAGCACTTTATCTGCTCCACTCAGAATGAATCTCAGCATCACCAAATCAGAACATAAAACCTTCCATTTCCTTATCTTTAATGAAAATCTGTCATGCTGTCTGCGTGGATTTCACTGTACACAGAGTACAGACAGTGCGGAATTCTGTAATTCTGAAGTGAAGGAGCACTGTCAGCTTCAGTGAAAGAAAGGCCATGAAACAATCAAAAGAAAAACCTACTGTCAACATTAGATGTCCTACCCTTTATCAGAGCACACTTCCATTGACTGAATGCTCTCCTTAAATAATTCACTTCCACTGTGACGGCTGTTGTCCAATTCCACAGTAGATGGCAAAAATAAGAGGAAAGCATTCACACAACTGGCCAATAAAACCAGCAAAGGAACAGATCTCAAGGAAAAGAGTAGCACTTTTCCAATAGAAAGTGAAAGATACTGGGAAATTTCTTATTAAACCAAGAATTACCACCCATTACAGGAGTTGTTACAATTTGAACAAAGGCAGGGAACTAAAGGAAGAAGCCTCATACCTTTCTAAAAAGATAACTTTTTATTTTAAAAAAGATTCTTCTGTGCACAAAAGCATAGGTCAGCCATAAAGAGAATTTACTTTGCTACAAGAAGGACATGCCAGAGGCAAAGTAAAATAACGAAGAGCACACTCATTGTGCATGCACAGTGTGAAATGCATTTCTCTTAAACTAGAAAGTGGAAGCAAAAAGCCACACCCCCCACCCCTTACTTATAGGCCTCTATTTCTAGCAGAATTCGAAGCATGACTCACCTTAGTGATGGATGTAAACACTTTCTCTAAAATTGCATTGGGCTGGGCTCTGTGAGGTCCACTGTCTTGAATGCCAAGGTTTATGGCACATGGCTTGGCAATAAACCTGAAAGAGAACAGTGAGCTAGATTAAAACAAAATATCTATTTCTCTCCTCTGCCTAAAGCACAAGAACCCTGACTTGTCACCAGCTGCAAAATCCATCCAAAAAGCTTTTTAAGATCTCCACTCACTTTGCTTAAAGAAACTTCACTGGTGAAGTAGTATCTTTTATTGGTCCAAATGGTAACTGCAGACAGCACGTACAGTACACACATCTAAAATGAAAAATTACATCTTAATGTCCTTGGCTTGTAAGGACCAGAATGTGTTGCCCCAGGGTGATTCTCATTACTCAGAAATAAAATAATAGATCACTGATAGGAGTCTTCTGCAAACATAAATGCTAGAGCCCTTGTAGCCGTATAAACAAAATGCCTTACTTTCCAGAATGTGCCTTGGTGTCACATAGCTCAGAAAAAAGGGAAGCTCAAGTGACACAGTTCCTAAAAGACACAGGTTTTAGGGGTTTTTTGTCTTCGGGGAAAAATAAAGTGGCTTATTTCCTCTGGGGGAGTGAGGAAGACGTAAGAAGTCACCCAATCTGAAAGACCCAAGATCTCAGTATCTCAGTCCTGTATGCACCGCGTATTCCAAAAGCTGATCTAACACTTTGTGAATGTTATAGCACAGATGCTCTGAAAACAAGCCTGGTTTTGCAACTACAATGAATATATACATGTTCAAAAATTATTAGGTTTTGCTGTACCTTTGTGTCAAAATGGGCACCGGATTCTAAGAAAAACACATGTGTTACCTGAACATGAACTGTTTTCTCTCCTGTTGGTGGGAAAAAGATGGGAGTTTCAAGGAGTAATTTTTTTTTTTTAATAAATTATTTTGAGAGAGAGCGAGCACAAAGAACCTGTTTCTCAAAACCGATTTTGAAAAGGACCCAATATTTGCATCATTAAATCTATTTTGCTTCAAAACAGAGATCGTTTCAGAGACAACTGAATTGAAGACAACAAATTACACACACATATTCCATTTAGCAGACTCAGAGTGCCATCAAGCAGAAAATGCTGCTTTTTCCAACCACTACATTTGTTACCATTTCTCCTTGTGTTTAAATGGAGAGATTAAAATTCAGGAGAATCACGACTATAAGTGTTCCAACAACAATCATTCTCGGGAGTATGTTGTTAGTACTTCAGTAACAAATAGCTATGACTGGGTTTAAGAACAGACACAGGTTATGGGGTTTTTCCCCTTGAGAAATTACAGATCAGCTCATGACTAATCCCAAAGGAACTCCCCTGCTCTCAGAAAATACTAAACAAGTAACACACTGTGGCCCCAGGTTTCACTGTCCTGCCCCATTTCTTCATACGTCCTGTTCATTTCAACAGTCATAGCTTTAAAAAAAAAAAAATTAAAAAAAAAGGAAAGGGTGATTTCCTTTTAGCTTGGCTCAAAAGGCTCACTGCTTCCTCTATAATCTAGACCACCAGCCAGAAATCATGTTCTGATGTTATGAAACTTTTGGCTAGACCCCCATAAAAGTGTACATCTTTATACTCTTCTTTCCTACAGGATATACCACAACAACAGCAAAGAAGTACACATGTGCAATTACAGGATGCCAAATATTTTCATTTCATTTTCTGGGACACAGTGCTTAGAAGTCTATAAAAAAAAAATCCTGGCCTGAAGATACTCAGTTTGGGTTGGTTTCCTCACATAAGAGAGGAAACCTGAAAAATCTAAAAATCTGCACATTCAATTAATTTATTATTCAGCAGTCTTCTTTTGTTTTAAGAACTAGTAAAGAACAGAACGAATGGTTAAGAAAGCTCATAGTGATCCATACAAAGTCTTGGCATTATTCTAGAATTCAAAACCTGAAGCATCAAGGAAAGAAGAAACAGCATCTCCTCCCACAAAAAGATGCAGAAATAATTCACTTTGGGACAAAAAGATTGAAAAAACAAAACAAACAAACAAAACAAACAACAAAAAAAACCCAAAACAAAACCAACAAACACACCACCACCACCCCACCCCCCCCCTCAAAACTTTGCTTTAAAAAAACTTTGCTATGAAGCTATTCCTGAGTAGTAGGCTTCCTTCACTAGCAGGCTTAGGGAAAAAATATGGATGTTTCCAGAAATCAGGGGGTGGGAATCAAGAGCAAGCCATAGGCTACAGGAACAGCACAGGACTCAAGTTGCTCAGTCAAGCATGCAGGTGACCAAAGAGCAAACCAAAAAAACCTGCAAACATTTCTAGGTGCACAGAAGCAGACAGACATCAACACAAGCAAACAGACAAGTCACAAAAATGGAGGCAACGGAGGTAGTCCCAGTCACAGAAACAGGAAGGAAAAAGGATGGCAGCAATGGATTTCATTACTTTTAAAGAAGTCTAAGCCAACACCGTAATGTAGCTTCTCTAATTCCACAAGTAATGGCTTCGTGCAATGGAACTGCAAATGACAACTGTCCTTCCACAGGGCTTCCTGACTAGCCATGCAAGGTGTTTTTACCTGGGCTGGGCATGGCTGGCTTACACTCATGAGTCCACTGAACAGTCACAGCTCAATTGCTCTGCCCAGTTACTACCTTGCAGGTGGAATGTGAAGTGAGTGATGAATCCTGTTGTCAGTCAAAAATATCAAGATGACATGCTATTTCCTCTAGGAGTCCATTAAGGAAAACTCACACTTAAAACCTCTGTGGCATTTTATATTTTTGGCCCCAGAATAGGTCTTCAGATGTGCAAGTTTTGCCCTATATCCCACAGAGAAAAAATTCTGCATAGCAATAGCAGTTAAGCACAAAAAAAAAAAAAAAAGGCTGCTCAGATAGTAGGATTTCCATTCTTGGGGATATTCAAAACTGAACAGCACAAGACCACGAGCAACCTGACTTGACTAAAACATTGGCCTTGCTTTGAAGAGAGGATTGGACAAGGTGACCTCCAGAGGTCCCTTTTAATCTAAATTATTTTATGATTCCACGGAAATCTTAACTACAGCAACTATTCCCAAGGTCAGCTTACTGCCACACCTTCCCAGCAAGGAATTACCATCACTTCAATACTTATATTACACTCTTCTGAACAGGAATCTGCTCATTGGCTTAAGTCACACCTACCAAGCTACCTTTTTCACGCTAGTTATTAAGATGGACTGATTTTGAAAACAACACCAATTTTCAAGTACACAGACTCATGTGTTGTAACAAATATTTCTCAGGCATGTTGTACTTCACAAATCCAAAGGCAGAATCCTTCTTTATGCAACATTCATGCGTGTCCAAAGAAGGGCAACGAAGCTGGGGAAGGGTCTAAAGCATAAGTCTGATGAGGAGCGGCTGAGGGAACTGGGGTTGTTTAGTCTGGAGAAAAGGAGGCTGAGGGGAGACCTTATTGCTCTCTACAACTGCCTGAAAGGAGGCTGTAGAGAGGTGGGGTCGGTCTCTTCTCCCAGGTAACAAGCGATAGGACGAGAGGAAATGGCCTCAAGTTGCACCAGGGGAGGTTTAGACTGGATATTAGGAAATTTTACTTCACTGAAAGGGTTATCAAGCATTGGAACAGGCTGCCCAAGGAAGTGGTTGAGTTGCCATCCCTGGAAGCATTTAAAGGACTTTTGGATGAGGTGCTTAGGGACATGGTGTAGTGGTGGTCTTGGTAGCATTAGGTTTACGGTTGGACTCAATGATCTTAAAGGTCTTTTCCAACCTATATGATTCTGTGATTCAAGTTCAGCTGGTGACTCCCTATTACAGCTCTGAAAAGGAAGAACAATCTGCAAAATAGTAAGATTTATAAAGTATGCACTCAAAGTAAGAGTTCATCTTTCCATAATCTCTGTTTCACTGTGTTAAGATTAAACCACCTCATTCCACAACTGTCCCTAATTTTCCAGACAGACCTGATGAAGTAACAACTAAAATCACTTTTTTCTCCCACCCCAGCTTGAGCACAAGCTGCAGATCCTTCCTCAGACCTATAGGGTAACAAGCATATCTGCTACTGAAGGGCATTCCAGTGTAATTATAAACACATTATATGAATAACAGGCTCCAGGTTTTCGCAGACACCTGGGAATTTTTTTGGTGCCTGCAGTGGGACAAGATATGTAAGGAGAAATAGTATAACCAAGAAAAGGTTATACTATTTGCAAGTATACTTGCAAGTATAACCAAGAAAAAAAAAATAAAAACAAGCTTGTGGGCAGAAGTCCTTCTTTATCTTGCCTGCACAAAACTCCACCCCCCTACCACTACATCAGGACTTTACCTTCCTCTGCGAGTCTTGCTCATCTCTGTAGTCATATACTTCCCACAGACAGTCAGCCTAATGAATATTTTACCAACAATGCGATGCAAAGGTTAATTTATAGGAGCATTCACTAACAGAAATATGTGTCAGTGTTACAAGTGTCAGTGTCACAAAAGCACTTCCTCACGCTGAAGATCTACAGCAAAAGGAAAGATAAAAAAGAAAGAAATGAAAAGAAACTTAAACAAAAGAGCTGCACAAGTATATAAGTCAAGTTCTGAGTCATCAAGCCCGACTGCCAATTGTGTGGCAAGGAAGACATTTGAGACAATCATCCCCAAAGCCTGAATTGGGGTATATGCACCACAGGATTTTATTAAGACAAATCTGAACTTTTATGACATGTTCAAAGTGGCAGGAGGAAAGAGAAAAGCATTTCTTAAAAAATATGATTTCACTTAGGTGCACAGTTTGCTCTCACTTCAGGCTACCACTATTGAGACACACTATAGCAAAGACACAGCTGAAAAAAAGGAACAACCCTGTCAGGAACCAGGCCATGGCCTCTAGGTTTTACTGCATTGGCAGAGGACTTAATTTGTCATTTGACTCCTCCCCAAATTAACACTGCAAAAGAAATTTCACAAACCAGGTTCACATTATCAGGATGAAGTAATTGCTACCAGGAAGACGGTGTTACTAGGTGCAGTAGGATGCACTGTATCTCTCCTAACATCTCATACTCCAGAGAAGAGAGAATCTTTTGCACTTCTTCCCCAGACTAAGACACCTGGACTAAAGAGGCCTTGGAAACTGAGGAGACCTTCCTACAATATCCCTTTCAGGGGTATCATTCTGTCTTACAACTTCCTTTCCTTGTCTGCTGGCAAGCGTCAACATTTGGCCGAGACTACCAGTAGCATGCCAAGCTCAGATGAGATTTTGGCACTGCCACGTGTGTTCCTGGGTCCTCTGCGCTGGTTTGAACTGCCAGTAGTCTTCTGAAGCTTTTTTTTTTTCTTTGGAGGGCAGAAAGATAAGATGGAGAAAAAAGAGCCTCTCAAATTTCTCTCCTAGTCTGCTGACCTGCTTCATTTTTCTCCACAGTTCACCTATCTTTTTACTTCACCCCAGTCCCCTCTTCTTCTTTAATTTCTGAAAGCTCAAGAAAATTCACACTTCTTACAGAAAACCCACAAAACAAAACCAACTCGATTCCTACTCACTTTAGTCCTACAGCCCTTTTCATGCTTAGAAATACTTCTGCCCTTTCAATGTAGAAATTTAAATCAATCTTTAATGAATTACTTGAACAGGAATACAAGGTGTCTTGGTCTGCTTCACCTAATGGTTTTCCTAAATAAGCCACTTTACTAATTAGCGTCTATGTCACCCAGACAGTCTGCCCTGTGTGTGGCTGTAAGAGATACACATCATGGAAAGGATAAACCTCTGCCCCAGGGAAGAGTTAATATCGTATGTTTATGGATACTCAAGTACATGAGAAATACTGTATTACACCTGTTTATGGGCAGATATGATGACCTGCACACACTTCCATCATGCCCATGATGCAAGGGATCCACAAATTGTTTAATAATACACTAGGCCATGTGAATGAGTCCTATTTCCTCATCCAGGAACTTGCAAGGAAAGTACAATAAAGGCAGAGACCAGCAACACAAGCAAATCAACTGCAGAGCAGCAGCAGCCCATTGTCTTTCACTCGCCCAGCTGAGGTTCTCCTGGACAGGAGGAGAAATAAAAGTGAATCCCCCAGACTTCATTCTTGCACTACCTCAGCATAAGGTACCGCTACACCGGAGGAGCCTCTCGGGACCCAAAGCCAAGGGAGAGAGGAGCCCTATGGGCTTGTGTATGTCGTGACAGACACAGAGAGGTTTTTCCAGGGTTACACAATATTCCCTTTCCACGCAAAAAGAACCTCGGGAGACGCCGCGGGCGGAGAGCCGGCCAGGGCCTCCACGGAAGGCCTCCGCGCTGCCGGAGGGGCGAGCGAGGAGCCCAGCCGAGCCGCCCCGCGGGGCCCGGCCCGCCCCACCTCGCCTCCGGCCCGGCCCCGGGGCCGCCCGCCGCTCCCCCCGGGGCGCTCCACAGCCCGTTGCTAAGAGACACCGGCGGCCTCACCGCGCGCTCGCCCCCGAGACGGGAGCGGGCGGCGTCCCGGCCGCCTCAACCGCCTGAGGGCCCCGCCGCCCTGGGGGCGCCCCGCGGTGGGAGCGGTCCCGCGCTTACCTCTCGAAGAGCAGCCGCACGGCGAAGATGCCGAGCGCTAGCGGGAAGGCGGAGAGGACGTGGCCCGCCCGCGGGTACTGCAGCCCGCTGTCCGGCGGGCCCGGCTCCCCGGCCAGGTCCGCCCACGTCACGTTGTGCGGCAGCCAGAATCGCTCATTCCAGAACCAGGCCCGCAGCGCCGCCGCCGCGGCCGCCGCCATCTTCCGCCGCCGCCTACCTCCCTCCGCCTCCCTCCCGGCGGCCGCAGCTGAGGCGGCCACCGCAGCCGACAGCGGGGCGGCGCCGCGCGCCAGCACCGCCCCTCCCCTCCCGGCGGCGAGGGGGCATGCGCAGGCCGGGCACAGGCGGGCGGGGCTTCGCCGGGCCACGCCCCCTCACCGCGTACCGTTAGCTCGGAGCAGGCGCAGTGCAGGGCCCGCGCGCCCGCCTCTAGGCACGGCGCCGCGCCGGGCGGGCTCGCCAAGGAGCAGCGCGCGGGCGCTCCCGCCGTCGCCTTAGTGCTCGCTGAGGGGACGCGGCGCGAAGGCGGCCCGTCATGCGCTTCCGAGCCCTGGGGTGGTTTTCCAGGAACAGAGACGCGTTGTTCTGACTGAAAAAAGTCCTCAAGACAGTCTTTAATGGGGCCTAAAGCACGCGCTCTTGAGGGGAGTCCGGTCTCTTCCCCCGGGAAGGGCCCGGCTGAGGCAGGCACCGAGCCCAGCCCGAGCACTGTGGAGACGGTTGCTACTCAACTGCGGTAGATAAACCATCTCCCTCTCACCCCCGAGGGGCAGGGTTCCTCAGACGGGCTCACTCAGCCCGTTTCACTCACCTCTGAAGGGAAGGGCCCCAGAGCTGCAAGCAGGACAGTGCAACTTCTCATGTGAAGAGTTTATGGTAAGATACCAAGGATTAGCTTTACTAATATTAATAGCGATGTGGTTTAACATTTAAGCACAAAACAGAGAGCAAGAGGTACACTGGTTAGCAAAGTTTAAGATATTCCTTATAGCTTTTAAAACATTTAAGAAAAATTTGTGTTTTAGCCTGACAGTCTTGAGATGAGGGTTACCAAGTAACAAAGCCTAGCCTTTGTGTAAGCTTTTCAATTAGGTTCATCAAACCTTCCATAAAGGTGGTCAGCATCAACTTCCTTGTACATTGTAGCAAATGATCCATCTTTTGTATAATAGCTCTTTTGGCATGTGTCCAGTTGAGAGCAAATTAAACGGCCCATTAAGCACTCAAATACTATGATAACTAATAGATTCAAGGACAGGCTAGTTCATGATCTGTTCACTTTTTTTTAATCAATGATGTTATTTAAAAGTACCACTTGTGCTAATTTCTCCTTGAAGATGTTCAGCCAGTCTGAGTGAACAGTGAGGGTCCTTGTATCTCAGACTCACAGATGCCTCAGATTTAACCAGAACTAATGATGTATAACCTTAAAGTCTCTGGTAACTGCAGCCAGTATTGCTTTAGTATCATGTAACTGGGGATGCATTGTAAAATTCAATTGTGTTTCCTAAGAAACAAGTAGTAGGCATATTCAATAAATCCAAGTCCAGAACAAATATTCTTCCCTTCCTTTTCAAATACACTTAGCACAATTTCCAGTCAGAAAGATCTCCAATCGCTTAGTGATTTGAGGAAATCTGATACCAAATGCATTTTGTTAGGAAGAGATAAAGGTGACAGAAAGCAGCACATGCTTGCACATCAGCTTTCTTCATTTTGCCATACCTCTATCTGTACAAATCAAGTCTTACTTCTCCCTTAAAAAGAAAGAAAAATTAGCAGTAGGTTGTAAACCTCATGATGTGCAACTGCTAATACCTTCCAGCCAGGTAGCAGGCTTCTTTTCCTTTCTCTTTCCCTCCTTCCCCTATATACATCATACACACGTCCATTTTCTCGTGCTGCTGCAGGACACTTATAGCATTTCTTCTAGGTCTTAGCTCCTGTCTATCCCAACCAAACCCACCTTAGGCTTAAGTTAAGTTAACTGCAATACAAAGCAGCTTATAGGAAGGGAGGGGGGAAAAAACCCCCACAAACCTCAGTTGTCCTCAGCTACCATGCCTGAGAACCACCTGCAGCCAGAAATGGAAGTGTAAAATACCTGCACGTCCGTATTTCTTTTGCCCATCCTGTTCTAATCCCTCTTCCAAGGGATATGCATATGCATATTCCCTCTTCCTCTCATGTGCAAGACTGTGCTCTTACATATGAGAGCACAGTCCGCCCATTTGACTGTCAACCAGAAAAAAGTGGACACACAGTGTCACCTAGTGGCACCACGAAAATCACTGTCTGGTCTCCAGCTTCCAGTAAGAACACCGGCATTTCACCCATCTTTTCCCACAGTCTTTTTAAAATGCCGCCCCTTTGTGAAATGAGTATGAATTCAGTCTTCAGACAAATTTTAATGTAAATGACCAAACTTTATTGAAGGTTTTGTAGTTAGCAGGACTGTTAAGAAAGCAGAATATTTTACACCTCAAGTATAGTTAAGAGCTAATTCTCATGAGAATACAGTACAAATAAAAGCTAATATAAAAGGGCATCCTCCTTCCACCGTTCAAGATTTCATTATTTGTGAAATAAATGAAGTCAAGTTTAAAAATGTACTAAGCTTCAATGCTAGCAATCAGAAAGTTTCACTGTTCAGGTGGTTTTATTCCAGAGATTTTTGCAATGCAGCATAATTTCACAGCCATAATGAAAAGATTTACGGCAGCTTGATACAAGTAGGATTTCAAAGTTGTCAAGAGGCCTTAAAACTATTATCTGCAGTTTAAAATGAATGATGATGAACAAGTGAAAAAAAAAAAAAGAAAACAAAAAACCAAAAAAACCCCACTTCAAATGCATATGAAATGCAAAAGTAATGCCCTGCAGGCTACTGCAAAAGTGTTGACTTGTCCTCAAAGAGATCTGTCAGTCAGCACAGCCCCTGGATAAGCACTAAAATACATATGCTCCAGCAATGGGCACACCATTCCAGTTGCACAGAGAAAAATAAAGAGAGTAGGGAGTCTTCAATTGATCACAGGCAGTTTTGAGAAAGAAAAGCACGTCGCACTCAGTTTAAGATGTTTTAGTTGTTGGATACTATGCACAAACAAATGTTTTTACTATGAAAAAAAAATCCCAGTTGTGCCCTTTACATGTATTAAAGTGCATTGAGTCACCATTTTTAAAGCAGGCCAGAAAGTCCCTTTGAAATTGGTCCCTAAGCACTGCAGTAGCATTTGTAGTGGTAAAAGTAGTGTATTACAGAAAGCCTGTTTCACACCACCATTGTGAAGACAGTGAAATTCCGTAAATTGTTAGTGTAATATGTATTGAAGCTCAAAAAGGATGAGACAGTAGGAAGACAGAACAGCTCTGTTCTCGTGCTGTGGACAGAGATTACCTGTTGAAGCTATCCCACAGCCAGATACTTGTTTCCATGCACCTAAATATACTCTGCAGGCTTCCAGAGTATTTTTCTAGTTGAGATCGTTTGTACACAGGATTCCCTTAATGTCGATGTGCAGTATAGCATCGCTTTCATGGAGGACAGCTGTTTGTTAAAGCTAAAAACACCGATTTAAAAAGGCCCAGCACCTTGCAGCAAGTTTTCTAGTAAAAGGCCAATTTATTCTTCATCATCTTCTTCATAGTAACGATTCCTTTTGATCTGTTCTTCCACAGATAGATCTTCCACATCTTCACCCTCCCAGAAACCAACATCTTGGGATTTGCGGTTCTGGTTAGGAGATGATTCCTTAGCAGTCACGACATTGGCTAAGCTGGAATGCTTAGGAGAATTTGGTTCAAGGAATTCTTCATTGGGAATTTCCTGCTCTTCCATAGTGTGTTCTTCCTCATCTGTCTCTGCATTCACCTGGCCATTTTCTACGAAGTTATGCTCTACTGTTTTGATACCAGACAATTCCTGTTCTTCCTCTGCATTTTTCTCTTCCGCACTTTGGATGTTCCTATTCTCAACCTTCTTTTCCTTTTGCTTTTTGTCTACCATGACGTCTCTCTCCAGTTCCTCACTTCTTTTCAACATGTCTCTCTCTGCCTTAGAAGGAGAAGATGAATTCTCTGTTTTATGGCCTTTAACAGATACTGTTCTAAACGAGGCTGCTACTGTAAAGGGACGACTTCTTTCCTTCAGCGAGGAAGATCTTCTCAACTTTTTGAGATCCAGATCCACGTCCTCCAGCACATCTGGCTTGGAAATCTCTTCTTCTGGGGGCCATTTGGGTTTGAATACTTTGATGCCCTCATCTAAGGCACTTCCTTGAATACTTTGGTCAGATGGAGGCGGCCAGGCAATCCTGAGCTTTTTTGTTTCTGCTGGTCTCTCTTCTCTTTCAGGCAAAGCTGAAGCTTTTGCTTCCATACTTGCTGCCAGAACTCCTACTTTTGCAATTGGGGCATCCTCTACTCCTGAGCTTTGCGGACTTTCTGTCACATTTACACCATGGACAGTTTTCTCCAGGGGTTCTTCACATTCAGTTTTGCCTGCCCATAATTCCTTATGTTGTTTGTGTCCAAAGCCTTCATCATAATTGCCTTTAGATTTGAAGAGCTGATTGAAGTGAGGCTTGCAGTAAATATTCCCACGCAGAGATGCATATGTCCCAAGGCTGTTCAGGAAAATAGGAAGTCAAATGTTAGCATTCTGTGTTTCAGCCACTGAGATGGCTGTATATTTTAGTTATGTTACTGAAGAGATTCAATTTCAGTCTTCCAACATGTTTAGAAAATACAAGCTTACAGCTTTCACGAGTTTGTACGGTTCTCTTTTCAAACGCCAGGAGTTCTTTACAAAGGTGGACATTATATTTTTCCCCACATAAAATTACATTAAGAGTTTAAAAATAGACTGCATCAAGTGCAAAAGCCACTGGCAGAACTAGGTCTGCATTACCACTCCTGCACGCCTCTCCAATTTGCTGGGTTATGGTTGCCTTCAGCTCAGCTAAGCCTGAACAGCATCTTACTCAGCTGCTGAAAAGGAAAGCTACACTTCCTCAACAGCAGCCAAAAGCAGAGTGTTTACCTGAGTTTACTGTTGCAATAGGAACAGCGGAAACAGCTGATGTGAAACACCTGCTGGTTGGCAAAGAGCCTTTCCATCGGGTACACAGTCTTCTGACACCCAACACAGGTTTCCTTTGCTGGCAACTGAAATTTCTACGGGAAGAAGAGAAAGCTTGTTAACTGGAAAATGAATCAACTGCTAGGGGACTTGGCTTGGGTTCATGCACGGCTTCCAGAGTTCTCAGAAAAATTGCAGCGATTCACTTTCTGCAACTCAATGGTAATTATGGTAGAGTGGGTTCTGCTGGGCAATGAGTGAGGAAGAGGCTATAGCAGGCCCACAGGGTTGCTGTGGCTTGACAGTGGGCCAAGATTTTGCCCCAGTGAATTCCACAGCTGAAGCATCACAAGCTGAGCAATGGTTGAGAAGGAACAATGAAAATACTAGAACTCAGTTACAACTTTGACTGAGCCAGTTCCCAAAAAGCTGTCTAATCTATTTCTGCAACCTCAATTTTTCTTTATAGGAAAATGATGAAGAAATATTCAGGTAGACTACAGTCAGTATGAGACTTACCAAAATTAAAAAAAAATAGTGTAGAAAAAGAGCTGAAATAACCTCGAAATAAAAGGTAGAGGGTGGGAGGGGAAAGGGGTGGAACAGGCTGCTCAATGGTTTGAAATGATCCCCTTTTGCTAAATGCTCTCCTCTCAAAGAGGGGGAAATAGTCTCAGCACAGATGCAGGCAGCAGGAAGCACTTCTGACTTCATTTGTAAGCAATTCCAGTTCTATCGCAAAGAAACTATACTCAGGTTTCAAGACACGCAGCCCTCAAACTTGCTCAAGACTTAAAGTGAGCAGGGCTTTGAGGTTAAACAGCTAAAATTGTTTATGTGCTCAGTAAGAGAATTTCCTCTGAGAGCTTAGTGCAAGGGTAAACTTAAACGCTAAGGAGTCAAGTGTCACTGCTGTGCTGTATGGGAACGATTTCAGATTTTGTTTTCTGACAACATCAAGGAAGCAAGTACATTGTCCATGAGAAAGGTCACTTGATGCCATTCACTTCTTGGAATCTATTAAAGCTTGGCCAATAGGGGAGACACTTTAAAGGAAAAATTAAATAACCTACAGTTGAAAAATTGGCAGTCTCGGGCCGCACGTTGATTACAACTACTGTAGCAGCAGGGTAAAAGAGTGCCTAGGCTCCATACCATGGGTCTGCATACACATATTGATACTGTAGCTTTTCTTTGAGAAAGAATTACCTGCTACAAACTTACTAAAAAGCTTTAAGGAAAAATATGATGGCTAAAGAAAAAACAGGAAGGTCACAGGAAGACGTAATTACAGCAATTTATAACAGACTAGAAACAATGGTTAGGCAATGAAAGTTACAATACGTGAGGGACAGATTGCTGAAGACAGAGCCAGCTGAAGTCAGTTTGTCACAACCATAAAGTTTGCTGACAATTTAAGTCCAGTTTAATAGGTATTTCAATTTTGTTAAGGCATTGCTTGAAGTTATAGAAGATTAAAGTTCTAATTATGATGACAGCTTGACCAACAAAAGTTCAGAGTTCCTTTGGGAAAAAAAAAAATCCACAATTTCTAGGTGCTGCCAAAACTGCATACGAATTCTGAATTTTGAATCACTAAATTAAATCTAAAAAAAAAAAAAAATCAGAGTTTACTGATGCAAACAAAAATCTAATCATCCATGCTTGCCACAGGGAGCAAGGCAGCAACAATTTGCTTGCCCATCAAAAAGTAACTCTCCCTGAAAGCTTAGTCTTGCAAGATGACATTACGGTGCTGGCATGTGCTTCTGCAATGCACATCCCCATCTAAGAGGAGGAACTTACTTGTATAACAATGAGCCCTATGGCTGATGGAGAGGCGTTTTGGGATGTGAAGAGAAAGAAATTCCTTTCCAGGCATACTACAAATAGGAGCTACAGGAGGAAGGTGAGGCCCAGTAAATATAAAAGAACTTGAGAGAAAGCTGAGAGTTGAGCTCACATTAGGAGGGAAGCAGAAGGCAGGAGTAGAGGTTAGGAACCAAGAACAGGAAACAGAAGCTGGAAGAGACAAAAAGGAACCTTACATGAATAAATAGCATCTGGGTTTCTATCTCGGCAGTGCAGCATCTACAGCAGTAACAAGGTAGAGGACTACAATGGTTCTAATAATATAAAGAGACAGCACAGAGGACCAAGACACACAGGTTGTGTCCATCTTGTATGCTGTAACAGACTGAGATTACAAAAGCGTTACAGGCAGCTCTAATTTCGCATACTGGCATTTATACTCCAGAACACTAGGAAGCCACATCTCACTGGTCTTCGTGAGGTCAGTGCTGTTGCTCTCCAAGATGGGGAAAACAACAAAAGCACAGTTGTTTCCTCAGGAGTGAGCCAGGAAGTCTGTGGCAGCCCAGGGAACAGGCATCCTAACTCCAGACAGCACACGTGACAAGAAAGTACAGTGTGATCAAAATGTTCAGCACTGCCATTTGTGTGTCTAATAAGATTAGCAAATACATTCCTATCCGAGAAGTTCTCCATCTGCTTTATGCTTTATAGCTCCTGCTAAAGAAAATGTAACATTAAGGACTTGCTATTCAGAATGCCAAACTCGGTCTTTGTGGAGTCAGTCACCACAGCGCCCTTACTAGAAAGTTGCTACCACTTGCAGTTACCTTGGGAACAGCTGGAAGGGGAGGCAGAAAGCCAAGTCCCAGCCTACTAAAGGCTCTGAAGAGCAGTATCAGGACCTCAGTGCCAGTCTCTAGGAGCACTGACTTTAGAAGAGGCACAGACAAGTCCCAATACGATCCCCTGCTCAAACCCCTTTTCCCACACTGAAGAGAAACTGCCTCTGTCGTAGGGGCATGCTGTGTAACAGCAGCAGGGCAACTCCCAGCAAGCAACTCAAACTTTGAAGAAAAACTGACAGTTTTGAGATGCTTTTCCATTCTGAATTAAAGTTCCCTCACGAACACAGTCTGATAAGGGCAGATCAGGTATTGATACAGTTACTGCCAGACCCTTTGTGCATTAAGACCCATTGGTTGCATTAAGGCTTTTCAATATTAAATAGAGAAGTTAGTTGGTTTTAACCATCGCCAATGTTTGAGAATAAATAGCCGCTTTACCTTCACTGCTTTTGGCAGAGATGCGTCTGTCTGGCCAGCTGGTTTAGAACCAAAGTTTTGCTGCTTTGTGCTGACAGGTTTCTGAACTTCTGTCTTGCTCTCCAAGTTTTGTCCAACTAAGGGAGCACAGGAGGAAAAGAAGGTAATTACAATGACTTTAAAACCATAGAAAGCTTATGCTCATAAGACCTAAGAGCAATCCTACCAGCTAAGGGCCAACACATTTTTTCTTGAACATCTGCTATTAAACCTTTAGATCTAGATACTTAAACATGATCATTCTACTTTTCTTATTTACCAGGAAAGTTAAGTTGATATAGAAGGGAAACTAATATTCAAGGATCCAACACCTAACTTCCAGGAACTGTTCTTCATTTCTGCAAAGTGCTCACGTGTGGACTTGAATTTAGGTGTAAAGCTAAGGCAACATGAGAATGTGCTTACATACTTTACTGAACAGAAACGTGTCTATCTCTGGACAACACCAAAGACACTTGGTAATTGCTCTGCATTAATAAGTACTTCAGCCTATTGACTGATGTAGTAGTTGCCAGAGCTATAAGTTTAAGTCCAAATGGTGAGGAAACTACACTTAAATGTGTTCAATCAGAGCAAACAAGAGTTACAGATGTCTTAGAATTACAATTGCAAATGAATAGCTAAACCTGAAAGAAATTCTTATAAAGTTTGAGTTAGGCACAGGACAGATTTTTAGTAGAAGACAGGTTTTTATTGGGTCAAATTCATCATTTCACAGGACTAATCGTAAGCATCCTACACACAACTGGGCAGAGTTAGTGCTTTTCCTCAGCCACGTGCTTTACTCTTGTTGAGGCAGGAGAACGGGTGCTTACCATTGCCATCCTCTAGAAGATCAGAGTGGAAAGACAAGCTGTTCTCACCTACAGAAACCTGCAAGAGAATATTAGACCGTGAGCACCTTTGACCTTCTGAAGTCTGAATAATCACGGCCTGAGTAACACAACAGGCAGTTTGACACTGTAAGCACTTAAACAGGAAGACACTGGCCACACTGAGGCGCACATGAAGCTACTTTCTGTTTTGTAAGGCACAAGGCAGAGTCCAGCTGACCGCCAAGAATGTTAGACCTTGCTACAAGGTAGACATCCTCATAATTTTACAGCTCTTGCAACATTCAGATCATCTTCCATAGTGTTCACACACACAAACATCATATTTTTGTTTTCCCAAACACCTGCAGCTTGTACACCTTTACCTATTAGTTTTCAGAAATCCATGTTGATTTTGTTGATGTACCGCCCAGGATTTCTTACTTAGAAATCCCTTGACACCAAGCAGTACACATTTACTGGAAATCTCACAGCTCCCTCCAACATTTGACAAATCTATGACATTTAAACTTCAGCAAAGACAGTGCTTTTGGGAGAAAAAAAAAAACCCACACAAAAACAAACAGCTGAATTTTTAAAAAAGCTTTTGTAGAACTAGAAGTCTACTGTTCCCAGGTTGGGACAAACATGCCTGGACCTATCCTGTTCATCCTCCTTCAGAAACAGATTAATATTTAAAAAAAAAAAATTTTTAGAAGAGTTGAATATAAACCAGTTTCAGATAATAAACATGTTACAGATAAAGCTCTCGATGTAGATTTCTTTATTAAACTTAGGACTATTGCTATTAAATCAAATAGTTGTATAGCTACACTGAGAAACTGAAGTACCATAACAAGATTAACTGCAAATCATCACTAATTCACTTTAACGATTGGAAGGTCCATTGCAAGCAACTGAAGTTTGCAAATTAATGAGGTAATGAGGAAGCAAGTTACATATATTAACATACTCCGGTCTACTGAAAAAATAACTGTAACACTCGTATACTGGGAAGTGCATCAGCATGTGCTGTGGCTGTTAAACAGTCACACGTCTGGCTACTAAATCTTTCATGGATTCAGTGTGAAAAATGACAGAGAAGGTTAGCAAGTTTCTTTTGTTTCCTTTTTGCCAGAGGATTCCCATTTCTGACATTTACTACTAGTAGTTTTAATTAGGCTTATTTCCAAAGTTCATCATGTCATTTCAAACAGACAGTCCTGGCTCTCAAACAATGTCCTATTCAGGTTTTTTATTGCACCTGGACACTTCAACAAGTAACTTCACAATTACAGCTGCATACAAGAAATTTTATTCAAATCTTCCATTCAACAACAGGGAAGTATTCTGATTTAACAGGTGTTCTTTTAATTAACTCACCTT
This sequence comes from Ciconia boyciana, assembly GCF_034638445.1. Classification (NCBI taxonomy): domain Eukaryota; kingdom Metazoa; phylum Chordata; class Aves; order Ciconiiformes; family Ciconiidae; genus Ciconia; species Ciconia boyciana. The sequence continues at coordinate 1,332,626 of NC_132960.1, read as the reverse complement.
TTAGCAAAAAGCAGCCTCCACCAGTTCAACATGAAGCTGCTCAGCTGTCAGTGAGGAACAGCTGAAAGCAACAATTTGGCCCCTTGCCCAAGGAAGGCTGGAAAGCTCTAAAAGCTCTCCTGGCATTAGGCTGCCACGTGTTCAGAATGGCTGGAATACACAGTACCCCAATTATTATTCAGCTACTTTTATCCTGTCTGCTGCCCCCAGTTTAGTATACAAATGCTTGAGCGTGCTTTATTATCTCTAATTCACAGAGTAATTTAGTCTCAATTTACAGCTGAAGCTCAAAACCAGGAACAAACCCAAACTGGCATTCTCAGTTACCTTAAAATTTAGCCACTAAATGCAGAAGAAACAGTAACAAATTCCTTTTACTTGCATCACACAAAGCTTCTCGTGGGCTTTTTTTCTGGTCTGTTTCATTTTTGGTTTATTTAAAAAAAAAAAAAAAAAAGAAAAGAAAACCCAAACCACAAACAAAACAAATACCTAGCTGTGAATCATCTTTTTACAGTTAGGGAACATGACACAAAAAAGTTTAGGTAGCTTCATCAAAAATTAATGGCAAAGTAAAAAAAATCACCAGAACAAAAAACCCCCACAAAACCATCAGAGGTTTCAGCCCTAGTCAGCTACTGAAGCCATCAGAAAATACATAAGTATGATACTGAAGGATTCTGCCACACTACAGGCATGTAATTACTGAGAAGACAAGGGAACTCTCCAAGAAAACTTAAAATTTGTCTCTCATAGTCTCTACAACTGCTTAAAAGTCTTCCACAGAGGCTTGCTAGCTTATAATTCAGACAGTCTAAAAAAATAATTAAAAAAAAAAATCAGGAATTCTGCAGCATGTAAATAGTCTGCATCAGCTGCTCATATTCGATTTCTAGATGGCATGTGGAACAAGTATATCAGCTGTGCTTCTACAACTAGTTCCACTTAAAGTGAAGTCCTTGATCTTCACCAGCACAAGCATCTTACCTTCTCCCCATCCTGATAGGAAATGGAGTCCTCAAGACTTGGTGGCATATTCTCCTTCTGCTCAGATTTGTAATTCTTGAGTTCACTTTCACTGGCTTGAATCTCATTCTATAGAATAAAGCACTTGAAAGTTGACAGGTTCTTTTCCCCTAGGAAAGTACTTGCTTTCCATTTTTCTTAAAATCTTTTTTAAACTGTTTTCTGAGTACATACAGTGATAATTAAAAAGGAAGGGGCATAAAAATCTATACAAACTTGGTAAGTGATACATTCTAATGAAGAAAAAAGATAGGGCTGTAGAATTTTACTATACTCTATGGACGTAATGCCAGCATTTTTCTAAACAACCCCTTTTCTCTACTTCCAGATTCCTGTTTAAAGTCAACTCTCATTTCCCCTGCTGAATCCACATCTTCCTTTTCCAGAAATGTTAACTTTTCATTTGAAATTACAAGTATTTCAAGACAAGCACTATCTAAAGCACTGTGTAACTGAAAAATACAATTCAACATAAAATCCTACCTTTGCTTCAATACTAGTCAAAAACCTAATTCTGTTATTTACCAAGACTTTTGTTCTTGACAAAACGACTTAAGATTTTCACAAAAGAATCTTTCAGACTTAAACAAAATAAAATCCAGTGAAACCTCGTGTTTCTTTCATTGCCACAGGATACAAGATAATTGGAGAAAGACTCGTCCCTTTCACAAGGCGTCTTCTCTGTAACGTGAAAGAGAAACAGCCAAATGCCAGCACCAGCGTCTTACCGGATTTTGTAAAGAAGTCTGCACAAAACCAACCACGTCTAATAAGTATGTAACTGAATGTTAGAATTTTAATGTATCGATCTCTAAATATGCTGCCCATCAGCTATCCCTCCCCTTCCTGTATCACTTGAAATGCATAGAAATGATTGCTTCTCACCCTTACTCTAACCAACTGTAAAAGTGTCTATCAGTTTTAATCCAGGCCTAATTACACCACAATGCCCTCAAAATAGTTGTTCCCAAGAGAGATTATGGCTTTCCTTTGTAGCACAGATGTGACACATTTTAAGAGACGGGAAGTACAAATACCACACTACCATATCAAAAGAGCCCTAGTTGCTTTGTCAGCAGGGAAGGACAATATCCAAGAGTTATGGCTGCTATTGGAACACAGAAGTAATGCAAACATTGGACTCAGAAACCGTTGTTTGCTCTGTCTTATGTGCTGCCCTTGTCGATGTGCCAGGCCAAAATCGAACGAGATTCTGCCAAATGGGACATCCTAAGAGCATCAGGCTGGACTGACACTCAAACAGATAGCATTGGGGATTTACAAACAAGAGTCTCAAGGGACATCCATGGCAAATCTCATGCCATTAAGACATAATTTAGTGTATCAGCTACCGCTCTGAGCCACAAACTGGAAGAGGCAATCTAGCAAACTGAATCCAGGAAAGAAACAGGATGCAGAAATCGGCAATTAACAGTTAATCACATTTGTTGCACTGGCTGCAATTATTTTCCATTCATGCAGTGAAGATTACTCGACTTTCCTCCCAAGGGCTGGAGAATTAGACCCACACTGCATGTGAAATTCAGAAAGCATTTCAGCTGGGTAGAGACTTTTGCCTTTCTACAAAGATACCCAGGAAGCATGCGCTCTTCTGAAGCTTACAACCATCGTTTTTGGCTTTTATTACCAGTGCAAGTTTCCAAACTTAAGAAGGCCTATCCTCTTTAAATTTATTACTCTGGTTAATAAAAGTCATACTTAAGCAATAAAAGTTCCCATCATTAGGCAAAAGTATCAGACAGTTCCAGCAAATGTACTTAAGCACTTTTTAAACAAAAGCTAAGATTCTTGCAGTCTCTTCAGCTGCAATACTTTACCATGATTCATTAATTGCTCATTTCCTGATGAAATATCTGCAAAATTGGCACAAGTTCATTCACTGCAAGAGTCTAATTGGATTCAGATAATGGGTGAGAAGACTTGAAGGGAGGTAAAAAGCAAAAGGGAGGAAAACTGACTAGAGATCCCAAAGCTGCAGGCCAAGAGATCCAGGTTCTAGGCACTGTATGACACTGAAAGTCGCTCCATCTTACTGTGCCTCAGTTTCCCCCAGCTTATAGCTAATGTACAATACAGAATTGAGTTTGGTTTTGGTTGTTTGGTTTTGGTTGTTTGTTTGGTTTTTTAAAAAAAACACAACAACCACGCAGAGAGCTACAGACATGCAGAAAGAAAAAGAATGTCAGCTATGTTTCAGAAGGACCTCAGTCAGGGTGCCAGCATTAATTCCTTGGAAATCTTTCAAGATTATTCCAAGAAGATGCAAATACTTATTTCTTCCTGCAGCACGTAGAGGCAATGCTTCATTAGAAATGACTCCTCTGGGCACAAAGTTATTTTCAAAAGAAGATGGCATTATCTTCAAAAAGCCTGGCTTCCATAAGATCTCCTTTCCAGTCTCAGGTTGGGACAAAAATTCACTTCTACACAAGCCAAAGAACAGACTTACCGTGGTGGTGAGGCCTGTGGAACTGCCCTGCTTTGACACAGCTGCCTGATACTTTGCCAGCCTATCCTTTATTGACGTTTCTGTTAAGCGAGGCATCTCCAGGCTTTTCTTGGTCTCTGCCTTATCTGGGCTGAGTGCTGGACTAGTATCTACAAGATGCCCTGGAAAAAGAACTACATGAATAAAGGGTAACTTTCAGGAACACCAGTAGACCTGTCTACAGAAAGATTGACAAATCCCATCCCTTCACCACTCCCAAGACCACAGAAATTCCAGATCTGAAGAGCACAGAAATGCTTCAGTCAAAGGTTTATGCTCCAAGTTTCGTAATTAATCCAGCTATTTTCAGAAGTAGCGTATTCACCACATGCAGCATCCAGCCAGCAGTCTCAGAAGTAATGAGCGCCAACAGTTTTAACATTGAAGATTGTTCTGCTGTTATTGTCAAATGAAAGCAGCTGCTACAGTGGCTAAATGGAAATATACATCATTCCTGTAGTGGAATAGTTGTCAAAGTCTTTTGGGGAAAACATGGGAAGCGAGGAAGGAAGTCTCACCTGCCACTTCCACCTTCTCCATGAAAATAATTTATCGCATGACATGTTACAGATAAGGATCTCAAGACCAAACATGTTATGAAATAATTCAGTTTAGTCTCGCAGGATCATTTGAAGCATCCATTTTTATCTCAAGAGGAAAGAAACATTTGGGAGCTTAAGTCTTTGCATAGGTGCAAATCTCCTGACTCGCAGAACTATGCCCCATTACTTGCCATCCACCTTTCATTTTTGCTGTCAGATGTTAGCCAAACAGGTTTAAAAAGCCAGCTCCTGTGACTGCTCTGCTGTCTAACTTCCTTGTATAATGGTCAGGTCTTCAGTAATAGCTTACTTGTTCAATAAAGAATGAGAAAAAAAAACAACCTTTCATAAGGCTAGCTGTAGTTACTGTGTCTGGACAAGGTAGGAGGGATGAGAATTAAAGCAAGAAGGAAGAAGGCATACTGTCTTGGCTGTCTGTTCACTACTTTCTAAATTAGTTTGACTATTAGAAGTCATCCTAGGATTCTCCTCGGATCAAGACACAGGGAAAATATGGGTTCCATTCTTTAACTTGCTAGTTATCTCCCATGCCTTGGTTTCCCGTGCTTAAGAGTATAATGGTTTAAAATTCACAGCAACACTTAATTCATTAAATGCAATGCTTGCATGGACTTTACAGATGGAAGATGGCTGCACTTCCATCCAGTTCTGAAATGCAAAAATTATTTCCATTGTATTGTATAAAGTAGTTTTATTTTAGAAACTAACCCCCCCCCCCAAAAAAAAAAAAAAACCAACCCACAAAAACCAAAACAAAACACAAACCATAAGATTTACTGACCTGATGTACTGTGGCTCTTCTCTCCTTGGCCAACATCAAAGTCCTCCGAAGAGAGGCTGTTTTCAGAAATCCTCCTACCGACTGCTGTCTTCCTCTGGTCTCTAGGGACCTGTTAGAGACAAGACCCACCTATCAGCTGCCTGGACAAGCAACGATTGTTGCGTATAATCCTTTAAGATGCACAGGTGTCACTAGCAAATCTGCTTTACTGGAATAAACAAGTCTAGCAGGTGACATCTTATTTAACCAATATAAAGTTTGATCACAGAATACCTGACCCTCTGTCACCTGGAAAACACTTTCTTGATGAGGTCTGTAGATGCCCTTTGACTAGCTATCTTTGCTGAAAAGTCAGAGAACCACAAAGATCAGATTTTTAGGCATTTACCACCACAAATACAAAACTTCAGTCTAGATTTTTGTATTTCATACCATTTCTTTTGAAGCTAATGTTCAAGGTCATTTTATGAAGATTTAGAATCAGAAAAAGGATGAAAGGATTGAGCTATCAAAAATTTGCATTGATTTTCAGCAACAGAAAGAAGAATACTATTGTAATAAAAGTTATCTGAAGTTACTTGCTTTGATTTGGATAGCTCATGCATTTGGTACAAAATAATTCCCTAATTAGGTCTGATAAGGCTGAAGCTTAAGCAGGAGAGTGCTAGAGATAAATATTCTCAGATATCCAGGATAATCACTATCGGCAATGCAGTGCTGGACAGGGTGTTTTGTAGCACTACCACACAGATGCTCTGGCTGGCTCAGTCAGATTTGATACTCGTTTGTTGAAACCAACTCCCCAAAATCGAATGCTCGATAAAAGTAATTGTGAAAAGAAATTTCAGCAGCTTTGATAAATACTCATGAAGTGCAGATTTTAATTTGACTTCATCAAGATAGGATGTTTTCACAGCTGAAAGACAGCCTATAAAATACTAGAAGGTGATAGATCTTTGTTCCCTCCCTACAAAGAGTTAAATCACAGAGCCAGTTGGAAATTAAGATTGAGGCTAATGTAGGGAAGAAGGCAGGTTTGGCAAGATGCTCCAACCACACATTCCCCCCACCCCACCCCCCAACTTCCAACAAGTTTCTTATTTGCTGGTCACCAAACTGAAGGAAATTCCAAAGTTTTATTTTAACAGAACTGCACTGTAAGATAATCACTGTGAAAAATCAGGCTGCTTTGGCATACAAAACAGCAACTTTACCAGGAAAGGAAAATGCAGCTGGAAAACCTCTTTTTCCATTAGCATGGGAAATATTTTCTATTTCTGTGGTTTAAGACTTTGGTAACTTTTCTTACTGGAAAAGAGCTTAGCTATGACAAGTCTTTTCCTTCCATTGAGTGTGTTGATAGGTTCAGTTTGGGAGTGTCTGCACACTTGTAAGGACTTGCAGATTCCTCATTCTGTGCAAACTATCCTTAGATGATTCTTATTCAGCCTATGTCCGCTTTAATGTCACCTTGAGCCCACAAGTCTGAAGTTCTTACAACTCAGAAATTTATCGTTCAAAGGGTCTAGCTTTTGACTAGTACACAAAGATGATCATTGTAGGCAGAATACACTTGAAGACAAGATCCTTTGAGGATGCAGAAGAGAAAACATGTTTATTAGCCCACTTGAAACCCCTGACTTTTTATCGCTGCCCTAGGTTTGTTTTTTTTAATTTCTTTGGTGTGAGGGGGTAATAATATGGCACCACACACATTTTCTTGCACACAGCAGGAGTGACAAAGCTACAAATGAAAAAGCAAGTTTGCAGTATAGACACATGGGAAGTTTAACTGGCAGCAGAGTGCGTAAGGAAGTTGTCACTACTAAGGAACAAAGGTCTTAGTTCAAGTAATTTAGATCCAGCATCTGGGATTCCAACCTCCCTGAAAAAAACCATCAGCACTTTTCAGGAGAAAAAGACAGTTAGAAATCAAGATTGGAAACTTGTTCAGGTTGCCTCTTCTCATTCTCCTCTGTTTCAGAATCTCATTTAAATTTATTTTCACTGTAGTCTTTCTCCAGTAACATCATGCTGAACTGCCCTCATGTGGAGAAGACAAAGAATTCTCAATTATCGCTGAAATTAATAATTAAACCTCTAAATAAGAGTTGGCAAGGGGCCAGTGTGTTGTCAAACAATTATGACAAGTGTTCAGGTAACGACCACCAACAGGAATTCTGGATCAGGGTCCAGCACCTCATCTAGACACACATGCAACATCAAGGTTTTCTTCCAAGCAACCAAAAACCTTCATATTTTAACCAGCAGTAAAGGATTCAATATTCATCAGAAACAGACTCTTCTCCTTGACTTGGTAGGACCTTCCCAAAGGCTAGCGAGTTCTGACTTAAGAGCAAAGAGCTTTCCCCCTGTTGTACCACCTTGCTGTGGAATCCACTGCAGCAGGAAAAGTTCAATTATCAGAGGCAGCCATCTCATGACCAGCTAAAACAGACTGAGTTAATGAGTACTCCAACTGTCAGCTGAATCACCTCCACAGTCCTGCTGCTCCTCTCCTCCTGTCCTCTTTGCCACCTCACATCTACAGGTATTACAATTTCACTCGAAGAACTTTTCTGCAGATAAGTCATATAACACAATTAGCCTAGGTCTTGAGAGTAAAACTCCAAGACACGAAAACACGAAAGCTTTAGTTAGAGTTTAGAGATATCTCTGTACACCTCCTAGTACTAAATCCTACAAATATAAAGTCAATGTTGTGTAGATTTTATATCAACAGTTTTATATTGTGGGGAAAAAAAAGGCAGAGTAATAGGAAAAAAAAAGTTTAACAAAGGGAAGATGAGGGACTTTCTCCATTACAATCAATAGACTGACCAACCACAAGTAATTAGGGTGATTAGAGCTCGTGGAAGGTAACACCCCTCGTGTGCAGGAATCCCTGACTCCCAGCCTTATGCCCATGCCACTCAGTTCGCTTCACAGCCCTGGCTGGGCCACAATTCTCATGCCACAGCTTGGGCTACTTGCAAAATGAGATAAAATATTCCTCATGTCTGGAAAGCCTCTAGGTTCCACGACAAAAGAGGTGAGTGCAAAGACAAAAGAGGTACCACAAACAGAGTTAACAGCATTTTGCCTGGGGCACAAAGAGCTGTTGGGCAAAAGACCAAATAAAAGTTACACCTATTTAATTATATCCTGTGTCAAATGTGACCCTGCACATAAGGTTAGCTACACAAGACTAAGTTTTTGCCTTAAAGGAAAAATACAAACCAACTTGGAGACAACTTTTTAAGAAGTATTGCAGATCTGCTTGCTCTTTCTTTTCTTCTGATCTTCCTCCTCTATGCATTTGCTATCACTTACAGGAAGAATTCTTTGAAATTGATAAAAGACCTGATGTTCAGTCTTTGCTTAGTGCTGAGCCTGCCGCTAACGTAGTTAGAGCTTTTTTTTCCATGAAGATGCAATAAAAAAAGATCTGCTTTGTATCTAAATTGCAGAAGACAGAGCAAGATCTGAATGAATGAATGAATAAACTAGGAGGTTTTGCTTATAACCCTGAAAATGAGAATAGGTTTGTTTAGAGTGGGTGATTGAGTCAGGAAATCCAGGCTCTAATCTAGATTCTTGCCAGAGACTTGCCCAGCAACCAGGCAAGTTGTTTTATCTTCACTGCCATGAAGTTACAGCCATGTTGTTACTTACACAGATGTTTTGTCAGCAAAGCTCTGACAGCACTTATACCTTAAGACTGAAGTAAATACCAAGGAAAACTGCCATCTCTCAGATGAAGCCTTGCCTCCACTTAAACCAGGGGTTTATCAATGGACAGAGCTCAGGAAAAGCATAAATGGAAGAGGCAACTGCAGAGCTTGTGGTTAGCCAAACTTGCATCCTTGCTGTAGTTGCCTCCTACCTTAGTGAAAAAGATCTGTGTCCCCATAGCGCCTAACTATCCTTCATTGTATGTGACTGCATGACATCATCCTCCAGTCCTCAGATAAATTCCCAGAACCAGAAATCTTACAATAGTGCTTTCTAATGACAAAGACACCCCCTCCCCCCATACACTTAAACTTTAGAGGACTTCCTGCCTTTTCCCTTCTAAAATTAAAAAGTAACCAGACTAACTTGGAATAGGAACATAATTTGAACCTAACCTGAATAGTTTCACACCTACTGTATGGTATGTACTGTGTTCAATTGGTTTTCAACAATATTTGAATTACTAAGCTTGACAGAACTATCAGTTCCAGATTCAGTCAGCTCCGAAACAATTTATTCCCCAGGCTAAGATAAAGTTGCTTGAAGCCCATCTGCAAAACGGTACTTTCCTGTGGAATCCTGACTGATTAATCCTACAGCAAGAGTTCAGAGAAGTGCTATCGGGAGATCAGGCTACACAGCCCGCCCTTTCAATGGACGTGATAGTATGGGCAGCTCTTACATCATGACAAAGACTACAAAAATCTAAGTTGTGAAATTACTATATACAGACCCAAAACTCACTTTAACACAGAGGTGCTCCTCTGAAGCCCTTAACTGTTACATATTTAAACAACTTCTGTACAAAATTTGTTTGTTTTACTCAATACTGCAAGAAAACCACCCGCAGTAAAACAAAGCCAGAAGTATAGGAAACTATGAGAAAACTGGAAAATCCACCAGCATCAAGGCCTCAGGACTATGTTGCAAGTCACTAGCATATGCAACTCATTTTCTAGTTAAGCAATTCTCCCCGGGGACACACAGTCTGCAGTCCACATGCAGGATCAGATTTCATGAGCAGTTGTACGAAAATGCAAGCCCTGTGCATTTGCAAGTCAAAACTAGTGAAGGCAGGAGCTTGTCTGGCTATCTCTGCTTATTTTTCCCCGTGAGGATTTTTTTTCGATAAGAAACATTTGTTAAGATACAAAGATGAGAGAACAGCAAGGAAAAGATGGGAGTATTTCGTGGGGCTTATATATAGCTCTCTATATGTGCATATGTGTGACTCACAGACTGATACGTATATAAAAAAACCCTCTTAACTCTGGCAGTACTTCCATCCCAACTGCAACCGCCCGAGATTGTTGAGCTCACTTCAAACAGTTACTTTTTCTTTTATATATATATAAATATACACAGATATATTTTTACACAATTCATGTTTGCATAACTCATCTTAATCTAAAGACAAGATACAAACAATCCCAACTTGCTTTTAAAAAAAACTTAATAAATTCCATACTTATTTTTCTCTTAAGTTGTACCCCTTTCACAAGCAAATTCGGTTTACATCTCCAATGCGTGATCACAAATAGCCACAAATCTAAGCACTCTGCACATATTTGTATAGCTCCAGTAAGTTATTAACACCAGCTACATTATGGTTCAACTAAGACAATGAATACAATTATTTGCAGAGTCAATAGTTTGGAGCCACTCCCTCCAGGGACTTTTCCTGATGCCCAAGAGGCAGCAGAGTTTTAGTTTCTCTTAAGATTTGAAGGGACAGATTCTTACCTTGGTCTGAGTCGCTTCACCCTTTTCAAACATCATCTTGAGTTTGTTCAGCGGAACGCTGTATTTCTCGATCTTCCCCGAAGAGTCCCTGTTTTCGCTGGCTTCAGGCTTTTCCACTTCTCTGGACTCTCTCAGGCAGTTTTCCATTTTACCGCTCTCCAGTGAGTGGCTTTGAAACCTTCTGCTGTCACCACCAGGACACTGCAGCTGGCCAGAGGTGCTGGAAGGAGCCTGGGCGTCAGATGTAGCACCAGCCCCCGGGGTTTGCTCCGCGTCTGGGGAAGAAGCAGGGCTGCTCCCGACTCCGAGCCCGGGGCTGCCGACCTTGTGCCTAACCTCAGCACAGCTGCTCCGCAGCGTTTCCTTCCGAGACTCCGTTCCCAGCACTGGATTCTCCCACTTCTTCTTTAGTACACTCAGATTCCCCCTTTTAAAATGAGAGGGAAGATTTTCTGTGTTCTACAAAGAACAAGAAGTTAATTCCAGTTATATGCCTGATGAAGCATTAAAGCACTTCCTTTCTATGCAAAAGGAAGCTAAAGGCTCAGTACTGATCCCAGCCCTCTGCTTTTTCAGACAGCTGTGAACAGTTACAACTGTGCCACATGGAGAAAGCATCCAGGATAGGAAAGGAAGGAGGGGGGAGAAGAGAAAAGTCAGGAGCTAAAGCAGGAAGTGAGCAAACAGGATGGCCTTATAAGGAAAAAGGGAGTCAAGCTCTAATGAGTTAAATGACACACAAAAGGCTTGAATTCACACATGAAGGAAAGGGGACCAAAATCCACACAACAAGGGTCTCTAGTCCTAGAACAAGCAAACAATAGCAAAAGCAGCCACAGGAGAGATGGGTGGTGTGCCAAATGTTGCAGTGTCTCCCAGGTGGTTCAGAAGACAACAATTAGTAGGCCTTCCAAAAAGCTACAGATTAGCTTTCAGAAAACATTACTTTTTTGGAGTTATGTATTTCTACTATCAGTTAACAGTAGCGTTTTAGTTACCAGAGATCTGTCTTCAGTATTTTATACCATGCAGCGTAAGGCTCAAGCTAAGCACTGACAACAAATGTCTTTTTGCTCCCATTTATAAATACCAGATCATTTGCTGGAATTTTTCTTCTGTTTCACTCAACACATTGAAAGCTCTTGGCAGGAAATAGGCACACAAGTCACAAGCGCTGCCTTACCACTGTAATGTGTGGAGCAGTAGTATCCCTCATATTCAAGTGCTTTTCAGACTAGTTTCGCTTACAAGTAGTTACCTCTCCCCAGAGTAACAGACCAGACCATGTTTGATTCATTCAAATCTCATACCTGCCGCCATTGCATTTTTGCTGTCTCTCCCCTATGGAGACCGCTACGTATCAAACTCATTGCAAGTGGAACAGGGCTGCAAGGCTTACAGGAATTAAACAGGATTAGCAGCTATATTAGGATTTAAGTCTCTCACCCTATTACTCTTCTGGTCACATTTTGAACACTGCTTTGCAAATTAACTTGAATCCACCTAGGCTACAAAAAAGATCAGCTTGCTTGCTGACTGTGTTTAAAAGAAAGTACTAAAATTATGAGGCAAATGTTGTAATGCAACAGAAGTACTGAAAATTGCACAGCAGGTTTCTGCAGGAACACCCCTGGACATGCCGCCTATGGAGTCCCAGCAGACTTCATAAACACAAGTCATTCTGACTTGGGACTTGCCTGTTCCCTGATCACCCAAACAATGAAGAAAATTTAAGACTGGAGAGTAATTTTTAGAATGCTTATTTTACCACACCTATATCCCAAACAGAAAAAGAATGACTCCCCAAGCATTAAAGAGATCAAGGCAGCATGGTCTAACAAAGACTTACCTATATATCCTGAAAATATTGCTGGTCTTTTTAAATAAAAATTAAACTGAGGATCCACTCATACAAAGACCTGCAATCTTAGTGCCTGGTATTGCAGCCAGTGTCCCCTGACCCCAGAACAGTAAGTGCAATGTAGTTTACAGAAGGGAATGCGAGGCTGTGACAGAGCCAAAAAGGATGGCTCTCCCTCATCCGGGGGCATTCTGAACCCTGTAAGCCACTTCAGAGAAGATCCCCCTTCATGGACTGTACAGCTATCAAAGACACACATGTTAGATTTCAGAGAGGCTGGTAGCTTCTTTTAAGCAGACTTTTACATTCAGTTAAGAAAGGCAGAGGTACCACATAACTGCCTACAGCTAAGAACAAAGAGGCGGATATTCATGTGTTGTGGTTAACTCGTTTTGCCTTTTGCTTAGGAGCGAATTGGTGATTCAACATAAAGCTTTGGGCGAGGCACTTGGTTTTTCCTTTCATTCACACTGGGAAAGGGTAGGGGGAACAGTCAAAAGCAAACACTATGTCTAAGCCAAGTTTTCTGTAGGACACATGGCAGCAACTTTGATATTCCAAAAATCAACTGTCACAGAAACATAGCATGTAGGTGATCTGTTCTGATTGCAGGCTGTTACTTATTGCCTAGGACACAAATACTTACACTTCTTTTTTTCTCAGCAGTGGCTTCTTCAGCTGCTTTCTGATACCTTTGAGAGAGAGGAAAGAAAAGGGGGGGGGGGAACCACAAACAGTTTTTAACCAGAATACTGAATGCTCCTGAAGACAGCTGAGATTTTTTTTTTCCCCACCAAGGATTCTGTGCACTTCCCAGACCTATCAAATAAAACCAGAGGCTGGAAAAATAGCAGCAAATAGTACCAGAACAATGCAAAGTGATAGACAAATTTTAAGTAATTCAGTTTAAGATAATAGCATACATTAATATTTTTCATTACCTAAGCACTCTGATTCTCAAATAGAGACCGTTTACCTTGGAATAGCTGTATTGTTTCCGCCACCCAGCTGTCTGCTGTGCCCCCTTGCAGGAATAACTCAGCTATTTATACAGCAGCTGCTGAACCGTAACAAATTACAGCTTGGCATACGCAGAAAATCTACATAAGTGCCAGTTGATTTTACTATGCTAGGTTGTAAACGGCACCAATTCAGCAGTTGCTTCATGAGCAGCTGAACCATCCCAGCAGTGGAAACAGTAATCACAGCCCTCTGAAGATAAGCCACCCTGGATCATGAATCAAAGTCCTTTAAGAAGCTATAGAAAACTCCCAGCAATCTGCACACCACTCCACTGGGCATAAGTACATCCACAGCTAGGAGCACACAGACCGCGCTGATTGCTATACTGCGCAAGGTGATTGCACTTTGCTTTTGAAATGCACAAATTAGTCAGATGAGACAAATTTTGCCACTTGTCAATAGAGCTCTGCTTTTCAAAGGGGAGGAATGTCACCCAACGTCTGCTTGGACAAATGATGTTTCTGTCGTTCTGATCTGTGGAATTCTACTTTTCATACAACTGTGAATATGTTACAGGCAGTAACTGAGACACTAATATCACCACAGTAATCAGCTTCAGACTTTAAATAATTGCTGGTATCAAACCAGTAACTAATGTATATCACGGGCTCAGTTCCTTCTAAGAAAAAAATTATTACGTGCTGATACCTGCTCTATTACTCATTTTTTCTTTATAACAATTGATTTTTTTTTTCCTGCTGTGAATAGTGTGCTCCTGTCTAGATTTCTCCTCTTGTTACACTAGAGAGTAGACAAATTGCACCCTTACTTATTTCTGCTCTGCAAGCTGCATTTACCGTACAGACTGAAAGCTGCTAGAGGAGTGTAGCTGGCCCTCTTTAATCAATACAAACATATTAACCTATGTCTCTGTACTATAAAGGTTCAAAAATCTGAACGAGCCATGCTGAGAAAGTAAGTTTATGGAGGAAGAGAGATCAATAATGGAAGAAGCAACAAAGAACAAAGAGAGATATGGGGATGAAAGTGAAGTACCACGCTGGAACGCAAACAAGGATTGAAGAGTCCCAGACAGCACTCTCTCTGTAAGTTAGCCTACCACAGCACACTGTTTAAGTCTCTGCTGTTGCAATTTGCATGTCTCTGACCTGACAAAACTGATAGTCTAAACACTATATGGAATGAAAAAAATGTTTTCACAAAGAAATATTTAGGGAACAGCAATTTAGAAAAATTATGCTTCTCACCGTAAGTGTCAGTGCTGACAAAGCCAGTAAGTAGGACTGTGTTTTTCCAAGGAACTAACACTGCTTATGTAGAGGGACCCTACTTGATTAAGGAATAGCAGTTTGGATTACTTCCAGTAAGCCCTTTTCAAAGGATTATCAACATTTAGCAAGATGACCAGGTTTTGTAATCAAGCTTCAATGGGTGAATAAATTACCTTAACAAGAGCAGTCAAAGCAAGCAGCTTCTCCCTAGGACAGAGTACTTAAAGAGTAACTTAAACAGCTATGTTTGTGTGAAGTCCAGATTGCAATTATCCTTCCCCTATAGACTCCATAAAGTTTCTCCCACACTCGATTTAAATACTCCAAAACCTTGCTACGCCATTAATGCAATAGCCTAGGAGACTTGGTTGCCCAAATCCCATTGAAAATCCAAGCTGTAGTCTATATATTTCTTTAAGGAAATAAAAGCTTTCCCAGAAAACATGTACAGGCTACCATCACTCAGCTTTCTCAGTGTATCAAATATTACTTTACGATTAGACTGTAACCCGTCATCCATCTCTCAGAGAAAAGGTATGGGTAATATTCCTTTTCTACATAAGTTTTGCGAGACATCTGGAAGGGGACAACTGTGAAGAACATAGCTACTGTGAAATTCTCTGACGGAACTCTTCCTGGACGGTTCCATCTATCACCCGCAGCTGACAGAACTACCATTTCTAACTGGTCTCCAATTAACTGATAAAGCATTACTGCTACTTTTTATAGTACCAGGCAGGAAATGCCATGTTAGCAGAGAAACCTATGTAGTTTACGCTTACACAGTTAAAGACCACTTCTGATGAAGTCAAACCCTAATGGCAATAGCCGCCTACATCCCAATACTCTGCCCTCAAAAACAAATTGCAATTGGTAGTTTGACAGAAAATGTTCTACTTTATTTTCTGACAGCAGAAAAAAGATATTATAATTCTGATTGCTGAACAATATAATGTCAGCAAGTGGAAAAACTTTTGCCCAGCACATATTAAACCAGAAACTTAAAATGCCTACAGAGCTATATTATTTTTAAGCAGCAAAGCAACTGTCAGTGAAGCAGTCATTGTTCAAGGTGTCAGCTGTCAACCTACACACACAGCTTGTGTTCAGCAGCCTCACGGCACTTACTTGGAGAATCTCTCCACAAGAGCTGATGACTTATTCTTGTTGACTAGAGAAAGCTCTTTCGCAGTGATTTTCAAAGACTGTGAAGCCCATTGTCTTCTATTAAATGGGGAAGGCTCCATCTTATCACCACAAATACCTGCTCAAGAAGAAAGTACAGTGTCAGTCAATGTGAATTATGTGAGCAGAAAAGTAGTTTCACAAAGTAATTCGATATTAAGTCACCATTTGGGTGCTCCCAGCATGCTAGTGCCACTAAGTCCTGATCATTCAGGATCTTGTCCATCAACTGACTTTAAAAAAGGGCGTCAGATTAAAATTATAATTTCCTCTGCAGATGCCATTGAGACGGTGCCCTTGATAAAAACACTAGCCACAATGAAAGGGGTGAGAGATAAGCCGTAAGCCAGAGTAAGAAGCAAGCTGTGATTGAAGAGGGTGCTAACCTGAAGCTCTGTGTTTCCTATACACACACGGGCTCCAGGAAGCCCTAATATGCCCCCTCTTGTTCTGGTTTCTAAACCAAATGTGCTGGCATTTATGTAAGAAGGCTTGAGTTATGAAACCTAAGAGGATGTAATTCCTATGCAAACATTTTTCATTCACTCTTGTGGCGTTCATTCTTAACGCAGCAGCCGTTTCCTCTGTGAGCTGAAACCAGTCTTCTGTTCACAGAGGCAGCTGTAAACCTCATGTTGCAATAGCTATCGCTTACCTAAAGGAACAGCTTTAACTACCCTGTCCTGCTGTAAACGGGAAGAGATTTTCTACAGCTTTTCACCACAGAAGCCAACAAGACTATATCAGATTTTTTTTTTTACATACTTAGTTTTCTTTTGTGGAGGAGGAAAGGAGGGGAGATTAATTTAAAGAGTTCTCTGATAAGACAAAAATAAAGCTTGTAGGGCAACGCCTTTCCTTTTTTCCTCTTTTCTTTTATCCCTGGTCTCATGTCACACAATGCCTGTAGCAAGTGCACTAACTGATCCTACAATGCTAACATCAGGCAGGCTGATCTCTTTCTCCTATTTTCCCTCAATTTCTTTAACTGATTTGCACCATTAGGTCACAGAACTCTAGAAGCCCGAGTACAGGTCTGCTTGACCACTAGTTACACTGTAAATGGAAGCACCTTAAGGCAACTCGATATAAACAGCCAATCAAACGTAGGAAAGACCACGTTTCTGAAATCCTCATAGGCATATAATGCAGCTGCTTAAAAATGACAAAGACTCGGGACTCTGCCACGCCTCAGTCCGAAAGAATTCAGCTGCAGCAAGCAGAGTCCCACTGATTTTGTGAGTTGTGAGTCTCAGCAATTTCCAGTGCTGAAAGGGGAGCGCTGGCTCTGTGAAGTGCCCGGCTGGTGCTGGAACCAGAGGAACCTCTCTAGTGCTGCACCCTGCTGCTGCGTAGAGATAAAACAGGCAGCAGATGACACGTTGCTGTCTTGGTGGATATGGACAGGAGAAATGGGACTTTCTCTAACATTCCTTAATTCACCTGATGTAATGGAGAGAATGACACACCGTGCCAGTACGTGTTTTTTCAAGACAGTGATTTAGATGGTGCTTTCAGATCTACAGGTTGAACTATCGTGGCAAACAAGAAAAGTGACGCTATTTTTGTTGCGATGTTGAAACACACTGAAACTGCTTATCAATGTTACATTTCCAGTTGCAGCTTACTGCAGCTTCAGACTCCCAGCTCCCACTTAAGGCAGTCTCTGAAGTGCATCCACTGCCCCTTCCAACTGGCAAGAGAAACTCAGACTGCAGAGTTACTTTCTGAAATTCAGGCTTTCTTGAAAACATTTTGCATCTCCAAGTTACCCTCTTCTGTTAACCTGCAAACTTGTGTCCAGACCGGACTAAGAGAAGGATGCTCTCCCTTTGGCTGGCTTAAAATAGTTACCAGTCTTTGCCAACTGCACAAATTATCATCCACAAACAAAAAGGATCTAATTAGAATATGAGGAGCGCTCGATTTTCTCCCTCTTTAAAAAGCATATTGCCCATGCAAATAAACACGCATTTCTGTGCTTACAGGATGTAGTCCCTTGTGTCGATGCCCAGTAGCAAACATTTAGCATATAGATTTAATAAAGCCACAGAATACCTATGCAGAGATTACAGATATAATTTACGCTTGAAAAATATAAGTCCACGTTAAAAAAGAATTCTGAATCAGACATGTAATGCTACAGTTTAAACTTTGTTTTACGATTAATCTTGAGCCAAAAGGAGATCACCTGAAGCCCCACTTTGCAGTTTAAATTGCTTTTCACAATCCAGAGCCAGTTTTGCCCAGGAAACAGTAGCAGAGCATTCGTTAGAAGCCTTCCTTGGCAGAGATAACAGATTGCTCCTTGACACGCACCTTACACGGAAGGGCAGTCTCAGTGAAATACTGAGAAAACAAAATCTAGTTTAATTGTGCAGAAAATAAGCCCAGTTTTGATGCCCAAGCATTCCATTGCAGCTTGTAGCGATCACTGTTTGTAGATGCATTTTCTCCCATTGTGTTTTTGTTCAGTTCCCCTACCATTTTCTCCATGAAAGCCACAGGTACGTTAAGACAATCAGGCCTGTTTTGGCAAAAATCTCTTTATAAAGGCAGTAGCTACTGCCAGGATGTTCAAAGGGAAAGTTAAGAAGCATATCTGGAATCTCAGGTGCTAGAAAAGACACCAAACAGAACACTGAGATGCCCTGAAACTTGTGCTCCCACATTTTTAACGCCATTCCACATTCTTAGCGCTTTCCCATACGTTTATAGCTTCATCCTGTTCAAGCATCTCTCTACTTTTTTTGCTGCTCCTTCTGAATAATTTCTTCCAAGTCATTTCAGGAAATAGTCCTTTATTGTACGTGTTTAAGTTTAAACGAGATCGTGAGTATTCTGCATATTGCAATAGAGACAGGTTATGTTGAAGACGGCATGGAGTCCGGAGGAGGGGACAGGGAATCTGGAGTTGTGCAAGACGCTAAGGAAGGGAGGGACTATGCTTTAGCCGCTGTAATGCACCAAATCGACCTCCAATAACTTTAACTAAGAGTTTAACAGTAGAATAAAAGTCCATACATCTGGAAAGATCCTGACAGAAAACCTTTTTACTAACACCTGCCCCAAAGTGGAACTGGTTGACTTACGGATGGTTAAAGCGCCTGCAGACAGGGACAAGCTGCTGACACAACTCATTCCCTACGAGCAGCTCGGGCATCGGCGCAGGGCACGGCACCGCCGGCAGCAAAGGCAGCGGTGGGCGCGCACCCTCCCTCAGGGGCTCTGTGGCTGCACACACGCCCTCGGGAGCTGCGTGCCCCTAAAACACCTTTTCCCGACGACAACCCACACCGAGCTGCGAGCAGCGGCGGTGCGGCAGGACCAGGCTTCTCCTGCTGCCGCTGCCCTCGCGCTTCAGCGGGGCACCGCGCCCCCCGCCCCAACGGAGGCGCTGGGCTGAGCCGCAGAGCTCCCGAGGCCCCAGTGCACAATGCCGGCGGCGTGCCGCCGCCAGCCCAGCCCGTTCAGCCCCAGACCGTGCGAGCCCACAGAGCCCCGGTGCCCCCCGCGGGCGCTGCGGGCGGGGCCGGGCACCGGCGGGGCAGCCCGGAGGGGCGAGCTCGAGCCCGCCTCCGAGCCTGCCTCTGGGGCGGCTAACGGGCTCCGGGCACCGACACGACCCCGCACGGCTCGCACCCCACCACCGGGCTGCCGCGGCCCAGCGCCCGGCGGGAGCTCCCGGAGCGGGTCCCCCTCTGGACAGCCCCGCGGCGGCCCCGGCCGCCCGCTGGCGGGGCCCCCACCGCCCCGGCCCCGCTGCCAGGGCCGCTGGTGGGAGCGCGCCCCCCGTCGGCCCGGCGGTCCTGCCTCCCCCCCGCTCCACGCACCTGCGGCGACCGGGAGGCGGGTCCCGCGCGCACACCTGTCGCGGCTGAAGCGGCGACTGCACCTCCGCGCCGGCGGCGGCGCCGGGCAGCCGCGCCGGCCCCGCCCACGGCCCCGCCCCGCCGCCTCGGGGCACGCCCCCTCGCCGGGGGTCTTCCCCAGCGCATGCGCACCGCCCCCGCCCGCCCGGCTCCACAGGAGCTTCTCTGCGCGCGTGCGTAGTGGGGGCCTCCCGGCTTTTGCGCGGCGGTGCTGAGGGTGGCGGGTGTGGGCGGCTGCTCGATGGCCTCCTCAGTTGTGAGGAAACGGGGGCTTTCTGTGTTTCACGGCCCCCCTTTTGGGCTGCTTCCCATGCAGGTGTGTCCTGGCAGTTGGTACGTACAGCCCTGAGCACCACAAGTGTGGGTTGGGTCTCTGGGTGCCCACAGGCTCCTCCTGAGTCTTGTGAGGCGAGGCTGGAATGAAGGCCTCGGAGCCATGGCTTGTCACCTCTTTCAGAAACGACCCTGTGCTCTGTGATTCACTGGTGTCTGGAAGGTGCTAGGTTGTAAGAAAGGGCTATGTGCAGAGAGGAAGGAGTGCCTGTGCTAGGTGTTGGGGTCCCCTGCAGACACGGTTTGTTTGAAAACAAGAAAAAGGGTTTTCAGCAGCCAAACTAGATAACCTGCATTCCTGAGATACTGGAAAGTTTCTGTGTCTTCATTAGCATGACATGAGTGCTTGCTTTCCAGCCAGCACAGCGGCTCCTCAAGATGTTTATCTGAACAATGCACTTTCAGGAATAGCTTTAGGTGTTTCTTTCTTTTTCTCTCCATGTTATTCTTCATAATGTGTAAAGTACCAAATTCCTGGCTTAAAAAAAAAATAATTGCATGTGATGAGCGCTATAGTTCAGTCTCCTCATTGCTGCTATTAATCAGGCCAAGAGTTTAACATGGCCTTTGTCATACCCACAGCTTGCTTCTACTTTGAGCTGTTCCAGATTCCCAGCTTTCTTGTTCAGTGCTTGCGAAGCGGCTCGTGAGCTTCCACCAGATCCCCTGACCATTAAGACAGGAAGTGACTAGTTAAAATTAATATGCTGGTATTACTTTTAGGCTAATCTCAGCATTGACGTGAAATTTACTCATTCCAGTAAAAAGCCTGAATTATGGCCCAGAAAATACATACACTTCATAAGTTACAGGCTTCATAGCTTGAACAAATGGCATAGCGATCTGTGTACTGGAGGGTTGGAGGTATGTCCAGGTGGAGCAGATGTGACACTGTTATTAGAGCGCATCAGATAAACTTATATGTGCTGTTATTAAATGCATGACTTGTACAGGAAATTGCATGTTTATCTAGGTTATGTGAGCAGGACATTTCAAGCTTGATTCAGTTGCCTAAGCAGAGGTATCTGCTGCCATTTCAGACACCCTCGACTGCCTGAGACATCAGCAAAGGGCTGGCCAGTACAACACAGGACCACTACAGGCTTGCACCCCTCTGGACTGGCTTCCCCCCTTTTTCTGGTGATGGGAACACCATGGGGCATCTCAAATGACACCAGATGCTGATGTTTAGGCACCTTTAGCAAGCCATTCCCGCTTTACCTGTGTGCAGCCTCATCTGCAGAAATGCTGTAGTGATTTGTTTTGACAAAGAGTTATACAGAAAATATTCTTATTTCAATAGACCTAAAGATTTTCAAAGTGAGAAATTGTCATCCTTCTCTATGAATACATACTTACAAAAGTGATCATTTTGAGAGTTACAGATATACGATGCAGTAATTACTCGGAAGTGCTGGGAATACAAAATATACTGTGGTAGTGCCTGTAAGTTTAATTATCCAAGTATCAAGGATAAAATGATGCATCTCATTACTTACGTACATTACAGCAGCTCATTACTTACGTACATTACAGCAGCTCACAGATTGCTGATCAAAATCAGTGATGAATAATAACAGAAAAAAAGTCAAACTGTGCATCAAAGACAGTCTAAAGCCTCAGCCTCGGTGCTTATGCCGCATGTGCAGCTTCCTCTCCCCAGCAGTGTCTGGCTGTGCTGGTTTCAGGAGAGCTCTGCGTGGCAGAGGGATCTGCCTGTGGGATTAGTGTCTAAATGAGATCACGCTCTAACAGGAGGCATTGCGCACAACAGCAAGGATGGGCTGAGAGGCAGAGGCAAGTAGCTGTTGGAAGATACCATGTTGCCTTAATTAATTGTGGGTAAGGTTTTCAGGATTGAATTTAGAATGTTAAAAACATCCTTCTGGGTCAGACCAATGACACCTCTGGCCCAGTAGCCTGTCTCCAATGGTGGCAACAGGAGATGCTGTTTGGGTGAGCATGTGAGCCAGGGTACCTGCTGCTGTCTGTTTCCCTCTCCAGCATCCTCAGTGTAGTAGAGATGTTAAAAGTTGCGTCTTTGCCCTTTTAGCAGCCATGTATGGACCCGTTGCTTGTGAATTTATGTAATCCCTTTTTAACTTGTTGATAGTGTCTCCACAGTCTTCTATGACACCAGGTTCCAGACTTGTGTCAAAAAATACTTTCTTCTGTTTTAAACTAAACTTGTAGTTTCAAAGTGTGCCTCCTTGTTCTTCTATGGTGAAATTCTGTGACTATCAAGTGTGCATTCCCTTGTTCCACCGCCCTCATGACTCTGTAAACCTCAGTAAGATCCTTCTCAGCCGCCTTCTCTCTTAATTGAAGAGTCCCAGCCTTTTTGATTGTTCCTTATTAAGGCAACTCATCCCTCCCCTCCTCTGGACCCTCTGTAACTCCATCACATTCTTCCAGAGCACTTGAGGCCAGAACTGCACTCCAGATGCGAGTGCACCGAGGATTACTATAACAGCAAACCAAGGGCTTTGGTCTCACCTCAGGATCCTTCCTGACAGCAGCCAATGTTCAGCTGGCTTTTTTGGCTGCTGTTGCACCCCGAGCCAGTGGCTTCAGAGAACTGTCAATGTCAATACCATGATCTCTTTCCTGAGTTGCAGCTGACAGCTCTGAGCTCTGCGTTGATTTAAAATGTGTTTTCTGGTGGTTTGGTGGTTTGGTAAGAGGTGGTTGTGAATTGCAGATATAAAGGATGACAAGTCAATAAGGTATGAACAACCTGTTCCAGGAAAATAATCTCAGGTGTAATTATTAACATGTTTATGGTGCTTGTTTCTTTCAAGGGACAGCATCTTTCCTAGTGTTACTCTTAGAGCAGTAGAATGCAACTCTGCTAGTAGATTTATACCAGAGAGGAGAATCCCAAGAAATATTTTTCTGTCTTCCCAGTCCTCCCTTTTTGATATTTCATCCAAGTGTCTAGCTCTTGGGGTAGCAGCCCTTCCTGAGGGAGTCTGCATTCTCTGACTGATTCTCTGATTGTTGGTGCTGCCGAACTGTCTACAGAAGAGGCCCAGCACTAGCAGATAGGGTAAAGCAGCTGCTGAAGAAACGCTCTGTGGTATGGACAATGCTGAGACACCCACATGGCTTTTTTTTGTTTTTGAGATCTCCACCCAACCAGTGAACTCCACGTGACCCCTCCCAACAGCACCACCAGTTTGTTTAATCACTGATTAAACTAGAATTTTACTTCCACTTCCAAACTTCTGTCAGTCCTTACATTCCCTTTTTGTTTTTTAATAAAGCCAAGGCAATAGAAAAATACAACAATCATTAAAGTACTGTAGCGTAACTTCACTAAGGAGGCATCACACGTTTGTATTAGATGTGGTGACTTTAGGGCTGAAGAGCAGAAGCTTTCAGCCCTATGGAAAGCTGCTATTCCAGAAGGCGAGAAGATATGGCCTAGTATCTCGTAAACCTGTGTTACTGTACAAGTGCCCCTGTCAGGTCCTGGAGCCCCTTCTAAGCTCTCATTCACGCAGACAGTTTAGGACTCCGGGATTGCTTCTTCGAATAGCACGTGTGTCACCTTGACCAAGAAGAATAAACCTTAACTCTGTCAGTGAAGTACAATAAAAAATGTGCAATGATATCCTACAAGATCAGCACAGGTTTTTTCCGTGTTGTGTTCCTTTTAAAAAATATTTCTTGTTTTCTAACTATCAGTGAATGTGGAGTTGAATACCCCATAATGATTCCCCGCGCTCTTTCCTGAGTGGGAATAGCTAACTTAGACCCCATCGTTGTCTAATTACAGTTGGGCTTGCTTTGCCCCTGCATCTTCGTATTTGTTAGCATTTCGTTTTGCCTGCATTTTGAACACCCATATACTTGGTATCGTGAGATCCTTCTCTGGATCTTCCCAGTCAGTTTGGATATCCTGAATAATTTTATATCATTGGTAAACTTTGACACTTCATTGTTTACCTCTTTTTCCAGCTCATTGATGACTATATTGTACAATTCAGCACAGGCACATGCTTTATTATAGTGGTACACATTGGAGGCTTATAAAGCAAAAGCTGCTGTTACTTCATGATGAAGGCACCCCAACCTCCCTCCGGTCCAGCAACACCGTTTCCTAGTGGTACCAGCAGAACAGCCTGATCTCTCCCCCAGATCAGGCAAGCCCCTTTTTGTCTGCAGGTAACTTTAACCACACAGTTGCTTACTGTGAGCTCTTTCATTCTCGGGCGCTCAGAGTTCCTTCTTTTTCTCGAATTACAGAATTCATTCTCACTCAGCCCTCTCGGGGACAGAGAAAGGTATTGGATCTACCTGATGAACACAGTTATGGATTTCTTCCCTTTTGTACACATTTCGGGTTATTGCAAAGGCAACAAATAGAAGGGATGAATAGACTCCCTGCAGGATGTATGTTCTCTGTGGGACAAAGCCAGAACTGCTGAATAGTTCTTGTAGAGCCCGTTCCTGGCAGCTCATGGCTGTTCTTGGCATCAGCGGTTGGAGCTCTAGCCTTTGGAGCATGTAAACCTGGGTTCCCAGCCGAGAGGCTCCACTAAGGAGTCACAGAATCATAGAATGCTTTGGATTGGAAGGGACCTTTACAGGTCATCTAGTCCAACTCCCCTGCAAGAGCAGGGACATCTTTAACTAGATCAGGTTGCTCAGAGCCCCATCCAACCTGACCTTCAATGTTTCCAGGGATGGGGCCTCCACTACCTCTCTGGGCAACCTGTGCCAGTGCCTCACCACCCTCATTGTAAAAAAAGTCTTTCTTAAATCCAGTCTAAATCTGCCCTCCCTTAGTTTAAAACCATTGTTCCTTGTCCTGTCACAACAGGCCTCGCTAAAAAGTCTGTCCCTGTCTTTCCTATAGGTCCCCTTTAAGTACTGGAAGGCTGCTATAAGGTCTCCCCGCAGCCTTCTCTTCTCCAGGCTGAACAATCCCAACTCTCTCAGGCTGTCCTTGTAGGAGAGGTGCTCCAGCCCTCGGATCATTTTCGTGGCCCTTCTCTGGACCTGCTCCAACAGCTCCATGTCCACAAGAGGGCTGAGGGCTCCAGAGCTGGACGCAGTACTCCAGGTGAGGTCTCACCAGGGCAGAGTAGAGTGGCAGAATCACCTCCCTCGACCTACTGGCAGTCCTCTAACAAGTGAGTATTTCATAGCCACTAATCGAGTGATTTGGTTTTGGATCTTCCTAATTAGCACTCATTAGGTGACTCTTGCATTAATAGAAGTTCAGGAAGCACCATCCCCATTTTACAATGGGCGAAGTCAGGAACAGGAATCTGAAATGGCTATTGAGTAGCCGGTACCAGAGCTGGGATTAAAGTCCAGGGTCCTAGCCCTACCTTTTAGGCATTATATGCTCACCCTTGCTGAGACAGTCATGTAAAGATTTAAATGTCCTTGGCAAGAAGAATGAGAGAAAAAGAGGAGAGCAAAAAGGCAGGCAGCTCTGCAGTGCTCCTTTGGAGATCATCGATAACAATATTTCCCAAACAGCTGATGAGCTTTTCCTTATTTATGGTGTCAATCTGTCTTCCGGAGTTGGTGTTCTCAGCAAAGTGCAGGGCTGGGGAGATGGACTGATTAATGCCATTGGTTTTATCCATCTCTTTCCTGGAGCTTATCAGATGCTGTGAGGCCTTTTGGACTTAATTGCCTTTTGAAAGGCATAATTGCTGACCTGACCGCTGAGGCACCGTCACCAGCACAGCTCCTGGTGAAGCAAAACATCTCCTGCCAGAAGCCGATGAGTCTCAGATGCCTTTGGCTAAATAGGGGACTTATGGTGGAGTTAAACATTAACATCCTTCACAGCTCCCATCTGTTCAAGGTTCAAGAGGGAAGCCATGCTGAGTCAGCCTGGCAGCTGTATTTCCTGCTCCAGCTCTCTCCTCCTTCTGGATGAATCACTCGCTCCTTCTCTCTGCCAGGAAGTCTTAGTCCTGGATGAAACAATAAGCAGGCGGCAGAGGGACACATCAGCTCTCTTGCACCATGTCACTGGAGATCAGCTCCTGCTAACTTGATACCCTGGTGGGTTTCCTGGCTGGCCTGCAAGTAATCTTGGTGCAACAAGAAGGGAAAGTCACAGGTACCAAAAGACCCCCCCTGAGCTGCAGAAGAATTTCCTTCAGCTGTTAGCAACACCACACTCACGCCACACAGCAGGGCCGTGCTCCTTCCAGGCAGCGCTGGGCAATGGGCTGTGAATTCACAGGGCAGCTTATTCTTGTCTTGCTCTTCCCTGCATGGATTGCTTTTATATAGGCACTTTAAATAAAAAGGTAAATCCTTTTAACTGTGGCAGTGTCTAGAGAGTGGCCCAGTAGCAGGGAAGGAGGGTAGGCAGATGAGAAGAGCTGTTTTATTTAATATTATTGCCACAGTATGTACACTCCAGCACTGCCAAGTCTTTGGGCGTAGCCAGAGTCTGACATGGGAAATTGATTGTTCAGTGCTGTTGCCTGGCTGCCTCTTGGAGCTGGAGCTTTGTGCTGTTTGCCTCGCGCTGAAGTGTGTTGGAATAAGACCCAGCAATTGCTGCTCATCAGCTCAGATGCTGCCCGAGGCACCTATCCCATGCTGGTGGGACTTAATTTTGCCTGGAAAGCAAATAGTTTACTTCAGCATCGATGGAAGTTTGTGAAAATGCAACTGCACAATCTCTGCTGAGCTCAGAGCTAGAAACAGAGCCAAAAGTCTCGCTGGATAAAACTTCGCTGTGGTTACAGGCGTCATGGGATCATGTGACGGTGCAGCTGATCTTTCCAACATCCAGCATTCTTGCTTTAGGCCTCTTCTCCTGCGCAATAACACATTTAGAGTTCAAAACATTATCTCCTCGCTAGGGTTGTCATTTACCGATACCAGAATTATCGGTCAGGAGTTCTTGAGAAAACTCCTCTGCCTCTGCTTGTGTTCCTGATTCCCCCAGGCTTCTTCCCAGCGTGCCAGCCCATCCACAAAGCCTTCAGCATCCTGGATTTGGGGATTTCTAAATAGACACAGCTTCTCCCTCCAGCACAAGGCACTCTCTTTCCTACTCAGGACAGCATGCCATGTCTACCTGCTCCTCCAGTGCTTGGGTTCTCAGTCCAGTGAATTAAGGGGGAAATCAGGTCTAAGCTGGACTCTGAGCCCCTTTGAGACGTGTTGACAGAGAAATGTATGCCTTGAAACAACTTGAAAAGAACTCTAGGGAGGGAGAAGAGCAGGAAAGTGTCAGTTGGGAGCTGCCGCCCTCTCCCGAGATCTCTCCTCCTGCGAAGAGCAGGGCCCTGGCTTTTCTGTGACCTCTTTCTTCTTGCAGGATAATGCAGGGTAATGGCAGACAGAAAGTCAGCTGCTCTGCCACAGGGTTAGTCCTCTGGATAGATGAAAGGAAAGTGGTTTGGTGTCCAAATGAATGTCATGGCTTTAAAGAAGAATTAAAGCCAGATGTTTCCAACAGGCCTGCTGAGACCAACCTTCTCTGACATATTTACCAAGCCACCAAGGAGGCCCAGCCAGTGTCTGCAGAGCTCCATGTTGGGAACACCCTGTAATCCCAAAGGCTCCACTGCAGTTGCTGGAGGCACCCTGGCCGTCTGGAAGGATGGCACACAAGAGCTGAGGCAGAGATAGTGCTGCCAGCTCAATATTTATTCAGTGTTTAAAAATATTTATTCCTTACTGATAATGGTGATGGTAACAAGGGTTTAGTAACCAGACAAGATTTAGCATCTTTGGACAAAACACTGGGGCCAAAAGGTGGTCTAGCTCTGCTGGCATTGGCTCTAATTTCAGCTGGGGGCTTGCGGGCACAAGGCAGCGTATCATGGTTAACCGAGTCAGGATATCGTCCCTGTCCCAGGACTGACCTCAGACCCCTGCGGACAGGCTGAGGTTCAGCCTAACAGACAGGTAAAGCTTTTGCTGTGCAGGGACTTCATCAGAACCAGGGAGAATGCATTTTATTCTTGCATCACACACGTGGCGTTTGTATTCAGCTGTGACTGAAGCTAACGACCATTCCAGCGTGGGCAGAACAGAGGTAAAATCCTAGGAAAAGGGAAACTGAATCCTTGCCTCAGCACAATCAGGGAGAGAGCAGCGTTTCCCACTTTGCTAGGGAGTAACCAAAACCTCAGGACTGCTGGGTGTGCGGTTCCAGCTCACACCCAGAAGTAATTAATCTTTTTGCCAGCATAGCTGCTCCAGGCTTCTGACTACAATAGGTATTGCTCTTTTGCATTTGTCGGTCTGCCTGGTGGTTATAACATTCAACTTCTGGCCTCCTAAGGACAAATTCCTGATGCTGTGCCCTCAGCGCTACCTCGAGGTGGAGTTTCCTCTTGCGAAATCAGCGGGTGCTGAAAAAGTCCTCTTGGCTCTGATGACTGGGAAAGGCTTTGCTCCCTCGTCTAGATGTACGTGTCACGGTCCTCATCCTCCCCCTGCCCCATCCTGACTGCTGGGGTTCTTACTGCTCCAGAAGGGCAGGCAGGATGCCCCTGAGATCCAGTGTGCCACTGGATCGCTGTCTTCTGCTGGGGAATAAACGATAAATTCAGAAGGTGCACCCGAAGCAAGCAAAATTAAATAGAGTAGAGGGAAGTTTGGTGGCAGGAAATCCCAGTTTTTACTGGCGCCCGCTCATATCAGATAATTTGACCTCTAACAAAAAATAAATCCCTCTGTAGTCCAATTCCACAAAGCTGGGCAAATGACTGCCCTAAAAAAAGGAGCTTTCTGCCATGCCCTTCGTTTGTTCTCACAATATGACATCTCATTCCAGCGTGCGCCTCAATTCATTCTGCTCTGTAACATCATGGACAGAAGGCACGATTGTTTCTGCTGCGGTTCCAAAACCAGCTGCCGAGAGAAGGCCTTTGGGAGGAGAGCAGTGAGCCAGACAGCAGGCTCCCTGGCAGCGCTGGATGGAGTTCAAGGAAAATTGTTTGCCTCACCACCCTCCTGTAAGTTAACAGTAGATGGTGACTAACAGGAAAGAAACTTCACCGTGGTGTAAACACAAAAATGTTTGTATTTGCCTTCCAGATGGGCATTAATGTTATCTGATTATAGTTTCTCGAGTTGTGTCGCTTCTGCATCGCCTCCTTAGAAGACAGTGAATTATTGTTACGAAGCATGAATTATTTACTAGCTCTATAGACTGGGCCTGGTTTTCCACCCCGTCTGCACGTGAAGCCAATGAGGTTGTGAGTGTGTAAGGACTCTGCCGAAACGGGAAATGTCTTGACGGACGTCCATGGCACTGGCCACTTCACCAGCCGGGCATTTCAATTAAATGGCTGGGTCTTGTGGGAGTAGGGCAGAGCCAACCTCAGGAAAATTATCTAATCGGAGCATTAGCAGTAATTTACATCCCGTCAAGGCCTGGTTTCAGAACCCTGAGCTCCTGGAGGATATCCAGGTACTCAGCAGGTCTGAAAATGAGGCTCAGAAGTCTTTTGTACTGCAATTTCTCTATTGCTTTGATATCTCAGTTTAAAGCGATGAGCACACTAAAAATTAATGAGCAGATTTGGAGATAAAGAGGTCTGTAAAACAGGGATAATACTTAACTGCTTCACAGGGGGCACAAGGATTAATGAGTTAATGTTTGCAAAGTGCTTTGAAGATGAGAAGCGCTAAGTCTGATTACATCTGGTGGGTGAAGCAGATGAGGATGAAGAAGAGGTTCTCAATTCCATCCTCTAGCTACCAGGGACAAGGTCTCGCTAAGTGTCATAATAAATAACGAACTGAAGGCGGTTTGCTCCCGTGCTGTCCCTGGCGGTTTGGAGTCGGGTAGCCCCTGGCAGCAGATGGGTTTCCAGAACAGATTCCGCGGTCTGTAAATAGTCGCTTCTCATTTATTCTGCTCGAAGTTACTTCCTCGGTTTCTGCTACTTTTGTTTGCTTTTCTTTCGTGCGTGTGTCTCTTGGAGATGCCAGTCAGCAAAAAGCCCGCAGAACCTGCCAGCTGGACCCACAATTTGCAGTACGGCTTGTGCTACTGTTCCTAATCTCTTCAACGGACCCCGATTATTTCTTTCGCTGACTTAAACACCCCCGATTTGTGAGACCATAATTGCAGGTAATGGTGTTAAGCGGGGCCTGGGTTCCCTTGCGGGGCAAGCAGCAGCGATCTGCAGCAACATGCTACTGACGGGGACCCTGTGGGCTGAAAACCGTATCCTTCACCCAAACCAAACCCACTGCAGAATGTTTTAATTCTTTAATAGGATACAACTTGATCACCTCAGATCCCCAGAACAACCCTTGTTCCCTAAGTGGGCTGTGATAAGTTTTGTGGATCTTTCCCTTCTAAAGTGAAATGGTTTCAAACTGGTTTTTCCTTGCAGGAGTCCCCTCCATGGCGGTGTTCTCCACTGCTGCCCCCGTGGGTCTGCGTAGCGCCAGCCGGCCGAGGCACACGCGAGCAGGATTCTTGTGTTCAGGGCTTTCGGTAGGTGAGATTTGGCCCTTTCTCCGTCAGTCTGACACTGCAATCTCAGCGGCCTCATCTCCACAACGTGACTATTGAATATGCAGCGCACAGAATAAACCGCTCAGGCTCCAGCGGGCTCAACTGGGCCCTGCCCGTGGAGATGGGCTGGCGTCGCGGCCTAGCCTGACAGAGACACTGCAGTGGATTTCTGCCCGTTCTATATCGGCGCTGTCTGGAGGAAATCCTGCGTCCTGTGACGGTTTTCACCGGAGCCAAGGCTTCTCTCCTCTTCCCAGCCTCTCCCCACCCGTTCCCGGCGGTGGAAGCCCTGGCAGCCGCCCCGGCCCCTTCCCCGCCTGGGGCCACGTCCCCGTCTTCCCCGTCTGTGAGCAAGCTGGGGGTGAAGGGCGCGCCGTGACGGCCGAGGGAGGCAGTCCCGCCCCGGGGGTGCTGGCAGCGGCCTCGTCCCCGGAAACCTGCTCCGGCCTGGCCTCCCCAGCACGCCGGGTGCCACCGGGGGAAGGGAGCGGGGAGGCCGGGCGCTGCCCGGCTCGGCAGTGGCCCCTGCGGGCCGCCGGGGGCAGAGCCGCACCGGGGCTGCGGAGCCCGGGCGGGCCCTGCGACGGAGAGAGCCGGCCCGCCGCTGGGCGGGGGATCCGCCTTCGCTTTGTGGAAGAAAAAAGTATTTTGGATTCTTTCATTGAAAAACCAAAGCAAGCCCCAGGCGCGGGAAGGTCGGAGCCCCCGGCTCTGTGCCTCTGCTCTGCGGGGCAGCCCACTCCCGCCCGCGGGGGGCGCCGGCTCCCCCCGCGCAGTGGTGCAGCCGCCGCGCCCCCTGGCGGAGTGGTTCCTTCCCGCTCCCGCGCGCAGGGAATGGGCCGGGCCGGCACCGCCCGTGCCCCGGAAGCGCTCGGCGTGCTCCGGAAGAGGCGGTGGGCGGCGGAGGGAGGGAGGGGGCCGGGCCCTGGCGGCAGCAGCCGGAGGCGGAGCCCGGGTGTCCTTATCGCTGGCGCTGGCGCGGCCGCCGCCGGGCAGCGGGGAGCGCGGCGCGGATCGCGGGCCCGCCGGCCTGGGCGCGGGCGGCAGGATGCTGCTCTTCGTGGAGGTGAGGCGCGGCGGGGCGGCGCGGGGCCGGGCCATGTGGCGGGAGGCTGCGCACGCCGCTCCGCGCCGCCGGCCGCGCCGGGGGGAGGGGACGGGGCTGACACAGCAAATCCGGGGGCGGCGGGCGCGGGCCTGGCGGGCGGGGAGGGGGCTCGGCGCTCTGGAAGGTTCCGCCGGTGCCGGGGCCTCCGCGTGGGGGCGGCGGGGGGGGGGGTGAAAGGCACCGCGGTGACCTTCCGGGGGAGCCGCCGCACCGCGGCCTGCCGTGAAGGTTACGCGCGGCGCGGGCCCCGGGGCGGCCGGGGCCGCCGCGCCAGCCCCGCTCGGCGGCGGGCGGGACTCGCGGGGCCTCCTGCGCTTCGGAGGGGGGCGGCGGGGAGCGGGGCGGCCCTGGCACCGGCGGGGCGGGCCCGGCCCCGCGCCCCTCGGCAGCACACGGCCGCCGCGCCGGGCTGCACGCCGGCGCTTTCGACTGGGCCCGAGCGCGCTGGGAGCGGCGGCGCGGCCCGGGCGCGGCGTCAGCGTTAAATCCGTTAATTAAATACCCGGGGTTGATGGCGGGGGGGTGATCTACGGCAGCGGGGGGAGAAGGTTCGGCCGGCGCAGCGGCCCTGCCGCTTCTGAGCGCGCCGGGCCGGGGGCCGTGTGGGGGCGAGGAGCCCGGCTGCGAGCGCGGGCGGCCCGTCCCCCGGCGCGGAGGTCAGGCGGGGAGGGCGCGGGGGGCGGGCGGGCCGGTGCGTCCCTCCCGGCGGCACACGGGCTCTTCGCGGGGCAGGGCGGGCGGCGGGCAGCGTCTTGGCCCGGGCCTGGGTCGGCAGCCGCTGCCCGTGCCGGTGCTTCACCTACTGACGGCGTTTGACGGGTTTCGGTGAAGCGGTTTCAGCATTTGCCGGAGAAACCCAGGCAACTGCGCTGGTTCTTTAAACTTTGCGGTAGGTTTTGTCCAGAAAGCGTACAGAGCAAACAGCTGCTGGGTTAATTAAGAGACCACTGAGAGAAGCCAGTCGATCGCTAAGGGTGTATTCACTTGAAGTGTGGTGGTCTTGTACGTGAATAGTGACATATATTCCGCAGTTAAGAACCTCTAAATAAAAAGGCTTGGGAAACACCTTCTCTTTCGTAAACTAATTGCCTCAGTTCTGAACTGAATGTTACTTGACTTGCACTGGGAGGAAAAAAGGTGTCACAAACGCAGAATGACAGGTCTTAAGGATTTGGTTTTACAGTATTTAACTTGAAGAGGAACTGCTCAAGCTGATCGGAGCTGCAGCCCGATGACGGCAGCCAGGAGCTGCGAGCAGCCAACCTCATCCGAGGCCAAGCGTGGCGGAGAGGAGCTGAGCCTGCGAGACGGAGGTGGCCCCTCCGAGCAGCAGGCGTGCGAGGCAGGAACCCGCAGTGGTGTCATGGAGCGGTTGTGTTGTGGATGGGGCTCGGGCTGCTCAAAGGGAGCTGAAGCAAATCAGAAGCCTGCGAAGCCAGGCAGCGCACGTCCGGGTGTTTAGTGAATCCTTTTATAGCACAAACTTGACTTACTTTGGTAGCTTTGTTTGATCTCCTTTCTCTTCCACCGATAGCGTTGCGAGTTAGTTTCTGTGACCTTCATTCAGGAAGCATCGATAATGTTCAATTTTGAGCTCCTGAGGACAGTCCGGAATTTCCGAAGGTGCCTTTTCGCTGCCAGGACAGGGAACTTGAGCTCTTGACCAGGTGTTCTGAAACACTGCAGTCGGATGCTTGAAAGCAGACTGCAGCGTTTATCTCGGGATCTTTGGGGTTGCCTGAAAACTAAGGTACAGAACAGGATTGTGTTAGAAGTCCTGAAGCTTCCGAGAGGATTAGCTGGCTTGCTTTAGCTGTCAGCGTTATATTTTAGACTTAAGTGAAGTGTGCACGTGGCGATTGTGAATCGATTCCTTCACAGTGTGCTCAGTGGAATGCTGTTTTCCTTTAATATCTTCTAGCTCAAAAAACTTGCTGCAGCGAGGGAACGGTGTAGGGCTCGTGCTCTTTTTCACGCATTAATGTTTGGGGTAGGTCTTGTTTTTCACTTGCAGCCGGGGCCAGCATGCTGTTAACAATTGATAATGAAGGTGCTTTGGGAATGTTATTAAATGCATTGTGAAAAACTTAATTGATAATGGCTTGCTGTGCCTGCTTTGGGTTTTGGTCAGTTGGGTATGTGTTCCTAATTCATTATATTAGTAATTTATTGGGAAAATTGAAATCTGTGCATTTCAGGTGGGTGAAACGCTGCCCTAATTGTTGCCAGCGATGTTTCCTAGCTAGAAAACCAGGACTGTGTGAAGCACTGAGTATTGCTGGCCCTCTTTTTTAGCAGGTGAGGCTTCCTGCTTCCCTCTAGGTGACAGACCCCCCACATTGTCTCTGTTCATACAGAAGGGATGGACACCGTTGACACAAGTGAGGGTGGTACTATCTTCCTACGGCACAACTGCACGTTTGCTTTACCGAGGGGTAAAGGAGGCAGCCCTAGTCCTCGGGTGCTTGTGCTGGCTAATGAAAAGAACGTGCTGCAGTCAGTGCAAGTAACGCTCTGTGACCATTAAAGTTCACGCGTGTTTTGAGAATTACCTGGGCCGTTCAGAGTACCGAACCGTTCTTACGTGAGATCCATCAGTCAGCTCCAAAGGAGTTCTGCGTGTTGCTTTTGGTGTGACAGCAGCTTCCTCTCTTTTTTTTTGGTTTGCTTCGCAGCCTGGGTGAGCTTTGGAAAGGTGACAGGTAACTGCACTGGCGCGTGTCTGAGTCCGCTGCAGATGCTTCTTTCCCTGCCCGTCGCGTCCCCCGGCCAGCACAAGGCTTCTCTTTGCCAGCCTCCCATAGGTTTGCTGACCTTTGGGTTTTTTCTATCTGCTTACATTTCCAGTTCTGGAAAATGTTTAGATTCTCACCTCACGAGTTTTATGAAATTCTCTTCTAGATTTTTCCCTTAGCTTTCCTTCTAGAGAGTCCGTCTGCTCTGGGAAATCTGTCACAAGCTCAGTGTTAAGATTTGGGTTGCAGGGTAACTTGAATTAATATTGAAATAGAATGCTTTAAAAGAAACTCTGAGTACTTTCATTTTTGTTGGCTTAATTGAATCTGTTAAATGTAATTTAGACTGTTGCAATAAGAAAAATATTCTTTGCCATCCTTTCAAAATGATGCTTCGATAGTAAATTTTGAGGAATTGCTGGAGGAGAATCTTTGATTCACATTTGCCGAAAGTGAGGTAAACTAGAGGGAAGCTCTGCTGAGGAGGACAGCTTTGTCAGCGCGTGGATACCAGCGAGTGTTCCTAACCTTTGTAACTCTGTAAAGCTTTAACCTCATCATGAAAGTTCCCGATAGCAGCTGGGAGGATTGTTCTGCAGCCAATCAAAGGGGCTCGGTATTTGTTAGCCTCAGTTAAATAAGCAAGAATTGATATTTTGGCCTTCTCTTCAGAAGAGCCGCGTGCCAGAATGGAGTGGCGCTGCTCCTGGCACATAGCAGACTGTATTTTTAAAAAGCTTATGTAAATTAGGGACTTTCTATCCTCTCAGAGTCCATGGTGTCTTGCTATTAAGATGGATGACATCAGGGCCGGGTCTTGCAGAATTGCATTACATGTCATTAAGTCTTTCTAGAACAAAGAGGAAGTAGCCCATGCTCTGTTTCAGGTGTGTATTTCAGCCGTTGTATTAATAGCCCATTCATCACTTTATCAGCCTGAATCTATTTAGTTTCTTAGCGCTTTTCACTTGGACCTGTGATTTCTGAACTCCTGTGTTACCACGTGTGCTGTTCGGTATTTGCTAAAGCGAGTAACAT
This sequence comes from Ciconia boyciana, assembly GCF_034638445.1. Taxonomy (NCBI): domain Eukaryota; kingdom Metazoa; phylum Chordata; class Aves; order Ciconiiformes; family Ciconiidae; genus Ciconia; species Ciconia boyciana. The sequence continues at coordinate 1,297,408 of NC_132960.1, read as the reverse complement.
CTTCTGCCGTACTCAGGGTTGCTTTTTACTTCTGATCAGCTCCAGAAGTGTAGTAATCTCCCTAAAGTGTTTCAGTTTCACTTTATCATACTTATTCCTTAAAATTACTTTCAGCTTGAGCTAAACGCTAACCTCAAAGATGTAAGGTAGTGAGGCAGTGTTTATTTTTATAAAATAATGAATCATCTCCTGCATGTGTCTTATCTTTTTTGCTTTGATGAAACATAAATTCAAGGAAATGGCATCTGCTGGTTTTCAGTTCTTGAGCAGGTACCCACGCTGACAGGTATGCTGCGTCCCAGGGGTGACGAGCAGTTGAGCCGAGTTAAGTTTTGAACTTGCTGAACTGCATCGGCAGTGAGAGTATGTGGGTGCAACAGGTTACCAGGTTTTTCTTCTAAGGTTGTTTTGTTGGAGAACAACTACTCTGAAAACGAAGAAGGGAAATGTACCTCTGTCCTTTCGCACTGAACTATTTCTAGTTCTTCTTTCTGTTTCCAGCTATATTCTTCTGCTAAGACTAATGAACAAAAGGGGGAAGGCTCCGTCACTGTGTGGATTAAATCAGCGGTGCATGGGGGATTTTGAATCCCAAAGAGGGCCTTGCAAAAGTTCTGATCTTTGTTTCTTCTTCTCTCGTGGTTGTCTTGAACCTCTCCGGTGTTTGGAGGCTTTTCGTTACTGAATTTGGGCTTCCAGCAAATGGCTTTGGAACTAGGTGTGACCTTGGCAGAGGAATTATCTCTAAAGCTATTGCAACTGCTTCCTTATCCTTTTGCTTTATGTTTGAGGCCTGGTAGTAAGCCACTCCTTAATTTCAGAATCCAGGAGGCTGGTCTCTGAAATATCAAACTTCCTTATTTGTGAATTTGTGAGATAGGAGCTAGGATTAATGGCTTTCGCCTTTTAAATTCAAGCAAATGGCGTGAATGAAGTGGACTACCTATCGTTCAATGTCTGAAGGAACCTGTTCGGAGGAAACTGTTTTAGTTCCTTGTAGGGTGTTAGGAATTCTTGGGAGGAGAATTTCTGCAAAAGCATAGTTTTCTTGTCGGTGTGGAAGTAGTTTTGTCATGGTAGAGCAAAAGCCATTACAATGTTTATCCTCTGTGCTGTTGCTGGGTTATCAGACGCCTTACTCGCATGCCTTTGAGCTTCTGAGCAGCCGTCAGGAGGGGACCTTGGAGGGCGCCATCTTTTGCTGTAGAAATAAGTGTCTGTCAGGTTCCAGGTTGGAATTGAGCTATTTCTCTTGTCCGTCTCATCGTTTACGCTCTTACTCTAATTATGGCCGTTGTTGCCCAGTCTCAAAGTGAGATGATCCTGTTGCGCCCTCCCAGCAGGCTGCGATGGTGTGTATGTTTGTCTTGGCACTTCAGAAACTGTAATCTCCTTGGTTACAGCTTTAAGAAAATTATTAGCATACACTGATGTGTGTGAGGTGTAGGTAAACTCATGGGGAAATCGGGTAGTACTTGGGTAAGTTCATGAGGAATCCTGGCATAGCACAGGTGATGCTTGGTTAGTATAGATGTCACTAATTCAGTAAGTCATTAGTTTCTTCTCCTTGAAATATGTTTTTTTTACCTTCCTTTCTAGGAAGGGGTCTGGAGGAGGGAAAATTTCCCTTTCTGGTGAAAGGGGACTGGAGCATTATGACAGTCAAGTCTTTAAAAGCTTGTGAGTTACCAGAGTCCTTGACGGCTAGCCGCTTCCTCTGCTGATGTTGTCGGATGTCAATAAAGAGAGGTTGAAGGCAACACTTCTTATGGAGGTAGAAATGAAATACTTGGAAAATACCAAGGATTTTCCTGTTTTGATTAATGAAAAATCACATAGGTGCTTAATAGCTGGTTAGACACTTGAGATGTGGAACTCTAGAAAATCACTAAATTCACCTATATTGTCTGGCTTGACTTCTAAAGCATCATGGGATTATTTTTCCTAATAAAAGTGTTCTGGTCTCTTCAGCAGGTAACATCGAAAGGTGCTGGCTTAAACCCTAACGCAAAAGTGTGGCAAGAAGTACCCCAAGGGAGTGGTGAGGCTGTGCCACCAACAAATGGCGCAGAGCACTCATGGCAAGAAACAGCGGCTGCACAAGGGACTCACGCCGAGGGTGAGTTGTCGTGGGCCCAGGGTGAAACACTAGCTGTGATATGTCCCTTGCTAGATAGTGCTGAGGGATCTCTGTAAGAGTTCAGCAGTGAGAAGCAACCTCTTGCTCTTGTCCTTGAGGTCGTTAGTGCTGATGTAGCAACGAGTATGAACGTGAGAAAGCAGTAGGCAGGTTATAGAGATTACAGGCCTGACCGGTGAGCTTTGGTTTAGGGATTCAAGGTGTCCAGAGCTGCGCTAGGACAGAATACTTCAGCAGGTAACAGGATCTGAGGGGCCCGGTGATGACTGAGTAACGCGCTAAGAGGGAAACAAGATGCTAAATGTGTAGAAATGGACTCATGACTTGTATTGTTCACCATTGCTGCACTTTAGCGTACACTTGACCCTGTGAACAGGAAGATAAGATCTGAGGGCCACCTACAATCCTGGTAGATCACTGAAGGTGCCGCTGAGAACTGTTAGACAGTAGCGCTTGTACTGGAGTGAGAACTGCAAAGCATCTATGATAAGCTCCTTTCAGTTTAGTCTATTCCATGTCAGTCCCCATTTTCCATACTCACCATGTGGTCAGTCCTGTTGTCCAGAACTAAATATTCAAATGGTTTAACTCTTCTGATTTGGCTTAGAGTTGATATGAAGCCAATTGTATAGCTGAGGTTACTCAAAATACGGCAGAGGCCTGTTAAGTAGGAAGCGGAAGATTCCTTGGAAAAAGGTTTAGGAAAACTTAGGGATAAAGAAGGAAGGATTCACATTTGTGTGCCCTGTCAAAAGTTTCTGGTAAGTCAGCAGAAGTGAAGAGAGGGTACTGAGCTTGTGCATTGGCTGAGAGAAACTCATTTGTCTCTTCATAACAATGTGAAGCAATCATGGCAGTGTTATGCTGCTGGAAAATTAACGGTAGTTTTTCCAAATAAGTTGTTCTTGCTTTTAATTTCTGATGTAAGTAGTTGAATAGTATCACTTCTCAAAGTATGTTTCCTAGTGGATTCGTCGTTAGTGTGGAAAAGATCTAGCAGAGCAGTTGATTTTTTTGAACAATCTCCTTTGCGTGACTGTCAGATTAAACTGACATTGCACTTGTTTCTATCTCAAGCAGCTGTGGTGAAGACTAAGCTGAGGTGTCCTGAATAAGAGATTGGCCAATTTCAATGTCATTCCACTGTGGTTTATAACAATCACCAGGTGCTCCCGAGTCCTTTATATAAATAAGAATCATGTAATGCGTCGAAGTGATGTAAGCTATTTTAGTGCTTTGTTTTTAGGAACCTCGTTCAAATACTTTAAATTTCAGGTGGAAAGCCCATTTTTTAGATCCTCTGCCACTTTGGGGATCTTACAATTTCACAATCCTGTTATTTACTTTTCCCCGAGACCCTAGTGCAAACCAGAAGATCTTCCTGAAATTGGAGAGGTAGAAAGTGCTCTCCAGTACAAAGTAGGCGCTGAAAGTCTAAGAAATGTGACCTAAGTCTAGACACTTCCAGTTACAGCATTCTCGAGTATTTGTTTTAATGTTAGTAGCCAAAAGTTTTCAAATGGAAAATGTTCTGAAGGCTATAGTAGGTTTTCTGTTGATGTGTTCTTTTGCCAGGTAACATAGAGATTTCAGAGGATAGCTGCAAGCAATATGAAGTGATGTATTCCTCATCTTGTGAAGCCACAAGAAATGGCACTGGAGTTGATGAAGCATCTGCAAATGGAATTGTCCTAGCAACTGAAGATCTCGGATACCAAATCTATGAAGTGTCTGGTGAGTATTCAAGTTACAATACCACTGTCAGTGTCTGTAATCCTCTGAAGCCTGCTGCAGTTATGATGTGACTTGCAAATCCAGAGTAGGAACTTCGAAATGTTCCATTCGGTGCATATTCAAGAAGATCCAAGCCTGCCATAGCACTTGGCTGAGTAGGTGAAAACCATGGGATCGAAATTGCTTTGAGAACGTGTAGTATGGTGGTCTTTAAGCGTGTCTCATGACCGTTTCCTCTTGGTCTTACCCAGAAGGATTAATTCTTTTATTGTACAATTAAATGTGTTCTTGCATTGTATTCTTCCCATGAAACTGAGATCTGATGGTGAATGTGGTAACTTTTAGGTGAAGGCAGCTCCACTGTGTCCACAGAAGACATTAGAGAATGTTTGAAAAAACAACTTGAATTCTGCTTTTCACGGTACAGTACAGTTAATTCAACTTTGTATAAACCCTTTATTAAAATTGTTGGCAATTTTTTTCCCTTTTTTGGCTTGATACGTGCTGTCATCTTCATAAAATGTTAACTGTGAGTGAGAGTTGGTTGCAATATGAAACAAGAGTTGCTAAAATGCTGTAGAAACCCTGGGGTACCTTCTGGCTGTTTCAGTCCTGTCCATGCCTCCTTGTCCTTTAGTGAGAATTGAATATGACTTCTGTGCTTCACACTTTTAAGATGTTGAAATAATTTAGCTGTGTATTACCAGAAGAGGTCTCTTTGGCAAGATTCTTTTTGCAGACTAACACCTTTGCAGACTAAAAACTTTGCATGCCAAGCACCGTAACTTCCATTAAGTTTTTTAATTATCTTCTGCTTTGTGTTGATCTGCTAGGATTTTTTTCCAGGAGAGAAAATCCGAGTACATTGTGGCTAGAGTTAGCTGTGAATGGTATTGGTGAATATTTAAACCTGCAGTTATCCTGCTTTTTTGAGGCTTCTGTAAGTGAAGTTCTGGATTTTTATAAAATAGTGGACTTCTGTCTTTTTAGTGAGAATCTTTCAAAGGATCTCTACTTGATGTCTCAAATGGACAGCGATCAGTTTGTTCCAATATGGACAATTGCCAACATGGAAGGTATTAAGAAGCTGACAACTGATATGGACCTTATTCTTGAAGTTTTGAGATGTAAGTCTGGGTGTTTGGTGGCTGTATTAGTAGAACAAAGGATCCTTCTTTGCTTTAGAGAAGTGTATTGGTGTCTCAGCTGGTTATGGCATACTGTTCTGGTAAACGGTGACGGGAGCCTCGTTCTGCAGAGATGTTTGAATAAGTGGCTGTTCCAGGCTCCTGAATTCTAGTTATGCTTTAATAATAATCTGCCTGAATCTGCCCCAGTAAGAGGCTACCCGAAGACATTGCTAGCAGTGAAAGTCTTATTCTGGGAGTAAACCTAGTCTTCTGATTCAGTGCAACAGTTTACTAGAAATGATAAAACTAGAAAAAGCTTATTAGAAAAAGTTAGCTAGAATTCTTCTGACATGCTGTCCTGTGCTGGTTCTGCACATGGCTTCTTGTGGAAACAGTTGCAAGTGAACTTTCTAAGTCTTTATTCTGACTTGATTTCCTTCCTCTTATCTGAACTTCTCTTAGGGCTCTGTCTAGGAATGTTTTTGTATCCTCTTACTTGAATTTGAGCTGGGAGAGAATTGAATTTGGGACTGAGCATTTTAGATATCTGAGCTGTAGATGGAGGCAACATCAGACAAACAGCTAAAACGTGCTGAAAATCTAACAGACTATAGCTGATAAAACAGTCCTTTACCCTGAGTTCAAGAAATCTGGCTTCTTAAGCAGTCCATCGCAGTTCTTTGTGACAAGTTGGATAATGGCGTCTAGTCCTGCTGAGATGTTTTGCAATGCACAACGTCCAATATTAAGCCAACTCTTCTATTTTAATTTTAGCTTCTCCTATGGTACAAGTGGATGAGAGAGGGGAGAAAGTTAGACCAAACCACAAACGATGTATTATCATTCTCCGTGAGATCCCTGAAACAACACCTATAGAGGTAAATAAATAGAAAAGAAAGAAATAAAATCCTGTGGATGTTTTTGGAAGGTATCTTCAACAGTCCTTCAAACAGCAACAGGAAGTGTTGTTTAAAAGGTCAACTGGTATTTAATTTGATTAAACACAGATATTTTTCTTGTAAACTACATAAGTAATTTTTCCTGCCTGGATGTATTGTCAAAGAAGCCAAAGCAAAAACTTGTTGTCATTGTTGTCCCTTCCCATTATTTACTAATGTATTAAAATGCTCTTCAGTAAACTTTTTTCCACCAAAAATTGAGCTAGCTAGGCTTTTCTGGAAGGCAGTTTGAACTGGTCTCTTTTCAGATCCAAAAATAAAATCAGTCCAGGGCATAGCTTGGAATTCAGGCTGAATTTTTGTCACAGTGGTAACTTTACTTGAAGTCAGACGGTTGTTTTGGCAGCAAGAAATGTTACTAAACATTTCTCATTCACTGTGACCCAGTGTGAGCTGAGCTCATTATGTTCAGAGAAGGGAGGATAATAAAATTCCTACTGATATTTGGCTAACAGAATGATTTAGTTCTTTGTTTTTTAAAGTTGTAACACAGGGTGTTTGTCTACTAGCATTTTTAATTAGTTCTTTAATGCAAACCTTGAACAGCTGCTTTGCCCTCTCTTTAAAATCTGATTATTGCAAAGCTGTCAGGTTGCCTTGATTTAGAAATGTTTCTTAGAATCATTCTTGTCTAGATGACTCTTCTGATCAAAGCCATGTTTTTGCTACCTCCTTCATATAGAAGTATCACCAGTTCTACACTGATCTTGATTTTCTTACCAGATGGGCCTGCCGCTTTTTATTTGGGGAGCTCAGTAGGCTGGGATAGTATTCCTGGGTTCAGAAACAGGTAGAGGATAATGTGGTGTCTGGCAGACCTGTCGAGGGAATGAAGGAACATCCCTGATCAAGGGAAAATTGCAGCTGAGGAGCTGGAGTGTCACTTGGTTGGTTTAGTGTCCCATTTACAGCTTAGCGCTAGGTCCCCTTAACTGCCTGACTTCTTCTCTCCCCTAGGAGGTTAAGGCTCTGTTTAAAAATGAAAACTGCCCCAAAGTGATAAGCTGTGAGTTTGCTCACAACAACAACTGGTACGTTACATTCCAGTCGGATACAGATGCGCAACAGGTAAGGCTGCCTTCAACTGTTAATGACATCTCGGTTTTGTTATTAATACTTCCCCTACTCAAGAGAATGGCACGTGTGCTTCCTGCAGCTAAAAGAAATGTTTATTTACTGGTCCCCCTTTTGTTATTTTAAGAGGTTATTGGCAAATTCTAGTTAATGGAGAAAAAAGCTGAGAGATTGTAGGGTTATAATTCCCTTGTCTGCCTCTTGCCTCAGTACTCTCTGGCCATAACTGATGTCTCGTATCCTGAATTTGAAGTGTTAATGAATTTAGCTGGGCTAACAGGGAAGCACATTGCTACACATTCATGTTAAATTGTGTGATATCCTTTGAGAAGTACAATTTTATCAAGATGTTCTAATGTTAATCTTTTTTGTATTTGCAGGCATTTAAATACTTAAGGGAAGAAGTGAAAACCTTTCAGGGCAAGCCAGTAATGGTAAGGCTGCTTTATATGGGGTTTCTGTTTGAATTGAATTATATATTGTTTCTATTTGAACGATAGTATGCATTTGTGGGGAGGAACTAAGGAATTAGCAGCAGGATAGTTCATAGCACTTGCTCTGTAGGCTGTTAACTTGAATGAGGTCACAGGTAGCTTTGAAAAATTACAGTTCAGTGGCTGCTGGTTATTCACAGTGCTGCTTCCCATGAGGTGTGAAATACATTCCTGTTTTGTCTTCCCTTCTCCGCTTTCCCCAGAATCTGGGTCTGCAGAACTCAAGAGAGGGACTCTTGCCATCATGAGTCTCTATCTTGAGTTAGCTGCTCTACAAATAAGGCTGAAGCAAGCTGTTAGTACTGTGAGAGGAACTGTCAAAATTCCACTATAGAAAGCAGTGTTTCTTTTAAACCTGACAGATTCTCTGTCTAAAGCAGCGTGCATGTCCTTCTCTTTAGCACGCTGTAAGAATGTAATCTGTGTTGATTTTTAGCAGAGTTTTTATTTGTAAGCAGTAATCAACCTCCTTGCTCTTCACATCCCTTCTGTTATCATTTCAGTAGGCAAGAAAGACTCCGTGTCCTGCTTCTCCTTTTCTCCCAGCTAATGTATGTGATGTGATTTGATATCTTGCAGGCAAGGATAAAAGCCATCAACACATTTTTTGCTAAGAATGGTTACCGGGTAGTGGATTCCAGTGTCTATACTCAGCCAGTTCAAACACAAGCACAGTTTGCCTCGCCACTGTTTATGCAGCCTGTATATAGTCCTCAGCAGTACTCTATTTACAGCATTGTGCCTCAGACGTGGTCTCCAAATCCTGCACCTTACTTTGAAACACCACTGGTAAGTAACAGCTGATGAAAATGAGGGGAGGTAGCCTGCAATGTCAGTAATAATTCGGTTAATGAATCAATAGGGTTAGTGGGTTTTTCAGCTGTAGTATGCACAAGTTTTCCGGTCAGATCCCTCTGTTTTATGACACTTCATGTTACGCCATGGGCCTGATAAAGCAAGACTGTCAGAGAGGCTGCATGTCTCACCATTGGCTGCCATTTATTTCAAGAAATGTTGGTGTGAAATTCCATTATCCAGTAGCTAGTGTTCTGGAAGAGCTTTGTAGCTCTTCCAGGAACAGGAGGACTCTGATGCTAAAGTAGATGTGCAGACTGTTAACCTGGTGGGGTTTTCTCTTTAGGAGTAAGCTTACAACATACTAGATATGGTAGCCCAGCATAAAAGTACAAGCAGACTAGATGAATAACTGCCGAAGCTGATCTCATAAAACTGCAAACGTTTTTCTTTTTAGTTCAGTCATTGAGACTGTTCTGTCTGTTGCAGGCCCCCTTTCCTAACGGTGGATTTGTGAATGGCTTTAATACACCAGGATCATATAAAACAAATGCTGCTTCTTTGAGTATAGGTCGCCCATTCCATAGAAATCGGTAAGATAGCTCTGTCAGTTGTTTGCTCTCTGAGAACTTTCAGTATTGAGATCCTGAAGTGTTCCTTGCACTTGTAAAATGTAGCGCCTTCTGATGGGACTAGGTTACTTATTTTGTTTATCAAATATGTATGACGTTTTTCAACTTGATTTATAAAATAAAATTAAAATCAAGGTGGCAGCTTAAGATCCTAAAATAATGGACATATGTGCCGGAGAGAGCAAAGGTAACTCCTTTAACAGCCTCAGAGGAATTTCTGCAGACAAATAAATAACTTTCTCTTAAGGTAATACTTCTAATTATGTTTGTTATACGCAGATTATAAACTCCTGCAGCACAAACGTAAGCTTCTCCTGTTGTGTGATTAGTCTTGCAGAGAGCCATTCAGTTTATGCAGCTGAGAGTTGCATGCCCTGACTGCTGTATGCTAAAACTGCTTGATGCTGAGTCTGTTACTATAATTTATTTGCTTTATCCCCATCTTTCCTGATAACCGTAAGGACTCAGATATAAACACCCGGGAGGAGGACATAGCTTTATATTTGCTGGAACAGTACTCTGTAAATACAACGGAGTAGTGATCTGTTTGTGTGGGTGGAAATTGTTTTATTTGCAAGCTCTTTCACAGTATTCGGCATGCGGGCTGGTAGCATGGGAATTGCTTTTTATACTGTTTGAGAAATTGGTTGACAACTGCCCGCACCGTAAGTGGTTTTGTGATGCAGTTAAGGTTTGTGGCTGTTGGCAGAAGGTGAACTTTGGAATTTGGTCTGCGGTGACTCAGCAGAGTCTTAGTACAGGCTGTGAAGCTGGTAGTATGACTCTACTTGGAAGTCAGGGCAGCTGATTCAGTTACAGCTGATCAGCTCTCAACGAAGATATTTTTATAAAGGTTTTTTTTTTTTTTTTGCCTTAAATTGTGCCCAAACTTAAAGCCTGTAAAATTCTCACATATAGGGATCCCCTCAGAAGTATGGATGCTGAAACTGTACAAGAATTGTGTGTACCCAGATATTAACATCTTGAAATGCCCACAAGTTCACTGCTGCCTTGTAGAAAACATCTGTATAATCCTTAAGCTTTTAAAACTCTTTTGGTTATGTTAAGACTTTCGTTTGTGAAACTTCAGTCATTGCGAAGTTAGAGCTTTAGGGTCAAGCGTGTACAGGTTCTGCTGGTCTGTCTTGGTTGGCTTATCTTTCCTGCCAATCTTGCTCAGTCTTTGTGCTAGTACAAAGCTCTGTTTTTGTGGTAATAAATCTTCATATTCTGGAAGCCGATGTTAGTTATGCTTCAGCAGGATTCCTGTGCAAACAGGAGACCTGCTGAGGTAACAGTGAGGCACAGCCCTGAAGGTTTGGCCCAGTGATGATCAAGTATCGCGCTAAGAGAGAACAGGTCCAACAGTCGACTGTCTGGGCAGCCTGCACTTCATGCTTTTCCTTCTTTTTGCTCTCTCACATCATCTCTCCTTCTCTCTGCTTTTTTTTCTTCTTTATCTTTCCTTGTCTTTTCTGCTTTGCTCTTCTGCCCAGACAAGATTGTGGCCTTCTCAATGACGGGTAAGATTATGAGATCTGAGGGCTGAATAATGACTTGAGAATCTTCCATTTTAAGAATGAATTGAACAAAATGGAAGAATTTAGTTAGCTTACCTCCTTGTCCCTATGGTGTTTGCTGATGGAAAACCTAACCTTATTGGGGCCTTAAAACTGGTTCTTAATGCTTCCTGAAGCTGTGAAGTATGAATTAATCTTTGTTCAGCGTATTTTCTCTTGAACTGCAGAAGAGCTCATTTGGAGAGGTTCATCCAGCTGCTGCTTTTGGGTTTCTGTCCTGGCTCATTAAAGTTGATTTGTTTTGTCATACAGGCAGTTAATAGTTAAGTATTGGATTTTTCTCTGTAGCTAAACATTTGTTGAAGCTGGTCATGTTTATTTTGCCCTGATTTGTTGCAACATCCTTGTGGGAAAGGAAGATTGAGTCTTTGTAACAGAGAATTCTCAGTGCTAATATTGGTTAAATTGATATTCTTCTGTCCAGCCATCTAAAACGCAACTTAAAATGTCTTTGGTAAAGCAGACTAATTTGACCACTCAAAATTGGGCTATTAAAAGGTGATTTTTGTTCTGCTTTCTGGTTACATGTGAAATGCCGCAGAACTTCCAGCTGTTAATTGCAAGGCTATGGAGAAGTCCATCAGATAGTGGTGGAGTTCATTTTTAAAATACCACAGGATGACGGCTGAGCAGAAGGGGGAATGTGCTGCTGCTACAGCCACGTCACTTACTGCTCTTCGGATTTAGTGCTAACAAATGACAATTTGTCATTTGTTGAATTCTCCTATTTTGCTTTCTTTTCCTCCCAACTTAAATTCTCTGACCAAGTGGGAGAGAACAAGTTTATTGGTGGAAGCTGGAAGGCAACCACCTCTTTGTTAGGCAGTCTAGGGTCTGTGGCATCCACAACATGCCTTTCCGTATTCACTTAGCTTAAAGAAATGAGAAGCTCCATGATTTATGGTCTGTTGAAAGAAAGGACCCTTCCTCAGGCTGCTCCTTGGTTACTTTCTAAGAGATCGTGTAGTCAAGTGAACTCCTCCCGGACAGGAATCATACATTGGCTGGCAGTGGGAGAATTTCTTCTGATTGCATGGAATGTTATAGTGAGATTGTTTAAAAACAATAAGCATGCAAAATCCTCCTTCTGTCCTTAAATTATGAGATGTGCAGGGTTGACCAGAGGAGAAAGATATAGTTTAAGGTCCTTGCCGAAGCTGGTTGGTGCTGCATGGAAAAGACAGCGAGGTGCAGAAGTGGAAAATAGTCTAAGGCACCTGAATGCTGCTCCAGAAAACTGTTCCGTGTTATGGTAGGTCAGAGTTTTTCTGGGTACTTCTGCGTTTAGGACCCTGAGCCTTAACTTACAGAAACACTGAGCATGCACGGCTGCGCTGATGTTCAAAGGAAATACAGCTTTAATGCTGAATAATCAATAACTGGGTAAAATGTCTGGGGTATTGTTAACTGCAGAGTCAGTGTTGCGGGTGTTTGAGAACAAGAACAGTGAGACTTAAGATCCTGGCTTTTCAAGCTCTTGGGGAGGTGGGCTCTCAGCTCCCCTAGCCTTATCTCCCCTGTTCTCTTCAGCCTGTTTAGTCATCAGCTACTCCTGGCTTCTCGTTTCAGTTCAGTTTTTTTGCTTGTGGCCAGATGGGTTTGTTCCCCAGGCTTGGCTTAGTTCTCCAGATCACTTTCCAATACCCTGTGCCCATGCTGCAGGCCCAGACAGAGGAAGAATCCCTCTTTGGGTTCTTTCTGGCTCTTCTACCATCCCTAGGTTGTGGGGGGGTTTTGTTGGTTGGTTTGGTTTTTGGGTTTTTCCCCCCCTTTGGTACCTGTTGGGCAGTGATCTCGATGTTTTCTTCAAATGGCAACACTTGACAGGAAGGGGAGGTTGCAAGAAAACTAGAACAAAAGGAGTAGATGGAGGTAAGGAAGAACAATTTCTTTGTTCTTGACAAATGTATGTAGGAAACAACTTCTCTGATGGAGTTCCTGAGCTCCCCCTTTCTTGTCAGCTATGGATTAACTGTAGTTGGTGGTAGTTTTGCATCTTGTTCTTTAAACTCTGGATTACACAGCTGCTGCTCTGTGTCCTGCAGTGTGAAGCCTCATTTCCGATCGTCTAACAGCTCAGAACATGCTGTGGAGGGTCCAGCTGCTGTCAGTACCATGCCAATGGGGGATGGACCACTGAACAGAACCAACTCAAGGAATTTTGGTATGGAGCGACATAGCAGTACGTTAACTGGGCACCAAGACCAAGGTTATTCCCAGAAGGATTCTCCTACCGCACAGATGGAGCAGAATGGCGATTATGGCATTGGCAGGGGCAGGTAAAGAACTGTGCGCGCTGCTTTTTGCTGTAACGCAACAATGCAGTTGGGACGTGGTGTTGGAGGTTCAAATGACTTGTGTGAGCCAAGGATCATCGATCACTGGCACAATATATGTTTCTGTAAAGACTGACCAGGAGAAAACTGACACGTAAATAAATCAGGTGTGATAAATACTTAACTGGGAGCATGAATGCTTCCTGCTTGACTGTACAGCTATGAGTTATTCTGACAAACACCGTGCGGTAAGAGAGTGAGGTGTCTTTATTTCAAAATAACCGCCTGATTTGTCCCTAGAATGAAAACAGTTGCTGAAGTTAAGTTGGTATTTGTATTGCTGTAAATAATAAGCAAATCCTCGGCTGGGGAATTTGATGCTCCTCAACATTGTAAGATCAACTGGTTTTATCTTTTTTCTGTTAATTCAGGCTTTAGACACTTAAAAATAAGTGACCAAGACAGATATGTGAGAAATCAGATGAATAAGTTTATTACTATAAAATTATAGGATACGATTCTATAATATTATAGTCTAATTGTCACTGTGCTTGTTCAGCTACAATGCTCTAGGGTACCTCCTCCACAAGGAGAGAAAGGAGAAATTGTTTCCCGTATTGGCTATGTTCCAAGAGTGTAAGAGCTTTGACCCCTCCTGAAGATGGAGAACATCCCAGAACTGTATCTTGAGAAACATCAGTAGGCTGCTGTAAATCCCCTGCCACAGGCTCCCCTTTGTGCAGATGAGTGCGCGCTTCAGCTAGATGAATGCACTTACTGACTTTTTTTTTTGCCTTTAAAGGAGGAACGTTTTCAGAGGTCGGAGGAGACGAGAAGATGACCGGGTTTCAGTAAGTTCCACTTCCCTTACTGCAAGGAGTTGCACAAAGTGCAATGTGTTGGCTTTGTGTTTATTGAAGGAGTAGCATAGTCCTTAAATTCTCAGATTACACTGTGGGTCTTCATTGTTTCTAGGGAATTCCCTGACACTTGCCCAGTGCTTTTAATGCTAGGCGTTATGGCTCTATTAATGGGTATTTTCCTTCTCTAGAGACCTCAGCCTTCAGCAGAAACAAAGACTCAGACACCAAAGTTTGACTTGCTAGCATCAAATTTCCCACCTTTGCCTGGCAGCACAGCAAAAATACCGGGAGAGCCTGTGCTGGAGAGCAGGATGTCCGATATCGTTAAAGGAGTCTGCAAGGAAAAGGTACCCGCTCTTTTCTCTGGCACGCACACAGGAGTAGGTGTATGCTGTGTCTCCCTTCTCCCCTGCTTAAAGAATCGGTTTGTTAGAGCTGCACGTCAGAATGCTTTAAGCCCAAACATCATATTATGTTTGTTAATATAGTAGTGCATTTGCTGTCTTTCTGTTCTTGGATTTCCTTGGCTTTTTGCGGGTGTTTAGCTGAAGCTTCTGTAATTACACTGTTGTAAGCTCAGTACTGTTTTGGAATAAAGCAGGCAAATGAGGAGTGTTGGCTGTTGAAGTAGGAACAGTTTGTGTGTAGTGTAGGCAAGGGCTGTTTCCAGATGAATCTGTTCTTTGAGCTGGTGGGGCTAGGCATTGATAGTCCAGGTGATAGAGCCTTACTTCTTGTTTTATTCGCTGTTTGTTTTGCCCGCATAAAGGGTGATTGCTTTAGAGGCGATGCTCCAAAAGAAGTAGAATTCCTGTAATTGGAACTTGAGCAGCCTTTGGAAATATCCCACTTTTCAGATGTCTTGAACTGGCATATTGAGGAGCAATTGAAGCACATCTGGGGTCTTTCCATATTTTGCAACTTATACTTTCTGTACAGGAAAGCAAAGATTTGCTGCCCAGCTGTCCAGCTCCTGCTCAGGAAGAACAGACGCACAGCACTGTCCAAGAGCCTGTGACAAGCGTGAGTTCACCAAGTGAGACTGAAGCTGTGGTGATAAGGTATGCAGATTGCTGGAATCGAGAATATTAAAATTTGCATGTTCTAGCAAAGACTCTTGCTGGTGCCTGGCAAGGTGGCAATAACGTTTGTTGTTTCTTCTCTGTCTGTGGTAGGCAGCTTCTCTAGAGGCCACTAGATGGAAATAAATCGTGGTGGTAATGGCTGCACCATCCTGTTCTGCAAAAAATGCAGTTGTGGCTTCAAAGAAAGAAAAGACTTTCTCAAACATTAATTTCTGTGTTAGTAGGTTTTAATGTTAAATTGTTGTTGATTTAACAGCACAGTTCAGCCAGACAGCAAACTGGAAGAAGTGTCTGCTCAGAAAGATGTTACAAGCCACGCTTCCCCACCGGTGTGTGTCTCTCCTGTCAGTGCTGCAAAGCCGCCAAGGACAAATACCACTTCCCCTTCTACTAATGCAAGTGCAGCTCCTGCTTTGTTGACGCAGGTAAGGCCCAGAGCCAGGGAGTGAGTGGGGAGCTTCCTCTTGGATGTGCTGAGGTAGCGCTTGGGACCTTCTCTTGTGCAGTTTGCCGCAGCTGTGGTGCAGTCGCTCGCTGTACGTGTTCTTGCTGTTGTG
Organism: Ciconia boyciana; assembly: GCF_034638445.1. Classification (NCBI taxonomy): domain Eukaryota; kingdom Metazoa; phylum Chordata; class Aves; order Ciconiiformes; family Ciconiidae; genus Ciconia; species Ciconia boyciana. The sequence continues at coordinate 1,282,089 of NC_132960.1, read as the reverse complement.
CCTTGACAGCTGTTGTGCCTGGGATAGTCGGGAAGAGCGTAGCGTGGTTATTCTGGTGTGTAATCCTTGCTCTTCTCCCTTGGTCCCAAAGGAGCCACGCAAGCTAAGCTATGCTGAAGTTTGCCAGAAGCCCCCAAAGGAGCCTCCTCCGGTTCCTGTTCAGCCTCTTAGGGAACATCGCACCAACATAGTTCCCCCTGCCAAAAATGAAGAAAACGGCACACCTGAGAGGGCTTCGGAGAAGGCTCATGACAAGGTTGAAGGTCGAATGAAGGATTATTCTGGGTTCCGAGGCAACGGGCCTCCCAGGGGAGCTGCTGGGAAAATCAGGGAACAGAGGCGCCAATTTGGACGCAGATCATCGCCTCAGGGAGCACCTCGACGTATCGGCAAGGAGCAGTATGTGCCACCCCGGTCACCAAAGTAACACTTGTCCAGCCAATTATTCTCTATTTAATTTGAGCTGTGGACTAATAAGCAGCAAAGGAGACTGTGAGAAAGAAGTATTCATGAAGGGGAATACTGAACTGGAGCGTGGCTTGTGTGGAGAAGTTGTGGAGGGTCCCAAAATTCATCTCTAAAAGTGATTTCACAAATGCTGGAGGATTCCAATCAATATAAATATAGAGATTATAATTTTTGTATTTTTGTTTTTAATTTGCGGAGGGTTTCCTGCTTGAAATCAGTTTTGGGGTTGTGAACTAGCATTTTGACAAAGTGAAAGAATATGAATTGACAAATTAACCTGTCCCTCAGTGTAGGAGGAAAAGGATAAGAGAATATTATTTTTGAAAAACGAGCATTTCTGTAAAATTAGAACTTTTTTTAACCTATTTAACATTTGGCTTGTCGGATGATGTGTCTGCCATTGATGGCCTTGCACTGCAGAGCACGTCTGCAGCTGAGGTGCTTGGTCAGCGTGTGAGTGGAACGAGTGCAGCCAGATACTGTTGTCATGACTTAGTCACTGATGATAAAACCTGAATGTACTACTGTAGTAAACCTTGTGTTTCCAGCTTGAAGTATAGTCTCTTGACCTTACTAATAATTCATTCAGCAAGCTTTTTAAACTATAATTTTTACAGGATACTGGATTGTAGATCAGAGCACATGGACAGCAAAAATTGTCCTCTAGACACAATTGGACGGAGGCAGAAGGGAGCACGTCAGAATCTTTAATTTGCCCTCTTTCCTCGCCTCCTTTTGAGGGCAACTTCTTAGGTTTGGTTGGGTTTTTTCCTCGCTTGTTACTCTCTCTAATCTCTTTATTACAGACTTTTGTGCATTTATCTTGGTATGTTTTCCTGAGGCAGGCCCAGTATAGGATTGATGGGTGGCTACGCAGTATGTGATCTTAGCTTCACCAGTAAAGAGCCTGGAATTCCAGTTGCAGATGTGGAATTCTGCCTTGCAGTGGGAACTCTGGGCACGGAGTTCTGCGTGCCCCACCAGGGTTAACCTGATGTCTCTCTGAACAGCTGGCAAATCAGAGACGTGGCTGGGTTTTCTGTATACTGACCTATCTTTGTGTTCTGGAGTAGGGTATTGGATGCTGTATACTAGAAATCAGGGTTTATATCTACTGGGAACTCATTGTTTACAGCTGATGTAGTAGCAACTGACTTTTTTTAACTGTTTAAAGTGGAACTACAGGTAAAGAGTTAAACAAAACCCCTCATGTTCAGAGAAGCTCCTTGAAAGGTAGCGTCTTGCCTAGCTGTATGCTGACGAAATTTGCAACACTATTGTGCAGTAAGTGGTTAAGTTTAAAGGTGATTACTGTAACAACCGAAATAGGAAAATTCAGTGCATTAATCTGCCAAAATCAGCATGCCAGGGTTCAAAGTTCTGTATAAAGTGTTAGGGAAAAGTAGCTTCCAGAAGTAAGAATCACACTTTCTTTTTTAGTGAATAGCAAGTGTACAAATTTAAAGTCGTAAGTTGTGAACACTGGAAAACTCAATTGTGATATATACCGTAAACATCTTAGTAATATATGCTAGTGTTGCCATTAGAATGAATGTAAGTGGCAGTTAAAATAACTGTGAAAATTTTCATCTTCTGATTTCTTAGCCAGATAACCCGTGGCGACTTCTTACTCAGTAGGCATTCTCTATCAACTGCTTTGAGAACACTCATATCTATTTTTATAAATATATATATAAAGCCAGAGTTGTCATTTCTCTAACTTATTATTCAGCTTGGCAATTGCTTTGATTTGATTCATAACACGATATAATGTATTTATGCAGTTAACTGTTCATTTCTACGCATGTTATATATACACATATATATATATTAAAAAAAACCAAAATCATTATTCACTTTTAAACTACCTGTACTGGGTTTGGGAGGTTTTTTTAATTTAGTAAAAAAATCGTTGATCACATCTACAGTTTAGGGATGCTTACAGAACCCTTCCCATTTGTTTCGATAATGCTAACGTTTGTTGGAACGATAGAGAAGTTTAAATGTTTAAAAGTGTTAAAGTTCTGAAATGAAATGAATTTGAAGTTAATTTTTAATCATTTTAAAGGCTATAAAAAAATTACTGCAGTCAAACTGGAAAAAACAAACCTGTATGATAGTCACAGATATTCAAGGATAGATGTGCACTGTCATTACAAAGTCGAGTAAGCGGTGCGATGCTAAGAGCTGCTGTAAGCTCTTTGCTGTTCAGAGGAAGAGCTGTTTGCGAAGAGGCTTGTGCAGGTGCAGATGTTGATCTCCAGCCTCTGCAGTAAAGGCGGTGTGCTAATTCTGATCCATGCAGGCATCCACTTTCAGTGCAGTGCATAGAATAGCCTTGTAGTGCTGAAAGTACCTGAATTCTTAACAATTGTGAAATGTAACTTCTTCATTTATTAGATGTGGAAAAAAAAAACAACCAACTGCAGTTCAATCTTTCTTGTAAGGCGATTGGAAAAACTTGACTGTGGAAAGGATTTTTTGTATGTCCTGGGTGTGCGTGTTCCAGCAGCAGATTATGGCTCTTGTACAGTGTATGCAAATAAGTCTGTAAACCTGTTGGCTTTTTCCAGCATATTCAAACTTCTATCAGATTAGGGCGTTCATAATTATTTATTAAATACCTGCGTGCAAGGATTAACATTAGCATTTCCCTTCTCCCCTCTCCCCTGCTGCCATTTGTAACTGTGGTTTTTGGTTTTTTCCTTTCTATTCTTTTGTGTGGCGGGGGGGAATAACCAAGTAAATATAAAGGCTGTGAAAACCATAGTTTCGTGTGCAAGTTCTCCTGCAGTACTTGTATTGCATGGCAAACATATAACTTAGACGGGCTAGCTGCTACGTTCTCATCCCCGTAATGGACTCAGGCAAGCTACTGTGTCTCTACCCACCAAATTTGCCTGTTCCGACAGAGTGGGGGAAACAGGGACGAAGCGATCGTTTGGGAGCCAGACTGGCTGCTGGTGCAGCTCATTGATTTCATTTGAGCTGTGTCATTTTATCAGCAGAGGTGAAACTGTCCCTTGTTCAACAGCGATGTTCAGTCTGCACTTGAAGTGACAAATAACAGTTCTCTGTGGTTCCTTCCTGGTAGCTTACCACATGATGTAAAGACAAATTTTCCTACTCTGCTGATATTAAATACCAGAAGGTGCAAATCACATGTAACTTTCAGTTTTATGAGCTGTGACTTGTTTTCAGAATTGTTGACTTTTGTTAGCTACAGAAGTATACTTCCCCAGTTAAGTTCTTTTCCAAATTACTGTGCATGGAAAAGATTGGGCCACTCTCTTGTGCTTTTGCTGGGGAGTGAAAAGAGAAGTAATTATTTGCATGTGATAGTAAACTTAAAAGTGCAAAAAGTTTTCTTCTTTTGATTTCTAAAATTAAGTTAGTTTTATAGTATCTTACATTCCTGCTATCTTTGTTTTTTTAAAAAAAAGTTAGCCTGGCACAGTATGATGGTGCAGTTTTAGCAGTAGGTTTAAAAAAAAAAGTAACCCACTCTATTATCCAGAAGAGAAAGATGATACTGTGGCAGATCAGTAGCAAATAAGTGACTTAATCAATGCTTTACTGTAGTTAAATAGCTATGGCCTTACTACTTTGTCAATATCAGCTTAATTGTCTTGAAAATGTCCGCTATTTTTACTGTTACCCAAGTGAGTGTTCACCTGGGATAAAATATCTGGTATGTACAGATGATATTTTAAATTTGTAAAATGCGCCATTGTATTACAGACGATGCAACAGAAATGCACTTCGGGGGGAAATTGCTTCTGATAAGTTTTTTTGTAAATCCTTGATTACTACAGATATGCAATAGAATTTTTGTTTCTAATTTTGATATTTCCTTCTGAAACATAAGATTGTTGCCATTAATCTGAATGATTTATCATGCTCTTTTTTGTGTGTATATATTACATAGTCTGAGCTTCCTTTAGGATGGTACATAATTTTGGTTTGTTGTAGTATTTTAGTTGGCTCTTCTCTTGAGTGCCTTTAGCACAGGCACTTCAAGAGGTTAATTGAGTCTGTTTTTAATGTACAGTTGGGAGGACTTGACATGGAGTTAAAGCAACTTATTTCTGAAAAATCCATCTGCAACCTAACCTGTAACAACTTTAAAATTTTATATTTAAGAACCAGAGGTTTATTTTTATGGAGCTTCAGTTATGGATACAGTTTCCAAAAATGCAACTTCAAATGTAAACAGACTGTGCATAAATGGGTTTTGTTCTAATTTTTATAGAATACAAAATATTCAGATAATATATTGAGCTCAAGTTACTACAGACATCTTGTTCCTCCCGGATGAATCCAGCTTCCCCTTGGCATTTATGATGTCTCTTCAAAGTGGTAGGGCTTCAGTGAAAGGAGAAAAAAGCAACCTATCTGGCTTCTATACTTTGTCTGTTCTGGTATATTCCTGTTGTCAAAACTGTCCAAAACAAAATTTGTGTAAAGTAGGTTCATGCTTTAAATGTTAAAATGATAATACATGTATTTGTATTTGTTTTTGACATTGCCAAGGTGCTATGGGAAATTGAAATAACAGTTAGAAAAATAAAGCTGATTTAAAAGAAAAAAAAAAACAAACCACCAAAAAACCCCAAGCTCTTTTATGTGTTGCTGTTGTGATGTTGAACTGGCTCTCTTCTTTTCCTCTAGGTACCTCCCATTGCCCTGGTCTAGGGGCAAGCATTTTAGCAAATATTCATTGCTCTACAGCGACCCTGACCTTTGGGTCTTTGCCTCCGCTATTGCCCTCTCTACTCCCTGAGAGCTGTGGCTGTCAAGGGAGGCAGATAGGACCTTAATGCCGGTGAGTAACCCTGCTGTCTTCCTGGAACTGTCACGGGCACCTACCTTGGCCTTATCCGAGAAGCTGAGTTTGAGGTAAACTTTCCTCTTAAGCAGAGCAGACAGAAAAGGCTTTTGGGGGTTAGTGTAAG